>NC_072791.1:133470397-133773428 GCF_028583425.1 Eublepharis macularius | reverse complement strand
GGAAGGAAGATGAAAGTTCTGTGACCTTGTAGAAATTCACATCTTTTTAATTCAGTTAAACAAGATTTAATCAACCACAACAAGTACATCACTTTCCCTAATCAACATCTTAAAAATATAGTTATAATCTACTCCTGGTGAATGGAACTTTACAATTTAAATTACATTTTATTGCATTCCATAAAATGGAATTAGAATATTGTATTAAGTTCTTAAAAACTTTCTTAGCTTCCTCCTAGCCCCCATCCTAGTTTCAAAATTCATCTTTGGGTAACTTATATGGAAAACAGCAGTCTCTTATTTCAGGAGTTATCAGGGTTTCTCTAACAACTCTGCAATGATAGGAGAAGTTGAAAAGTTATTCAAGGTCAAAGTCTGACAATGCAAACATTTCATGAATTTGGGTGGTTTTGTGCATGTTTCTGAAACTTCTCGGATGCTTTCCAAAGAATTCCAAACTTAAAGTACTATAAAATGCTTCATCAAATATGTTTTACGTTTTCCAGATTATGGCCTATTAAATCTACCCCCAGTGCCTATCTCTGAGAGTCTATGAGAAATCCCTCTAAAAACATTTTCTCAGCACAAGGCTGAGTCTACAGAAACTGTGTGTAACCTTTATGATATCACTAAAACTTAAAATTGTAATCCTCCTTTTAACTTAGCTTCATTCCAATAACATTTGCATATGGTATCTTGGATTGAAATTGGATTTTTTTTGTCACTGCAGTTTGTGGATTTGAGTGAAGGTTGGTCCTGGAACTCCAGCCAAAGTTGTTTGCTCCCTGTTTCTCCCCCAGAATCTTCATTCTTTTAAGCCCAAACTAGATGTGCAGGTTTTTAAAAAGTTGGGTCCAGGTTCCCCAGATCCAACTCAGGTTCCAGCTGTTAAAAAATAAAGAAGTCCAAAAGGCCTCAGAATGCCATTGCAGAGGGAGGAAGTGTCTTGCCTCCTCCCTGAGCCATTTGCCATGTCAAAATAGCATTGGAGGAAGCTATTTCCCTGTTTTTACTGCACCACATGTACAAAATATTCTATGCAGAGCAGCAAAAACAGAGACACCACTCGCTTGCTGGTTTGGAAAATGGATTGAGGAGAAAAGCAGGAGCCCTTCATCCCCCTGCCCATGAGGCTGTTTGGACTCTCCTTTATTTTTTAACAGCCATTCCCCACAGCTGCTATATGGCTTCAGGGAACCCGAGCTGGGTCTGGAGAACCTGGACCCAACTCTTTAAAAACCTGCATATCTAGTTTGACCCTTACTTTGCCACTAATACAACCATCACTACCTCAAATATAATGCGTGTGTCTGCTTCCCATGTTTAAAAAAGAGCAGGAGTTAACATTGCTTAAAATGTATATTCCATGAAAACAAACTTGAAATGAAGATGGCATTGACCATGGTGGTAGAACAGAAGCATTAAAAAGTAAAGACATAAAGAAATAGCAATGGATGGTAGCTAGCAGCACTTTGTGTACAAGTGTGTGTAAGAATCCTCAACTTTGTTCAGGTACTTTTTGGAGAATATGTTTTTCATATGAATACCTGCAAACAGAACTTTCTTATCATCTCACATTATCACACACACCATGCTTTTCAATGGAGGCAGTTCACATGTTCAGCTGAAAATCATCAAACAGTAAGCTACTGAATGCAGATCCTATTGAATATTTCCAAGTTTTAATAGAGGTTTTTTTTTCAGAAAAAGTCTGTGGGTAAACAAACTCTCAAACCCCATTTCACCTCACGTTGGGGAGAGAAAGCTACTCAGCCTTCCTGCCAACTGCAGTTTTAGCTGGCTGCTATAGTAAAACACCTAAGGATCAGTGCTTTTGTCCGTGCGGAATATCCGCAATTGAGGACTTACCCCATTATATTCTTAACTGCCCGTTGTATGCCCAACCCAGGACTAAATTTCTTTTTGAGATGCTGTCCGACCTCTGCACCCACTCGGATTCTGAGAAGATTGTAGCTTTACTAGCCGATTCTGATGGCAATATATCTTATAAAATGGCTTTATATGCCTTGGCAGCAAAAAAATATATGAGCTAATGCAGTTCTTAAGGGATTCAATTAATACTGAATTTTCAGGATTTTTACTGTTTTTATCAATTATATACTCTTTTATTGTCCTTTCTGAATTTGTCAAATGAAAATGGTTTATCAGTTTCACTTAGTTTTAAATTTTATTGTTCTGACTATGTTACATCATTTTTTCTTAATTATATGTTTCTGTTTTTTCACTCTTCGCTATTTGTGATTTGTAATGGTCTATGGCCAAATACAATAAACCTTTACTATTCAGCCATCCTGGGTCTCTCTAGCCTAGCAACACTCCCCTTTCTCTGCTTCTGGTTTCCACACTCTGAAACCAGTAAATCTTCACCTGATCAAACTAGATGTGCAGATTTTTAAAGAGTTGGGTCTGGGTTCTCCAAACCCAACTCAGGTTCCCACAGCAGCTGTGGGGAATGGCTGTTAAAAAAATAGAGAGCCCATATGGCCTCCAAACGCCACTGCCAGGGGAGAAGGGTTCCTCCCTCCCCTCTCAAGCTATTTCCCCATGTCAAAATAGCACTGGAAAGGGTATTTTCCAACCCTTTAAAAACCTGCACATCTAGTTTGACCCTAAGTGGTCTGAACGTAAGTTTACACTCTGCCTGCTTTTCTTGTCTTAGCTGCTGGAGGGCTTGCTGCTCTCTCTTGCACATTTACTTGGGATAGAAATCTCCTTTTCTCTTGGTAAAAGTGATTGATCCGCACTTTGTGGTTCATAGAGACAAGTCAGAGCGAGTTCCAAATGAAAAGTTTAATAAGAGAATAAAAAATTCACATATTCTTTGTATGAGCAACAATCTGAGTGAAGATAAAAGGAATTGGGAATAAACTGCCCATCCTGTTTCCTTGCAACTCGCATACTCTAAATGATGTTAACAATAGGATAGGCTATTTATCCTTGAAGTTGCAAGTGGTCAGAATTAATCCATTACCTTAGTTCCTTTGTCTGGCCCTCTCCACATCCTTCAACAACATGCGGGTATGGTTGCTGTCCTGTACAAGGATGGATCTTGGCTGCTTGAAAGAGCCACACAGGAGATCCCACCAAAAATGGGATCACCTTGTCACGTCCAAGGTTTTTTATCCTCTCTGTTGACCTAACCCCCTTGTGGGTCATTCTTCTCTTCCTGTTCAAACAGAAGGGATACTCTCTTTCCTTCGATCAGTCAAGCTCTGTATTCCTAGGTGTGATTTTCTGGCTGAGAAGCTGGTAGCTGTTCGACCCAGACCATTTCTATGGCACTGAAGTACTCTTGTTTGAGAAGTAACTTTTCCCTATGGGTCTTTCCTTTGCTAGCCAGCAAGGAGTTCCTTCTGGTCTCTGATCCTGTACAGAGTGCAAACCTAGTTACAGGAAATTTAACACAAAATCTAGGGTGTAAGGCATTTCTCCACAAATCCTAAGGGAAATCTACAAAAATGTATTTCAGTTTTTCTGCAGCACATTCTGCACTCTGAAGAGCATATTTTTCTACCTTTCCTTTGCGTGCTGCATTAGTATTAATTAAACCTCTAATGCACTCTTTTTGTGAGGACTTCAGAGCACATTCTGTTAGGTTTGCCAATTTTCAGGTGGGTCCTGGAGTTTTCCTGGAATTACAATTGATCTCCAGACTCCAGAGATAATTTCCCTTGGAGAAAATGGTTACTTCTGATGGTAATCTGAATTACGTGAAACCCCTCCCCAAATTCCTCCCAAGCTGATTCCCCCAAATCTCCAGGAATTTCACAAGTAGGAGTTGATAATATGGCCCCTTCCTGGCATGCAGCTATGCTGCTAAAACCAGGGGCCATTAGTTGCCACCCTGGACGGAGGGAGGCAGCACCATCCCTTCCTTTCAATCCAGAGTTTGTCTGGGAGGGCGGACACAAGGGCTTTAGGAGGCTGCTCTGCCCTGCCCAGCTGCAGTTGCGAAGAGTTGCTTGGCCCACTCTCCTCTCCCTGTATTGGTGCAGGATTAGCTGGCTGCTGTTATCAGAGCCCGGTAGGAATTTTTTACCCTCTTTCCAATTTGGCATGGGAATGAGGGGTTTTCGCCTACCTTGTACCGATTTCGAGGCTTGAGGTCATTGGCTAAGGATGGTGCAGGTTAGCAGTGTCATTGGCAGGTATGAGTTTGAGATAGGGTGTGGGCCGGTGAGCACCCTTGGTGCTTCCCTATTGGTGGGAAGAGGGACCTGCCAGGTGCGGCTGGTACTGCTTTGACGGCTGCCAGCTGCATGGGCAGGCTGCCTTCGGGAACCCCTGTGTGCAAGTCCTTCCCTCACTGCTGTACAGCTGAGGTGTTCAGGAACTTGAAAGGGGGGTGACCAAATTGCCTGGCCAGCTGGGTCCGCACCATCCATGGATGGGTCACAACTGGGGCTTCGGGGCTTGCCCAGACAGGTCAAAGCAGCAGTCCAGGGTGGACCTCATGGCTTGACTTGTACCACTTTAGGCCCTTGCTGCTGTTCTGGCTTGTTCTAGTTGTATGAAGTTAATAAAGTGGCCCTTAGATCCAAACTTGGTGTCTGTCTCTTCATTCTGACTAGGGTGGCAACTCTAGTTTCCAAAAATATCCATTATCTTATTTTGCAGGGCCAAATCTGCTTACATTCACCAATGAGCCTTCATACCATTTTGTGGGTTGAAGAACATTCCACCCTTGGTGAGTCACCTTCCAAACCTTTTCCTTCCAAAGGCATTTAACTTTCTAAATTAGTGCATCTCAAACTTTTTGAAGTGGGTACCACTT
Source organism: Eublepharis macularius (assembly GCF_028583425.1). Classification (NCBI taxonomy): domain Eukaryota; kingdom Metazoa; phylum Chordata; class Lepidosauria; order Squamata; family Eublepharidae; genus Eublepharis; species Eublepharis macularius. Next base: position 133,768,633 of record NC_072791.1, on the reverse strand, counting down.
CTCTTTGGGACTCCACATTACTTTATACTTCCACAATATATACTGCAAAAATCTCACATCAGTTAACAATAAACAGAATTTTATTTTATTTTTTTCATTTTTACTATGTCTAAATCTCTAGCATTACTTATGGACAGTCTCTTTTTCACGGCCATTTCAGACATTACAGAGGCAACCCTAAATGTGCCATCTCCCTGAGCCTCTTCTCCCAGCTCAAGCTATTCCACCTCCTTCCTCCTAACCCAGCCATAAAAGAGTCATGATACATGGTTGGTTGCCCATGCACAGTCCAAAAACCACTGTTCTAAATATTAACCAAATGTGAAGTTGTTTTGCTAAAAGTATGCAGGGCAGTTGTTTCATGAATTTTCTAGCATGGCTATAATAATATATACTGAATTGATGGCAACAATCAAGATGAACAAGAATATTATAATTGCCTGACATTCATGAGTGAAAGCCACTATTGTTCTTTCTCATAATGTTTCACAAATGATTTCTTCCAGTGTAAGTGAACTGGAGCAATTGCACAACTGGATGTGAACAGTTGGCTTTTGATTTATTTCAGATTAATTTGTTTGAATTGGCTGATTGAGTGTTCTCTGAGTGAGTGCACTGTTGAGATCCAAGTTGTGACATCAGAATGGGATTAAAAGGAGTGGAACTCTCAATTTTTTAAAAAGATAGATATTGTACTTTACCATTCTGGTATATCTTGATAAGATCTGCCCCTTTAATATGAACCAAACAAACCAGTAGACCAGTTCATGGAAGTTCGTGGAAATGAGCTTCCACGAACCACTTGTCCACGAACCACAAACCGAGCTGGTTTGTGGGTTTTTTGGGTTCATATTTGGCTTCGTGCTAATTTCTAATTACAGTTATTGCTAGAAATCAACTATTCTAGTAAACAGTTATTACTTTTTAAAAATAAAATAGGCCACACAAGACTCTTTAAATCAGACCCAATTTTACAAACAGCAGAAGAATCAAAGCAATCTAATAAGCTTTTTTACTAGGGATAGCTCACCCTGTTTTAGGGCTGGTTGCAACACTAGTTAACCTCAAGGAAAGTCTTCCTGTGGGCTTTGTAGTCTTTGAAACAGGCTTCTAAAGAGAATATGAAAATGGCACAGACCATTTCTTTATTTTTATTTTTAAATTTTATTTAAAAAGAAAAGATATAACAATAGAAAGTCATATAAAACTTATAGAGACATTACATTTAAAGTTAGATTAAACTAATGGAAAGATGCATTTGAAGTATGTAGCAGCACAGCTAAACTATTTAATAGCTCTCATTCCCTCTCCTTAATTGCTTATACCCAGACTTTAGTATCAACATTTTTAATTAATCATTTCTCCTGTGTTTTATCTTTTTATCTTTGTATCAAGTTACCTTAATTGATCTTAGTTTTAGCCTAAGTAAGCAAAGAAAGCTTTCCATTTTTTCCAAAATTCAGATATTGGTCTATTATGCACATAAGAAGTTAATTTGGCCATAGATGCATATTAGTAGATCTTGTCTATCCACTCTGACATGTCAGGGCACAGGTCTGTTTTCCAAAGGCCATTTCTTAAAACTTCAAATTTTGATTTGATTTGATGTTCCCAATGAATAAAAAGTGATTCTATTACTCTTGAAAAGAAATTATAGAGATTCTTCTCCTAATTTAATATAATGAATGGCACTGGGATATTTCTGCTGACAGAGTATAATGGCTTATTAATTAATTAATTTTGGCTATTGGTTTTTAAAAAATAAAGGAAAGTCCAAATGGACTTCGAACACTGCCACAGAGAGAGGAAAGGCTCCTTGCCTTCCTTGCCTTTCCTCCCAAGTTGTTTTCCTGGAGGTGTTATTTCACCATTTTTACTGTTCCATGTGCACAGAATATTCTACCTTGAGTGGCAAATATGGAGAGTATGACTTCCCCTACAGCACTGTTTGGGCTTGAGTGGGAAGGCAGGAGCTCTTCCTTCCCCTGTCATTACATTCTGAACCTGTTTGGCCTCTTCTTTATTTTAAAAAGCCATTCCCTGCAGCTGCTGTGTCACTGTGGGGTACCCGAGTTTGGTCCAAGAAATTTGGACCAATATAAACATATCATTTGGCCAGAAGAATCTGACAAGATGCAGTTAGGTTAGAACACCCTAGCATTTTCAGATAGAAATATCAGTTACATGCAGTTCCTATTTAGATTACATGGTATGGGAAGGAGGATGGGAAGGGTTTAAATCTTTCTCTCATGATTTTACCTAGAAAAGTGCCTCCCCTCATCGCTGTAGTAGAAAAGAGCAAGAGTCCAGTAGCATCTATAAGACTATCCAAATTTGTGGTAGGATATGAGCTTTTGTGAGTCACAGCTCACTTCTTGATCTATCCCCTCACTGATATTAGCCTCAGAAGGAAAAGGCAATCACCAATCTCCGCCCCCCCCCCCTAACACTAATAATACCACACAATGATTGAACCCCCTCTATGGTCTCAGTCTGAGTCCCCACATGACTCTTTCAATTATTTAAATATTGAGAAGATTAGTCATGGATCTCCCAACATCTCATTCATTCAAAAGCTGTGCAAAGTGGAGGCAAGTGAAAAAAGAAGAGTCTTGTTGGTCTGAGAGTAGATTCTAAGTTGGCTCTAATTGCCGAGTTTGGGGAGCCACAGTTTTCTTGGTACACATTGTCTCCCTAGAAACCAGACTAAGCTCACTTTCAATTGTGTGTTGTCTTTGATGGTCTGTTAGTGGTAGTAGTTTAGACTGTTAATTGCTGCCAATGATATCAATCAGAGTCCATGAGTGGATAAGGTAGCTGATAAAGCCATTGAAAAGCCATTTTCCATCTTTTAAAGGAAAGCCTGGTAGAATTCTTTTCCCCACACATGGACTGCAATATTGGTAAGAGTATTCCCACTTGGCGGATTCCCAGGGAGCCAGGCCTGTGAAGCCTGGCTCCAGAGCTCTTCCTTATGATGTGATAATGGTTTCTGTTCCCTTGTTTGTGTCATTGAAAGAAAGTGATTACTGTATATATATTTGGTCTTATTTTAAATGGAGTTCCTTCATCTCAGTTTCCCTATTTTTGTGGCACTTTCTAATCTATATCAGATTTATTCTAATAATGGTTCTCCCTGTATTATTTGGATTGGAGAAATCATCATTTCCCAATTTTTATACTTATTTTTAGAAAGAGAGATTCCTGTTAGACCTCTGTTTTGTACTGATAATTTTGATTTTTGTTAGCTGTCTTGAGGCTAACCAAAATAAATAACAAATAGATTGAGAGATACTAAGCCCTTTCCAGATGCTCAAACAGGGGTAGAATGAATGCACATGGGAATAGGGTTGCCAGCTCTAAGTTGGGAAATTCCTGATGATTTTGGGTCTGAAGCCAAGGGAGAGTGGGGCTTGGACAGGGGAAGATTCCTATTAGGTTACACTGCCATAGAGTCATTTTCCCAAGGGCCAAGCTACACATGACGAATGACACTTGAACGGCAAGTGGATTGAGTGGAGGGCAAGTGAACAGGGAGAAATACACTTGCTGTTCAAGTGTCATTCGTCACTTGTAGCTTGGCCCCAAGAGGAACCGATCTTTGTCACCTGGAGATCAGTTGTAATTCTGGGAGATCTCGAGGCCTCACCTGGAGGCTGGCAACCCTACATGGGAATGACCAGCATTGCACATGAGTTCAAGCACATTCATAGTGACAAGCCTCACCCACTCTAAATGATTTCATTGAAACGTATAGGAACAATGTCCATATGCATAATCAGGAAACTTGTTTTTTCAGGGTTCTTGATCACATGGAGAGACCTGTATGTTCATAGGCTCAGATACATATGTTCAAATGAACACACTGTTCATGACCAAGCCTGCCACTGTGAGCCTACTACCTGCCTCCCCATTCTATCCACTTCAGACACTGAGAGCTGGTGTGGCAAACAGATGGTGGCCACTTGGGGATTGCATGTCCCTGAATGCCCATGGCTTCTCAGATGCTGCTAAAATGGTGTTTTGAGGCATTAAGGAGGAGGAAGAAGCAAGGGGATGCAATGGGAAAGAGACAACCTCCTTCCTTTTCTTACCTCCTGTTTCTGCCTGCCACAACAAGAGCAGCAGTCAGTAAAGAGGATTCTAGATGAGAAGAGAGGAGGAGAAGAGTTCTTTTTCAGCTCTAATATTTAATCTGAACCAGAAAGGCAGTCAATGTTATACTTTTCACCTTAGCACTAAGCTCCAGAAGTACATTTCAGGGGCATAAGTGATTGATCTAGAAGTTATTAGTTGTACTGTGTTTGTGCATATTCATGAGGAATCACATGTAGTTTATGGGCAAATATCTAGCATGGTCCTGGTGCCTGTTGCTTAAGCTACTTTGTACCAACTTAGGCTAGGGTTTTTAAACTCTAGGTGAGACCTGGAGATCTGGAAATACAACATCTCCAGACTACAAAGATATGTTTCCCTGGAGAAAATGGCTGCTTCTGAGGGTGCTCTACCACATTATATCCTGCTGAGGTCCCTTCCTTCCTCAAACTCCATACTTCTCAGAACTGGTCAGGTGAACCTCATAGATGAGAGAAGACTAAAACCTGGGTGACCCTGACCTCAGTTCAGTACTCTTGTAACTACTATACCACATTGACACCACAATGGAAATCATATTCTCTTAGCTCCTGAGTGCTGGGAAAATAAAATGTTTTTCTACTACACAGCCTTTCCCATGAAGAAAAATCACCACAACAAAATATTCACAACTTCATATCTAAATCATCATTCCTCATGGAACAGACTCAAAGGAATGTTATTGAATACCAGTAGAAAAGAGCAAGAGTCCAGTAGCACCTATAAGACTAAGAAATTTGTGGCAGGGTATGAGCTTTTGTGAGTCACAGCTCACTTCTTCACATACCAACTATCTTTAGTGAGGTATCTTGCAGGTTTCCACATGGTGCAATCTTATCCCCTATGTAATTCAACCTCTATGGATAACTTTTAAGAGAAAACAGGGCTGGCCTGCCCATTGAGGCTGGCCTGGCAACTGCCTTAGGGTGCTAAGGGGCCGGAGGGGCACCGGCCCGGGGGCAGGGGCACGCACCACAGAGCTGCCACCACTGCCGGCCAGGAGCGCATGCTGGCGGTGGCAGCGTGGGGCCGCTGAGCAGGCAGCCTCCCATTCAGTTGCTCTGCGGGCCAGGTGCAGCCGGCAGCCAGGGTTGCTGCGCGCGCACCAGCTCTGCCTGATAACGTTACACGTGGTGACATCATCGTGCAGCCCAGCATCCGCACACACTTGTGCGCACACAGAGGCAGCCATTAAGCTGCCTCAGGTGCCGGCGATGCTGGAGCCGGCACTGGGAGAAAACATTCCTAGTTTGGGAATTGGATGTCATCAATATGTGAATAACACCCAACTTTATATCTCATTATTCAAATCTCCTAGTGATGCAGGAGAAGTCTTGAGTCGCTGTCTGTCAGCTGTGGTCAAATATCTGAAAGTGAACAAATTGAAATTGAACCTCGACAAGACACAAGGGATGCTGGTTGTGAAGGCAGAGTTATTAAAGAACATTGTGCTCCACAGTTAATGGGGTTCAGAATGTCCCATATCTAAAGGATCACTTCTCTCTCAATGCTCCTCCACAGCAACTTCATCCATCTGAACAGGGCTTTCTTCAGGTGCCACCCTGAAAATGGGCAAAATGAACAGCTGCCCATGCACAGGCATTCTTTGTGGTGGCCTCCCTTTATGGAACAGCCTGGCTGAAGAGGTCAGGAAAGCTCTGACTCTCCTGGCAAACTATGCAAAACCGAATTATTCCGAATGGCTTTTTTACACAGGTAACAGGACTGTGCCATAAGGAAATGGTTCATAGACATGCATTGGTAAAGGGATACAGATTGTTGTCTATATTACTGCATACTATCTTTTGCTGCAATTATATTCCTACTGGATAGTTTCTATGCATTGTTTAATAGGTTATGTCAATTTGCTTATGTTTTGTTTCAGCACTGTTTCAGCTCTTGTATCAGATTTCTGCTTACTTCAAATTCCTATTGTATTGTCCCAGGCATTGATTATATTGACTTACACTGTGTAATCCTCCTTGAGTCTTAGTAAGAAAGGATGACTATAAATAGCATAAATAAAATAAAATCCTTATTTGGACAGAATAGATTTCTATAATTGTTGATGTTTCCAAATAATAATCTGTAGGCAGGGCTGGCGTGCCCATTGAGGCAGGTCCGGCCCCCGCCTTGAGTGATGAGGTGCTGAAGGGGGCATCAGAGGGGGTGCCGGGGGTGGGGCGCATGCTACGGAGCTGGCGTGCCTGGCCAGCAGATGCTGCAGCCTGCCAGCCCCATGCTGCTGCCACCGCCGCCAACACACGCCCCTGGCCGGGGACAGCAGCTGCGGGCCAGGCATAGCAGGTGTCTGGGGCAACATGCGGAACCTCCCCAGCTACCCGCTGCATGTCACTGTCAGGGCTCGAGTTCCCACTTGGGAGGGCACTGGGCTGAGCGGGAGGCAGAAAGCAAGAGTCCAAAATGCACCGTGGTCAAGAGCCAAGGAGTCCGTCTGTCAAGGGAGCAAGCAAAGGAGAATCAGAAAGCTGAGCTGAGGTCTGAAAGCCAAGTTGTCAGTTGCATGCAGAGACAGGCAAGAGGTGGTCGAGGGCGGAGCTGAGGTCAGGACACAGGGGTCTATCCAAGCGAGGGCAGGGTACAAGGCAGGGGTGAAGCTTCCAGGAGCCGAGCTGCTGGGTGCAAGGAGCAGTGAACGATAAGCAAGGAGTGGTGAATGATAAGCCCTTATAAGCTCAGCGTGGCATAAGAGAATGAGGCTCAGGTGCTTCTCTTTCACTTGATTGCCCTGCCTTGTCCTCGGCGTTCAGCTCTGCCTGCCGCTGCAGGCGCACACTCTTCCATCATTCCCAAACCTCCTCTTTTGCCCGAGCCTTCCACCTCACTGCCGGCTCACAAGGCTTGGTTCTCCGAGGTGCCAGTTGCTCCTCCTCCCTGCACGCCCCTTCCTCTTGTGCTGAGGGACCGGGTTGCACTGAGGGGCTGGGTTGCACTGTGGGATCGGGTTGCACTGAGGAGCTGGATTGCTGGTTGCCAGACGGCTCTTCAGGGGCTGCGGGCGGGTCTCCCACGGGTTCTTTGAGCTCCTCGGAGGAGGAGGAAGGATCATCAGTGGGTAATGCACCTAGCCGATGCGGGTCTCTGACACTGCACCTGAAGGGGAGTGCGAGCAGCCTCTGTGTGCCATCCCAGCAGCCCGCCAGCTAATGGGGCTGGCTTGGTACATGATGACCTCACATGCAGTGATGTCATCTTGCAGTCTGGGGGGTGCACGCACCCACTCTGTGCACACGCACATAGGGGCAGCTGTGGGCACCAGAAACCCTGGCACCACTCCTGTCTGTAGCCAGGAATATATGAATCTTCCCCTTTTAGGTTCATGCTCAAAAGCTCTGTGTGGGCATTGCAGATACATTAGATTGGGGGCATTAGGCTCTACCCTATTGAAATGATGGGAAGTAGAACAGCAGTACCTAAAGGAAGAATTTAATGGCAACAATTCAGAGTCCTGTTATCTGAAGTCCACCTCTATTCTCCCAGACTTTCCAAGAAGAGCTTGGGTACATCTTGCCCTGGGTACCAAGATGACAAGGATCCATTCCATATTTGGAGCTCCCTAAGGGAGTGTGGACTTGTTGAGTGAATTGGTAGAAATGCCTAAGCCCTGCCTTGGTCTCCAAAAGGCCACACCCTCCAGCTGGTGAGTGGAGGGGAAAGGGAGGCACGATCACATCTGACAAGGCCAGATGGGTCTCATTGCCCTTGGAGAGAGGTGGGGATTTCCCTGTCAGCAAGGGCAGCGGTCTCCATCCAGGGAATTTCTCAGGTGATGGAACACACTGCAATGAGTCAGGGGTTGGCTCTGGGCCTACACTGTTACAAATAGGATTACTAGGCTGAGCCTGGCAATGACAGGAGGGCTGGAAGCAGAGCCAAGGGGGCATGCATGTAACATTGATTACCTTGACTTGGCAGCCCTAAAGACACTGCAGCACCTGAGGGGGTCCCTGGCTCATCACCTCCTCACACCTGTAGAACAGACCCTTTTTGTCATCTCTGGTAGAAGGACTGCCTTTTTCTTTCTGCAGCCAGCAACTGGAGGCTTATAGACATGCAACATGCTGAATAATAGCTGTGAGTTCAATATTCCAGGTGTTGTGGGAGTTTAAGTTCCATTCACATAGGTAGATATTGCTGGGCTGGTCTTAGCCAATTTGCCACAATTTGTCAAGTAAGACCTTACTCTCCCCTGGAACTGATTTGTTGCCTCTCCTGGAAACAGCAAAAGAATAGAAGCCCAAGATGGCACTGGGAACATACATGGCAGAGTAGTCATGATAGGGCAAACTTCTTGAATGAGGATGAATTCACTCTAGAGCAACCACGTTGGAAAACATGCATGTAATATGCCTGGCATCATTCTGTGGCATTCTCCCTCATACACATTCCTGCTTTTAAAGGCTGGAGTCAGTGACAGATTTAGCTGTTGCTAAGATTCGTGTGGGGCAGGGTCCATGGACAGCCAGTTTATCATGTTGTTCTTTTCTTCAGCTAATGCTTAGCAGGGGCCACAGGTTAAACCCCTCCCTGACAAGCTGCAAGGTTAGGGTTGCAAGGTCTTCCCAGCAACTAGTGGGAGGGGCTGGTACTTACTGAGCTTCCACTGTTATTTATTTGTTTGTTTATTTATTTATTAAACCATTTATATCCCACCTTTCCACGTTTCAAGGCAGTTTACAGTAATAGTTTTTAAAAGTTTCTATTAAAACTAAAATAAAATACCAAATCCCAAGTCTTTCTCTGCGCACTGAAGTCTTTTATTGCTAATCCAACTAAAGTCACTTAAATTAAAGCACATACAAAAGTACTATGTTTCCTTCCATGTTAGTTAATTATCTGTTGAGTATTCCCTCTCAGGTTTCTAGATTTAAGAAGGGACAGTTTCAATATCTGGCATAATCTTAGTTTGTAATCTTACATCAAATTATATGCTCTTAAATCCTATCAATCACAAATGACAACTAAACACAGGTTTGCTGCTGTAGAGTATGATACATTGTATAATCTTTCCACTTGCATGTTTTGATATAAATTATGTATTTGTTCCATGTAAATTTTCACTACAGAGTTTTAAATGTCACTTTAGGCCTAACTGGAAAAGACATATTATTTGTAAGAATGACTATAAATGAAATGTTATGGTATCTGCCAATTAGGAAAATATTTCTTAAAAAATCTTTGCAGTACTAATCAGGCAGTATTCTAACTCCACAAAGCATGCTGGCCGGGAGAATGAAAACAAGTTCATAGGAATTTGTGGACAAGATCCTTTGTGCTAAAATAAACATGAGCTGAAATAAACAGTGGCACATGCACTTGCCTACCTGGAATAAACACACACATATGAATGCATACTTTGTATACCAGAGATACATGTTGTTGATATCTTGATTCTCTCTAGTTTGGATCAAGATCATTTCCCCTTGATTTTGGACTCTGTCCTCCCAATCAAGTTACAGCATTCATCACTCTCCCCTCATCTCAACGGGATGAGACAGAAAGTGTGAATGGAAAGCCAAGGCAGAGCCCAGCCAAGGGACTGGCTTGGCTTCAGGAGCTAAAATGCAAGCTGAGCCATTGGAGCTGGTTGCACACAGATGAGGAGGAAAATGCACAGTGATGATAAATAACTTCACTGTGACCTCCAGCTCAGGCTGCCAGAATGTTCTCTTTTGGCTGCGCTTCTCACTGGCTTGCTGTCCTCCTCCCTTCCCCCATTCCAATAGTCAAAGAAGTGTTACCAGTTTCCACATATAAGATGCTATTTTGATATATTCTCATCTTCCAGGTGTGTGGACTGTTGGGATTGAATGCCCATATGAAAATTAGATTCTTTGGGGATGCACTTTTAAATTTACAGATTATTATAAAAAAGAGGATAATCTAGGCACAATGTCATTTTGGAATTGGCCATAATGATTCGATTATGGGTCTGTTTTTCACATGTAACACATTCCACTTAGAACACATACAATATTCAGACACAGATATGCTTTTATCAGACAGCAATTGGTTGGTACAGAGTATATAAAGGACAATATATACTACTGATACTGATCACAGAGTTAGGTTGAGTCAATGTTTCTGCCATGAGCTGGAGTGTTGTGCAATTGTTAAGTAACACTCCTTCTCACTCTTAAATTCAGGCACAATCAATCAAAATGGCCACTGAAAATGGAAACAAATGTTCATAATAGTGTGTAAATGAGTAGACATGGGCACAAACCAAACCAATAGTGTGTAAATGAGTAGACATGGGCACAAACCAAAAAAATTTAATGAACCAGCGGTTCATGGTTCAGTGCCACCGACGAACTCGAACTAACAAAACAAAACGAACATTTCCCACTGATGAACCGGTTTGTAGTTCGTGGTTCATGGATGTCAGAACAGCCCCTGTTGGACTTAGAGAGCCCATATTACCAGGGAGTGTTTAGCAGGCTCTCCTCCAGCCAGCACCCAAGTTTGGTCAAGATTGCAATAGGGATCTTGGAGTTATACCATCTCCAATCCGAGGCCCCCAGGAAACTCCCATTTGATACAATTAGAGCCACCAGTTGACATTGGCCCAGTGTACAAGGAGTTGGCTGTCAGAACTGCCTATCAGGGTTTGCAGGGATGAGATTGGAGTGCCCATGGCTACAGAACACCCCCTCCCCACTCCCTCCCCCCGGGTGTCTTCTCCCATGTAACCAATTGTAACCAATTTGCAGCTTCATGGTTGGAAGGAAGACCTGACGATCAAGGTAAGCTGGACTTCAATTCAGGTTTCCAGGGTGACAGAAGGAGTGCAGACAGAGTTCAGGCATCCCCCCAGCTCTGTTTCCAATGGAATTGATTGATGGTGCTTGACTTTCTGGCTTCACGAACCATGGGCGAACACAACGAACCGGGCTTCCAATGAACACTGGTTCATTGGCCATGGACCCTCACGAACTGCCAGTTCGCGAACAGAAAATCAGGCAGTTCGTGGGTTTTTTTGGTTCGTAATGCGGTTCGTTCCCATGTCTATAAATGAGAAGTTTTCCTGAGACTTCATATCAGCAAAGTGGCTTTGCTCACTTTAGCAAAGAAAAAGGCAATTTTTTAGGACTTCATGATGTCTACCAAATTACCTTTTACAACATGTTTCTATTATCACTGTTATTGCTAATATATTTAGGAATATTTAGGTAACAATCTATCATCTTTTTTATGAAATGATTAGGCTTGACTTAAATGCTGCAGTCACTGTGATATTCTAAACTTAAAAATGTTTAACTAATGTGCAAACAGGTGAATTCAGCTTCTCCTCCTGTCTTTGCCTCTCTATTGACCCATGCACCAGCTAGTTCCAAGCCTAATACTAAGTTCCTCCTTCTCTTTGCCTCTCCTTTCACCCTCCTGAGGCATCAGGCAGCCTTCAGATTTTTTTTTAATGTAGGCAACTAGCACATTCATCCAGTTAAATATGTATTCTGCATCCTTTAAAAAACAACAACAATAATATTCAATAACTTGAATAATTGCTCTCGAGAAAGAAGGGGTGGCTTCGTGATTGTCACAAGGGCCAGCCAATCAGCATAGCACCAATAGTTTCTGTTCAAAACTAGGAAAACTGGCTGATCTTGAGCTCTGTTCTTTGAGAGACATTTTGTGGCCCAAAAGTGATGAGCTTATAGCTCAAGCTATGTATATACATGCAGACTTGTTATTCAAAGATTTCTGCTTGTGTACCCTTCCATAAAAATGTCTAAAGTAAATAAATTCAAATTTGTGAAAAAAGAGAATGTATTCCTTCACACCTCTTCAAATGTAAAAGAGGGATTTGTAGGGAGAAACATTAGAAAATAAATGTGTCTTGTTCCTGAGATGACTATAACTCTGAAATAATACTTTACACAAAGTAACAAACATCTATTACTTTGTATTAGATTTTGGAAAGTGCCCAATGATTTATATTATTTTTACTTATTACTTATCCACTGTTCATTCCAGCAACAGCTTTTTTCTTATTCTGAAAGGTCTCTTAAAGTTAAATTCCGCCCCCATAGTATTTGGAACTTTTTAATGGCTGTTTTCTACTTTTAACTATTTTTCTCGTTTTACTATTGTATGCGTCTTTGAATATTTGTTTACATAGAAAGCTGGGTCATAAATATTCTAGTAAATAAATAACTAAATGAAATACATTCAAACATTGGAAAGTCTCACTAGATATGACTATTTTGTGTAGTGGGTGATGCAGTTAGAACTACCATGACAAACAACCAGCAAAAGGCTTGGGAGTGGAGAAATGGGGGTGTGGCACACAACAGCAGCTGCGTCTTGATGTCAATTCTAGGGGAGCCCCGGAAGAGACATAGGATAGCTCTAGGAATCACTGGAAACTCTATGGTTTCCTGGAGCTATCCAATGCCACTTCCAGGTTTTCCTAGACATCACAGATTTTTTTTTCCTCCCACTGTCACTTGGAGTGGTGGCAAGGAAATAAAGCTTCTAGCAGGAGGCCTCTCATGATAGCAGGAGACTTGGCATCTCTAGGCAGTAGTGAAGCTGGCACAGAAGAATGAAATCAATGGGCTTGGAAGGCTGTAACTCTGAGCAGAACCACAAGTGACAAAAGGCACAGATTGGACCCTTGTCAGTTTCCCTCAAGTTTTGATGGGAAATGTAGGCAGCTTGGCGGAATGTTGGACAAGTGACAGTTGAAAAGTCCATTGGACAGCAGTCAGAGAGCGAAGCTGCGAGACCAGGATGCCTACATTTCCCATCAAAACTTGAGGGAAGCTGACAAGTGTCCAATCTGTGCCTTTTGTCACTTGTGGTTCTGCTCTCTGTTTAAGATTGCATGGCTACTGGTACAAGATCCTTGGCAATGTCACAGAGGAAGCTGGAGTGAGATTCTCAGGTTTTGCATGGCTATACACAGCCCAAGCATTATACTTGAGCACCCTCTGCCACATTGCAAGGAATCCTGGAGCAAACTTCCTGTGCAGTGTACCCTCTTTGGACTTCAGAATGCTGTAGTCTGGCCCAAACTATGAGAAGCTGAAGTGCACCATGGGAGTTTCCTTAGGGGGAAATTTGTTTTGTTTGATGTTTAAAGTAAATCCAATCAAACTGAAGCAGGGAGCCAGGTTTTCTTCCCTGATTTTCTGCCCTTTCTTAATGTCTTCAGTACAACAAAATGAAGAACTTTTATGTGAATCTCAAAAGGTGAGAGACACATGCATCTTTAAAATGCCTACATACTTCGGCAGTAAAGCTGTTCTCAAATGCCTTTTGTAAGCCTCCGATTCTAGTTGCAGAGATTTAGTTATGTTTTTCAAAATGTGGCCGTCTTATACATAATCCTGGCCTGGTCCAACCGTCAAGAGTTGCCTGCTGGCTGACTCTTGCTTTCTCTGGGGAGGCAGCAAGCTCTCCTCAGTGGTCTTCCTTGTCCTTCATCTGACAGTTCTTGGCAACTCTGGTGAAGTGTGTTGTTAGCAGTGGTTTCTTTCTAATTAATGGGGAACATGTGTGCATGTGTTCAAAAACATTTTTGCTGGAAATACCATAAAATGGTTTATATCCTCTGTAAAAAGAAAGGCCTTTTAAAAATCTTCCTATCCTAAAGCTTTCTTTTACCTCACATCAACCCACTTTGCACAAACACATATATTGAGCTCCCCCTCCAAATTATTCTAACAATCTGCTCCCAATTTCGACCATTTTACTAATTTAAACCAATGAATACTTGCCTAGAAAACAGTTCTGATAATTTGATGAGTCCTCCACAGCCTTGCTTCTCCTATTACACACATTTTTCCCCTCTACAAACGTTTATTCTTCAGTAATAGCTATAAAAATATAAGGACTCAGTAAGTCTTTCTTTACAAGTTATCCCTCGTCGGAACAACTGAATCTCTCACTGAACAATCCCAAAGTTGAGATTTACTCTAGTTCAGGGATAGCAAAATGGCAGCTTGCGTTTGAGATCCAGGATGTAAAGCCATTGTATCCGATCCTTGGTAGCTCTATCACAGTCTTTTCTGGCATAATGTCCATGAGCCTCAAGACTCCTATTTATTCATAAGGATGCCAGCTGGTGCAGTAATATATACTTTTACCCCTCTACCTTTGTCTGAAGAATATGAAAGCCCCTAAGGGGAAACAAGTTGATAATCACAGCTTTAGATATACACTCATAGTATAATATGTTCCAGGATGTGGATTGCTATGGCATAGCCTGGTTTCATCAGATCTTAGAAGCTAAGGAGGTCAGTAGTTGGATGGGAGACCACCAAGGAAGACTCTGCGAAGGAAGGCAATGGCAAACCACCTCTGCTTCTCACTTGCCTTGAAAGCCCCTTGCTGGGGTTGCCATAAGTCAGTTGTGACTTGATGGCATGTACATAGGATATGTTCAAAGAAGCACCAGGATTGTTCTCCTGTATATTCATCTACACATTAGTAGAAGATCATGTAGGATGATATGCTCTTAAAATATTAACCCTAGCCTGGTAAGAAAAACAGGTTTCCCAGAGTGTAAACATGTGTACATACTGAGAAAAACCCATGCATAAGACAGGTGTAGCTATCTGCATATGGGCTGTACACTGATTACAAGAATGTCTATCATGCAGGAATTTAGTAATTGTCTGAGTGAGAGGTCCTGAATAATTAGTCCAGAGTCAGAAAGTTATCTGATGTATAAATTGACATAAGATAATGTATTTTTAAAAATTTAATTTCATTTATATCCCACCTTTCTACCCAATGGGGACCCAAGGTGGGTTACATAATACTCCTCCATCTTATCCCCAATGACAACCCTGAAAGTATGTGACTGGCCCATGGTCATCCAGCAAGCTTCCATGGCAGAGTGGGGATTCGAACCTGGTTCTCCCAGATCCTAGTCTTACACTCTAACCATGACACCAAGCTGGTGCTCATAGTATAGGTTCAATCATTTGTCAGTTTTTAACTCAAGTAACTTGAAGTCAATGGGAGCTTCTCAAAGATTTACTCTTTGCTTATTTTTGCTAAGATTGAGAAAGAAAGGCATGGGATTTGATACTTACAAATGCATCATTTCTTCCAACAACTCTTTCTAAGAAACACTGCTGTGTTTATATTCCTTGTATTTCTGAAACAAATTAAATGCTCTAAAGGAGGCCATACTTAAAGACGGTTTATTTCAATTGGTTTTGCGATGCCAGGGCAAGATTGTATATATAGCGAAGTATTTCCCCTCTTCAGTACACAACCTTTGATATGGTATCTTGGTTGCTTCCGTTGCCATAACAAAACTAGATGTGGATGTATACAAGGAAAGGGATTCCCCCAACACTTGTGTTGATATTGCTGTTATACTATATACTTTTGTGGTTGAGTTCTCCCTTTGCCATTATGGCTCTGTGTCTTCTTTATCCCTATTTACAGGATTTTTAGAGATGCTGGTGAATGATGAACTTTACAGTGAGGAAAATGTGATGTTATTAATAGAGCTGTCTGCACAGTGACACACTGCATTTGGACTTGGCTCTTCTGGCAAACTGGCTTCCTAAGCAGCAATCAGCAGCAGTTGGAGGGAGGATGGAAGCTCAGAGCTAATCCTCATCATACCTCAGCGGCTGGTGTGAGAAGTACAAAATGCCTCTCTGAATACATTCAGGAAACCTTTAATTGGAACTACATTCTTTATTAGTTGGATCATTTTGTATTGGGCCATACTTTGTATTAGGGGTTCTATGATACACACTGAAAAAACACTTAGAACTAGATACTATTTATAATTATATATTAATAATCTCAGTATCTTTTGAGTGACCAGTTCAAAGGGATGTAGGCATCTTTCTGTATCTTCTTTCTCCTGCTTTTATTTTCTATTTCCTCCTTCTACCTCATTTTATATTAATAAACTGGTGTGATTATATCTTCTTTAAAACAAAAAAAAATGAAGAATAAAACTCTGGACCTCTTTCCATGTGAGCCCAACTTTCTTTAAATTATGGAGGTGGGTACCTTTCTTCTGTAATACAAAGTTGAGTGGTAGTGAGAATAAGACTAGGACAAGTGTATTGTAGCTTCTGCCATCAGCAACCCATTATCAGCTAATACTGCTGCTTCTATATGCATATGTGATAACGGACGCTGAGCATACACCCTGTCCCTATGTCTAGAATGAAATGTGTATTAGGTGTACCATATGTTGTAAGTGTATGTTGTAAAGTATGATTACTGTGTGACTTTTGGAGCTAGATTCCGTCAATGACATGTTGATTGATTCTCCCTCTCTTGTTCTTGAGAAGAAAAACAAGTTTACCAGGAGAAATTGCTTATTCTCCCTCCGAATGAACTGCAATTTAAACATGTCTCCATATGTGACATCATGGGCATAATATAGGGTACAAGCTTATATTTTTTCTCTCAAAGAATCTTGGGAATTATAATTTGACAAATGGAGACCCGCAAGGTCTGGGTGGTTGTAGGTGGGACATGACATCACTTTCAGGTTTTCTAAGAAGTGACATTCATCTAGCCTGCTGATGCGGGGAGGGCGGAATACAAATCGAATAAAATAAATATAAATAAATAAATCTATGCAGTCCATGGGACTGAGGTAATTATCACATTTACTTGTATTTATTTATTTAAAACATTTCTAAATACATTACCCTACAATACCTAGAAAATGTCTACGAGTCTATTGAAACACATATTAAAACCAAAAAGAAGTTAAATAAACAACAACAACAACAACAACAACCCCTCAATAGGGTGGGCCATAGGCAACTCCAGCAGGGCACATCTCTATGCAGTCTACCCCAACCCTGTGGCAAGGCCTCCAAACATCACCATGAATGGTAACATATGAAGTGGGCCTCTGACACAGCAAAAAGACAATCAATTATGGTAAATGCTTTTACTAAGATTGCTCATCTCAGTGCACCAGTGCTGTCAGACAAGGAAGTTGTCGCATTTCTGCATCCTTCCCTCTCACTAAGATTGCTGCAGAAATGCCTTGTATGTGATATATTACAATGCTTGCCTTTTAGGGAAGACAGAGGATTGTGAAATACCGCATAGTGATGATATTCTGCCATGGCTGTTTGGGATGGAGTTGACAGCCCAGAAACAATGCAAAAAGGCATGTATGCATACCTTATGGACTGAACAATTCACAAGTCCTCAAGTACTGAAGTTTTAATACCTGACAATCCCCATAAAGGGCTCCAGAACTCTAGCAGCTTTAACTTCACCTGACGTTGGAGGTTATATATTAACAACACTGTCTTTTCCTTCTGTAGCATGCATGCAGAATGTCTCAATCTCCTTGAGACAGTCCGTAGGGACCCACCCTGTCATCTCTGTCTTTCTTGATTTGCGTATATTTTTCTCTTTGCATGATGACTCAGACTGCGGTGTGCATGCAGAAGAAGCTTTAGTCTCTCCCCTACCACATTTTTACCTGGGACAGAAATAGTCTTCAGAAGGGACTATTTGGTCCACTGAATAAAACTATGTTAGCCAAATAGATACCCTCTGGACTGGTTCTGTTTGGGGTAACAGCATAGGGAGAAGGCTGATGGTGCTCCTCACATGTAGCATACTCTGATTTGGAGCAGGAACAGTGTGTGTGTGGGAGAGGAGAAATGATGTATGTCTGTGATGGAGTTCACAGGCTGGGTCTGAGGTTCCCACTGTGTTGCACCTCATAAAATCCATAAAACCCCAGAAGAGTGAGCTATATTTTTGTTTAGCATACAAGTATAATTACATTCCCACTTATAGCTTTTGAATTTTACCACTTCTGACTGGTTTAATATGATGACCTAACGAGATCTTGGTTGTTTAGTTCCAGCAATGTAGGTTATCTGATGACAGCTAAAGTAACTTCTGTCTGTTCTGGTCAGCAAATAACTTAATTGAGGCACTGATGATCCTACTATTCTCGATCTCCATCATCTGCTTTAGACCCTCCAAAATGATAGAATTGCTTGATACATAGTTTTGGCAAGTAAACAGTTAACTTCTAAATCAGGAACAAGGGAGTAGGGTTGACCAAAGGGAAAAATAATGCATTTATGCATTGTCATGCCAATTTATTTAAATGTTTGTTTAGCTCCTACTCTTTTACCTTGAGGTCAATAAGAAAAATGCCCAGCCCGAGTAACAAAAAATAAAAACAAAGACACACACACACACACACACCGATCCAAGCAAAGAAATGCTGTTTTAAAAACTGGATGTGGGGCTGGCCACAGCTGATCTATTTAAAAAAAAATATTTTGAGACAATGGTCTTTGATGGTTTATGGGCCAATATGTGCCACACAAGACTGTGGTCTCAATCATGCTTTTACCTCCCAGGCTGACAATGAAACCAGTTCTGAGTTTGCAGTCCTGGGCCGAAGATCTGGAATGTTGGTTCTAGCACAAAAACAACAACAAAATTAGCATAGAAAGGAAACTTTGTTCATTTGGAAAATATGTTCAAAACTGACTGTAAATCACAAAATTGCTTCTCTGGGTGCAACTAAATTAAACATGGAATTTTCAAATAAGCTATGTAGCCCTACCACATAGCAGCAGCTTCTTCCATCTGTAATGAGGCTCTGCTACAAATAGTAGGATCTCTGTTACATTGATGTAGCTGTTCTACATGCATTCTTCCTTGCCTGTCTATAGGTGCTTCCACACTGGGGACCTTTTTGTTCAACAGTTAATATTTTTCCAATATCAGCAGGAAAAAGGATTATAATGCGGTTCCATGTATACAGCTACCTCTGCAACCTCTGTCAACATTACAAATGCATAAGAGTATATCAGTGTTGGTGAGCATATCTGGCATATTACAGATGGACAGTAAACCCACCCACTCCTGAGTTTTCTATCTGCAAAAATGTGCAAAAGCACCACTGTGCTATATAGTTTTATGTGCTTTTTCTAAAATATAAACAGTGTAGAGATACAATCTGAGAATTTTACTTAAACATGGATTTTGACAACTGAACCACCTATTGAGTGTTTGCCATTTTCCTCATTGCTTTTCTTTTGTTTGGTATTACCTAGACTACATTTTGTAAACATTTATCACATGTTCAGTTGTGCTATCTAGCTAACCTTTCTTCTTCTATTTTATCCTCACAACAACCCTGTAAGGTAGGTTAAGATGAGAAAGAATGACAGGCTCAAGGTCATGAACATCATGGCAACATCACAAGGTAATTTGAACCTGGATCTACCCAGTCTTAGTGTAATATATTACAAGTTTAACACATCAATAAAATTAATATTGTCACATTATTATATTTCTCTACATACACAAAAATGCTGAATGCATGTTGTAGAAGAAGTAACAGTTGAAGTTGCTGGGTTGCTGGGTGGGGTGGTGGTGAGTGGGGCTGGAAAGTAATGCAACAAAAAGGAGAAATATGTGTGAAAGAATATCATCAACAGGCAGAAGGCAGGATACTAGTACTACATCCTATACATCCAAGAAGTGAAGCTGTAAAAGAACTACAACTAAACACTTGGGCAGGAGGACAGAGCAAACATCAGAAAATAATGGCTTCTGAGCAGCATCATATGAATTCTCACAAATAACTGAGTAAGCAGCTAGTACCTGGAGGAAACTGGTATGCAGAAGCAGCCTTCATCAGCTCATGGTTTCACAGACTTTTAAATTCCCCTCCCCTTTGCTATTTTTCTTATCAATTTTGTCGGGATTTTGGCTATTGGCTATAATGCACTGTGAATTCTGCACAACTGACTCTTTTTCCTGGCTGGCTTTATCAGTCCTTCCTCTGAAAAACCAGTTCAGATTTTTAATTCAGAAGGAAGTATGTTAATGACACGCTTTTTAAAGCTGGGGATGTCTGATGATATATAAGAATGTAACATGAGGTGGATAACTAATGTTTTGAAGACCCATGTCCAGTGAATCCATATCTGGAAGGTTGTCTCCATCCTTTGAAAAGTGACATATGCATATTTCTTCCCACATTATACTATGACATACAGCAAGACGCTCATACAAGTACCTCCTTTTTAATCACACTTGAATCAAAAGATGTCATATTTCACACAAGATGTGGCTTCTGTGTCTAAATACTTTTGTAATAGAGAGAAGTTTTATGGTTGTAGCTTCCAGTAGTAGGATAAGAAAGTGCTCTTTCTCAAATTCCCCTTCCTATGCAATTATAAAAGCCAAGAACTGTTCCATTGTGGGCCTGTTTTTCCTATGCCATGAAGATAATATGCCATGAACATAAAGCCTCTGAACATGTTCAGGGAGTCCATTATGTGGCTGCTCCTAATGCCAGCATCACCTTTTCTGTAAGCCAGAGAAATGGGAAGGACCATTGCATCCATGTGGTTGTTTTGATCTGCTTTGGCTTCTAAACCAGAGCAGTGTTTTTTGGGGAATCCATATGCTATTGTCCCCCAGTCATCTACTTCCTGGATTTCCCCCTGCTTTGATCTGACTTTTCCAAGTCTACTTTGCTAGAGGATCACCATCACAGCAGGTTAGCATGCTGTGGATGGAAAGGTGTGTATTTTTGAACTTCCTGCACACATTAGTGTCCTGTTACTGATGTCATCCATTCATGCCTGCCATTTCCCCACCCCCCACCCCCACATCATCAGTGAGCTTCTTATGGCTTATTTTAAAAAATAGTAGTTTTGGTTGGCAAAAAGCCATCCAGTGGCACCAGGGGAGGAAATGACCGTGGAAAGTGTGGAGATTAGCCCTGTGTGGACGCTCTTGCTGCTGTGAATGCCTCTGCATTTGCCACAGCAATGACTGCACAATAAGGAATCATTGTTCTGTAGCTAAAGCTAAAGAATCCTCCCGTGTGGGCCAGAGCTCCTGATGTTACCCAAGAAGTACAATAAGAAGCTGTTCTGTAGTAGCACAGTTTTGAAAACATTGTGTCAGCATGGTTCCATAGAATTCCATAAAAGCATTTAGTATTTTGTTCTTTGCTCATGTAACAATGCCTGTATTGGTTTTCTTTCATCATCTTTAAAAGGGGCTCTCCTGACATACCAGCGAGCCAGTTGCAGTCGCAAAGCCATGGGAGAGATTATTTCCTTTCTTGTAAAGAAACTCTCTTGTGACATTTCAACACCTGATACTTCACTTCCAATCCCTTTTGAACCTAAAATTCAAATACACTCTGTAAATTTGAACGTTGCTTTCTCAGCAGATCAGATCGAAAATGCCACTCATGCTAGCCAATGACAATACTCCTGAAGCAATATTAAAATACTGAGTTGGAATGTGGCTGGCTGGAAGACTAAATGCTTCTTTCCAGAACTCAACTCTTTCCTATCTATTTTTGATATCATTTTAATACAAGAGACTTGGCTAAACAACTCCATAACCTTTTCAGAATATATTACTTTTTCTAAGGAGGCTCAAAAGGGAGAGAAAGGGGGGAGGCCAAGAGGCCTTAACGTCTCTGGATTGGAAGTGATAGCCTCATTTGATCTTACTTTGGCTGTTCTGATTAGAGATGGGCCACAAACAGCAATACGAACAAAAAAAAGCCACGAACAGCCCAATCTGCTGTTCGAGAACAAGCTGTTTGTGAGGCCCCATTCTAAACGAACAGGTGGTCGTTGCAAGCCTCGTTCGTTGCTGTTCGTCAAGCCAGACAGTCTGGCACCTGCAATCAATTCCCTTGGCAACGTAGGCAGGGATTGTCTGAACTCTGTCTGAACTCCTGCTGTTGCCCTGGAAACCCCAATCTAAGCCCAATTTAGCTTGATGGGTGGGTCTTCCTTCCAAGTGTGGCACTCCAAATTTGTTACAAGAGAGCAAAGACCATGGGGGAGGGGGGCTCCCAGCTCTGGCTACTCTTTGCAGACAGTGGAGAGGGAGAGACAGCTGCTGTTGGCATTTTGACAGAGAGACAGGGAAAGTGCATTGGAGCTTGAATTTTCTTTGTGTGTGGTGGGATATGGATCTACCCCTTCAGGTTCCAGGGCTGCTGCCAGGCTCTGGGGCCAAGCTATTTTTTATTATTTGTACCTTTCCTGGTGCCTGCTCAGGTCAGGTTTCTGGGAGTGGTGCAGTAAGGATCTTGACCAAACTTGGATGATGGCTGGAGGAGAGCCTGCTGGTCCCCACGAACAGCCAACCATGAACATGTTCATGAACAGGGCCATGTTCGTAGTTGTTCGTGAGTCCCTGTTCGTGGATGGCAACGAACAATGAGCATCATGTTAGGTTTTTTCCTGTTCGTGCCCATCTCTAGTTCTGATTCAACTGATCGACTTTTCCTTTATAGTAATATCAATTTATATTCCTCCAACTCAAAATCAACATGCACTGACTACTTACTCTTCCTTCTTTTCAGAAACCTATGATAATTTGATCCACAAGTTCCCTAATTACCCAATCCCTATTGCAGGTGACCTCCTCAGTGCTAGAACTGGACAAAATGAGTGTCTGGTCAAAAAATGGCTAGGCTGTGAGTTAGAAGAAATCATTCCCCCTTATTTGTATAACAGGCTTTCTAAGATAAGACAGTTAACACTGCAGGTCTCAAACTGTTTACTTCTTCATGAAAAGAGAGTTGGTTATCTTAAATGGTCTAAGAGAAATCGATGGAAAAGGTGATTTTACTTTTTGGGGGCATAAGGGGGGCAGTTTGATTATTTTATCATTGCAGCAGATCACTTTACTCTAGTTGAGAGAGTAAATGTGGAAGACTATGTGGGGGGAACCATATCTCAATCTCACTTAACTTCCACGCTTCTGTGGATAATCATTCACGCTATAAGAATCTGTTCCACCCAACTGATAAGCAGGCACTTACATGCACTACAACCAATGGTCTCCTGCTATTGAGGAGGCAGCAATTAAGCTGCTTGAGTGAAGAATTCTGGGAAAGGGATAAAAAACTCCATTTGAGTAATATAAAGAATGATTTTATTATTCCTTTGTATTCCTAATTCAATATTTTTGAAACAGTACACATTAAACCACACTCAGATACTCAAGAAGGCAAAAGACACAATAGCTGGTGCGATGGCGAGTTCTTAAAGAAGTTGATTCATTGCTAACATTGTGAATTCAAAAGGAATAATACATTGGGAGTCCTAAGGGAACTGCTGAACCTTAAAGGCCAATACAGGAATACATTAATCAGGAAAAAAGAGAGGAAATGCACAGGATATGGGGCCTCTTGATTGCCACAATAAACAACAAAGATTCCAGTCCCTTTTAGTCATTGACCTCTAGAAACTTGGAAAGAAGATCACCCCCTTTGCTCTGTATTTCTGCTTTGGAATGGGTGCTATTCTTTAAGGAAATATTCTCCTCTGAAAACACTGCCCCATGCAACTTGACCCCAGTTGATCTTCCCTTCTGGCCTGCTATAACCAAGCTGGAAGTTATCTCCATGATCAAGCATTTACGCTCTGCAAAAACCCCAGGTTCGGACTTAGTGCCTAACAACTTGCTCAAGGCTAATCCAGCATGATGGGCTACAATTCTAGCTCCAATTTTCTTGGAGATCAACCTTTCAGGAAAGATTCCCCCAATCTGGAAACATTATTATTGTTCCAGTTTTTAAGAAAGGTTCCATGTCAGATCCAGCAAACTATTGATTTATTAGTATTCTCTCATCAGTGGCAAAAGGGTATACCTCATATCTATACCTCAAATTAGAGGAATGGATAACCTCAAACAACATCCTTGAGTGGAAACAAATTGGCTTCAGGAAGGGTTTTGCACTTCAAGACCACTGTTTGATCTTGGCTCACTTAGTCGAAAAATACATCTCCCCTCTTAGAGGTAGTGTATGCCATATTCATAGATCTTAAGAGAACTGAATGTGCCTCCTGCCCTTGTTTCACTCATGCTACCTCCACCTGTGGACCTGTTACTAGAGATGGGTATGATCCGCATTACGATCGAAAAAACCCACGATAATGGCGATCGCACGATCGTGACCCAGCGGATCGTGACTGTCCACAGCCAACAATCCAGCTATCGGGAGAGGCCTGGATCGGGGTGATCGGGCTCGGTTCGGGGATCCAGACACTCCGGCAGCAGCAATCTATTTCCCTGGCAACGGAGCCAGGGGAACGCCTGAGCTCTGTTTGCCGTCCTTCTGTCGCCCTGGAAACCCGAATGGAAGCCCAGCTTTCCTTGATCAGCAGGGCTTCCTTTCAACCACGGAGCAGCAAAGCAGTCACAAGTTGGGAGAAGACACCTGAGGGGGGAGGGGGTGTTCTGTAGCCATGGGCACTCCAATCTCATCCCTGCAAACCCTGATAGGGAGCTCTGATGGCCAAACACAGACCTCCTGTGTTGCTGAATGGGACCCATGCCATGGGCTCCCAGGCTGGGTTTTACTTTCTGCTAGCAGTGGAGTGGGACAGAGCTCTTGCTTGCTACTTGCTAGCCTTTGGAGAGAGAGAGATAGACTGAGAGAGTCAGCCGCCGCCACAACCCACCTTCCCATATAGCTGGGAATATCAGCGTGCCCCGCTTTGGCCTCCACGATCCACGATCCACGGCTCGGGAACGGGAGATGATCGGTGTGGATTGTTAATTCATGATCGTCGCCAGCGCCGATCCACAATCAGCTGGATCATTAATTTTTTTTGGATCGTGCCCATCTCTACCTGTTACCATGCTGTGGTTGCTGAGCTAGGTCTTCTGGGACTGGCAAACGTGTGGAATGGGAGCTAGGAAACCATGGGGCCTTGGGTGAGTCAACCCTTCCTTGCCTGGCTGTTTGCTGCCTGGGCCAGACAGCTATGCCTTCCACCATGCTCGCAGTACCCATTCCTCCAAAGCATTCGCACCTCTGCCAGCTGCTATGCTGGGCCTGGGGCCTTTCACTAGGTATTCCTTCACCTGCTGCCTCTTCTCAGTGCTCCCTGTGCTGTTTACACTGTGGCCACTGCCTCAGCTAGCCACCGCTCCTGCCTCTTGCTCATTGCCCTCCTCACTCTTCCTGCTGTTCTGACCACCCCAATCACTGTTCAGGCATCCCCTTTTAAGGTGCATGCCTCCTGGCCTTGGCCCCACCCTTTCAATGGCATCCCATTACCTTCCCTGGCCCGGCCATGTTTTCTTCTGGCCAGGCTTGATGACGCCACTTAGGCTTCACAAGGCCACTGATGGAAACCGCGCTGGACACTGACTGCATCACCACAGATTTATTGTATATTTGTTATTAGGGGTGTGCATGATGAAAATTCTGAGCCTAAAAATTATAACAGTAGTTATTTGGGGTGGGTGGGGTTATTTGTGACACTCCAGAATGGAAATGCTGGTCCAGGCTGCTTGGAACTCACAGAAACTCCTCCCTGAACATTCCATGATACTTTTCTTTTTTGAGTGATGCTTCATCACAGCAGTGTACAGGTATTCCTTGATTATTGTGAAGGTTTTCCTGAAGGCAACCAACCACGTTTATTCCTTCCAATGTGATAATAGAGAACAAAGCTGTCCCAGCCATTCACCAAAACTCCAGGGAGGGCATGTGTAAGGCAACTTGTTTTTTTATGATATTTTTTCTGGGCAACCAACTGCATTTATTCCTTCCAGTTAGAGAAATCAGCATAGAGCTGTCTCAGCCAATCAGTAGGTCCCAGGGCCTTAACATGAAGAGTAGGCAGGCACCTTGTTTTTCTGTTCTGATTTCCAAGGCAACCAGTCACATTTCTCCCTTCCAATTAGACCCTTGCACAAGGAGGAGCTCTGTTGCTTCCACATTTATTGGCTTTTTCCTTCTTTCACCAAGGGAGACCGGGGAAACCCCATTCTCCCATCCACAATTTTCATTAGCAGATTAATGACATCTATTCCACCCCCAACTATAACTCCACGGCCAGCAGCTGACAAAATTGCTTGCCTTCGATGCCACATCTCTCTCTTTCTCTGTACAGCACCACAATCCTTCCTGTTTGGGTGGTTGTGTCTCCAGGACTAGCGCAAAGGATTATTTAGGCAAATGAAGTGGGAAACTACCATGAAAACATCATAGACTGCTGTAGGTCTCAAAGAAGAAGAGGGGGGACAGTGAGATAAGCACCTGTTCTCCTCTTTCAGTGCGCTTGGGTGGTCATGGAGCGGAGCATGGTCACGGCAAGGAAAAGTGATGGTGGCTGAGATCCGTGTAACCTCATGTTTGATCAATTTTCTTCTAAAGCCCAGAAATACTTCATAATCATATTCTTTCTGGGCTCTTTCTCCTGAATAAAATGGCAAACCTGTACCCCAATGGATCTTTCAACTTTCTCCATTGTATTCCAAGGGCCCCGTCTCCTATCCAACATTCACAAATGAAATAAGGGGGAAATGTCATGAGCTCCCTGCCAATTCCATCCCTCACAGTTTGCACCCTTTCCAAATGGATCATCATCATGCCCTGCCATGTAACTGGAGGTTAATGTGAAGTTCACACACACACACACACACATTGTTGGAAAAGACATGGAGGTATGTTTGATAGATGTTTGTTTAGGGGGGAAGATCCAGCCATGCTGGTGGATCTGTGACTGAGTAGTGAACAGCAAGTTTGAGACAATAGATGCCCCCCCCTTCCCATTTGGCACAAACCTCTGTGGGTCAAATGTAATTGGATCTTGTGCCTTGTCATATGCAATAACTGAATATAGGAACTTTTCTTCCCTCTTCACTCAACAGGCTTGGATAGGAAAATCAAATGAAACATTTCTAGATTCTCACCCCTAGTTACTACTGCTGACTTCTACAAGCCTTGCTTCAGGTTCTGAGATACTCCATATGGGTCACATACTTTAAAAACCATTGTTTACGTGCTAGAAACTTGTTTTTAAATATGAAGTAGGAGAATATTGAGAAACCAAACATTGCCAATATCATGTAGGGTTGTTTAACATGTCATGTTTAATTGCTTATGCTTGTTTCAGCATTGTTTTCAGTTTTGTATTAGATTTTGGCTTGTTTCTAATTTCTGCACATTTGCATTTGCATACCCTAGTGAATTGTTCTTGAGTGACTCTGCCATTGATTGTTTTCACTTCCACTCAAGATATAGCTAATAAATTTATTAAAGAAGTGTCAAATGCCAATTACCAAAGAGCATAGAAGGGTGCAGCCGGAGAAACAATTAACAAAGACTTTTTAACTAGGCTAGCATACACTAACGATCCCTAGCCTTATTCCAGATGTTACCTTTAAGCAAATAGCAGAGTTCAGCAAGATTTCCAGATGACAGGTTCAAAAGTCCAGAGGGAGACCAGTTATAGATTCCCACTTATAGCATGATCTTCAAAAGTCTATCCTTCTAACAAGGATTAGGTAAACAAGGAGACAAGAATGAACCCCCAAAGGGAACCAAAGAGGAACCTAGAGAGGAACAAGGACTAAAGCCAAAATACACCTTTTAAAGATACACTGACCTGCAGTGAGTCAGAACAAATTAGCCAATCAAAGGGCAGATCTGTGAGGTCAGTTCTGCAGTTACTAGGCTCACAGATGCAAGGAAGAAACTTTTTTTTAATCCCAGGAGACTTTGTGCTAATTAAACAGAATAACAGAGCTGGACTCCCCAAGTCCCTGGTCTTGAGAACTTCACACTTGCAGAGACAGGCTGTTATCAGTCTGAGAGTTAGTGGTACCATCTGACCTTTGTCTTCAAAAAGAAAAGCTGTCTTCCTCTAATATCAAAGAGGGGAGCCATAAACGTAGAGGCTATAAACTTAAGTGCATACAAGCCAAAAAGGGTCTAATTCAAAATGGTTGATCTGGACAAGAAACAAAGTGAGTTTCCTGACAACGCCAATGAGCAATATCACTTCCAGTGTGAAATGGGAAATGATGTCATTGTGTCAGGGTGATGCTCTAGGATTCACCTTAAACTCTATAACCAATGGTAAAATCCATAAAGACTAGGGGAATTCCTAAAATTTCATGCAATGCTGTTCCCCCTCCCCCATTTTGGCTCCCACTGATCCTTTGAGTAAGGGTGGGGGCCAGAGCACAGGGGTAGAAAGCTACCTGCTGCATGCAATCAGGTAAATCTAACGTGAAAGTTAAAAGTATGTGCTTAAATTTGTTTCGTCATGATTTCCATAAGCCAAAACTACCTTGCTAAATTGCATTTTTATGGCTTCAGGGCTAAAGTAGTTTTCCTCTATCCTGGTATTCTCATGATGGTCATGTTCTTGTGATGGCTGTTCCTGGTGTCAGACAGCATTCACACCAGAATAGATCTATGTTCTGCCTCTGTGCTAGATACATTTCCAAAATATTCTGGTTTAGTGTTCTCACAGGAATACTAGAAGCCAGTTATCAGACTCTAGGCTATTTAGAAAGGCAATCTGGGAAACATGAACCTAAGTTTAACTTCAGGACTGTTCACAAGGAGACATCAAAATTCCTTATTTACAAGCATAAAAATTCAAATCATGTTTAAAGGATTTGGCCAAATGTTACAATGTTAATTCAGCAACAGTGGAGATTACTGAACTCTTGAGTTGAGACTGAAATACAAGTTAGATTCTGTGAAAATAATATTGTGATTATGTCAATAAAACCTCAATAATGAAGAGGCCTGTATATACATATTCTCCAGTTTTAATAAATCTATTAAATAAAATATAGAATACTCCAAAAGAGTAAAGTCACAGGCACAGTCTATGAAAAATATGCAGTGGAATGGACCCGAATAGGGGAAGAAAGACAAGGTATTTTGAACCTGATGGATGAGGCAGGTGGGATCAATTTATCACAGTGCTGAATTTTGGGATCGGGACATTGTTCTGGCCAGATCACTGACAGGTAGCGTTAGATGTTCAGTGTCTTGCAACTGCTGTGATGTGTATGGTATTAAAATGGTTTGTTCCCTGAGAATAATTCATCTATCTGGGTTCCTTTTTGGCTCTAGGGGAATTTTTTGCTGGATGCTCTATGAAAGCCAAGGAGATAGGAGTAATGAAATGGTTGGGATGGTGATTACAGCACAGGTAGTAGAAGTGTTGAATCTGAATAAACATAGGCTGGAGATGAGATGAGATTTTAATTTGCATGTTTGAATTGGTTAGCTGCCATGATGGCCCTGTGTGGGCACAAAGGCAAGGTAAAATTTTTGCAAACAAACAAGCAAGCAAGCAAACAAATCCCATCTTAGAGAATATGCTGTGGCAGTAACAGAAGCCTTTCTGCTACCATCGCTTCTGCTCCATGCTAGCCAGCAGCGCTTTTCTGAATCAGGGCCTCCCAGAAGGATTTGGGTTAGATATCAAAGATCCAGTGTAACCACTTTGCTAAATGCCGTTCAGGTAATAACCAATTCCAAACTGGCACCATTCTTGGCAAACTAGTCAGTGCTATTCCAAAATTAGCTGTATAGAGAATTATAAAAGAGGATACACAAATCAGTGGATATTGCACTATTGAAATAATTCACCTTTAGGATTGTGGATGGTTCTGTTCTGATCACGTCTCTCCCCTCCCCTGCTGTTCACTAATGTCAGTGGAGTTATGCCTCCATGACCTTTAAAATATAAATAAATAAAATAAGCCACATTGTGCTATTACTTCATGGCATCATTCACAGAAAATCTGCTAACCTAAGGAGTAACTTGTCCAACCTGCCTCCTTCCCAAAGCTACATCCCAGTTTCAGCTAATATTAGTTAGCTACACCAGGCTCTCTCAAACTTATATTCCCCCTCATTGTGTTGAAAACTGCTGCTAATTCTTAATGGTACTATAGTGCCAATTTTTTCCCATTGCAAACATGATGGTTATGCCCTGCCCAGGCAAGATGAAACATTGGAAAGAAAGAATGGAAAACATTTTATACCAATTTGAAACCATCATTATATGAGTGTACAGTAGATGGCAATTGTCCCACAAGTCACTGGTGTGGAACTTCCCTGAATCCCTAAGTCACTCATATTTAATCTCAGCGGCAAACTAGACACAAAGGCATCCTTGTGACCATGGGGATTCCATAACCATAGAGACTCAGAACTAAAGACACCATCAATTTGGATCACATGGGTCTAAGATATGCAGTGGGATGGAAGAACCCATAGAGGGGTGCTCTGTGCAAGAACTTAAAGCATGCCAGGCATCCATACTTCATGTCTGGCACACTGCTGCTGATTCAAGAAACGTTTCTGTCTTTAAAAATGACTCACATAAATAGCAGCCGCAGGGATGCCCATTACCATTTAAACATAGAAGCCTCTTTTAGTATTCAAATTTCTTTATCTATAATCTGTGCTATAGGTATCTGTTTATCTGGTGGGGTAAGGTTGCCAGCCTCCAGGTGGGGCCTGGAGATCTCCTGAAATTACAACTGATGTCCTGACAACAGAGATCAACTCCCCTGGCGATAATGGCTGTTTTAGAAGGTAGACTCTATGGCATTATATCCGGCTGAACTCTAGCCCCTCCCCAAACCTCACCTTCCCCAGGCTCCACCCCCCAAATCTCCAAGTATTTCCCAACCCAGAACTGGTAACTCTAGGTATATAGTACTCCACAATCTTATTGGAGCAACTCTGTGGTGAAGGCAGAAGCAGAAAAGTCAGTGATAAAAGTAGCATGAAATTGCTAAAAAATACTGTTTGGTTAACATGACTATTATTTGCTGGACAATCCACCCTGTCTGTTGAAAATGTTATTTTGTGGTTAAAATTAAGAATGCATAGATAACCCCCAGCTCTGACTAAAACAAATCCTTATGTGTTAATTATATGTGTGTGTATGCTGCTAAAGAGAGCTCATGAAATGGCTTGGTTGTCATTCAGCTCTCTGTGTTCTCATTTCCCCATCCTGTCCGATCATATTGTCAGCTAAGTACTTTGCATCTGAACCACCCCAGTATAGTATTTGTGTGTTCTCTTTCCCTTGCAAGCAGGCCCTTTTCACAATACCATTTGCCTTACCATGCAAGGAGTGTGTAAACATGTTTTCCCATAGTCTCCTGCCACCTGCTTTGGAGCCAGCAGCACAAATCCTCGCAGACCTAATGTGAGCTGAAGGAGATCATAGGCTGAAAGTTGGCACAAATTTACTGCTTCACAATACCCGCTTAAGAAGAGAAGGGGAAGGAGGAGAGAGAATGAGAGAGGAAAGAGAGAGAGTGGCAACTTCTCCCCTCCTTGTGTCGTGGCAAATGGTAGCGTGAAGGTTTCTGTGCCTTCATCAGAAGATGCACACCCTCTTTCTGCCCCTTTCCCATCTGCCTCCATGCATACTAAGAGGCAAACTCAAAAGCGACATAGACAAGGAGATTTTGATGGGCTCTCTGTGGGCTATGAAATGATCGGGTGCTGAAAGCCTGAATAGTTGGGAGGGTTTTTTCTTCACAGCTGACCTTCCTCATATGTGGTTAATCTTGGAATAAAGATTAAAGGCCCTGACCCAGGGCCCATTGAAATTGATGGGAGTCTTTTCTTTTTACTTCAATAGTCATTGGATTTGGGCCTAAAGTGGAATTGTCTCTTCCCCCCCCTCCTCCATGGCCTCTTTCAGATGAAAGTGGGAAATGAGGGGGCCCTCTATGAGGAGAAGCTGTTGAACACTGCACTCTCCTTTTCCCAAATGTAGCCAGAACGGCAATATACATTTCTGAGGTCTGGCAGCAGCATCAGAAAGCACATTTTTGCCAGAGGGAAACTGGCTGATTTGTATGGGGCTGAGGTGTACGGGGAGAAGGGGCGAAAAAGGGGAGGCAGGAAAGCAAAATATTTTCTACCTGCTTCCCCTTTCCAGTAGCAATTTTATCATTTGTCTTTCTATATTTAATTTTTGGGTATAACTTACAATTTTATGCCTTTTGCATTACAAAAAACAGTGCCAAGTGAGAGATCATTCAGTTTTGCATTATATTCCTGACATTTTGGGGGTGGGAAGGGAAATGGTGTATGTTTAATTTTCATTTCTAGTGACCCAAATTGATATTTTAGCAAAGATTTTCATTACAGTCAAAATGCTGGTTTAAAGAAACAAAATAAATCAGTTTCAAGGTTGCAATTTGATTTTGGTCTGCTCAACTAATAAATGTTGTGATTTTCATTTTAAATTTTATCCCTGCCAACTTGAAGCTTAAAGGATTTCACAGTTTAGGCCAAAGGTTGGCCGAAGCCCAACAGACCTAACCTGGTCCATTTCACCAAGTTCTAGTTTAAAACATTTGTGATGGGTTAGTGAGTAATATTTACTTCACCTTCAGGTATCTGAGAGTTCAGGCCAAAATGAAATGAACCCAATAATCCTGCCAACATGGGCTAAAGGGAGATGATCCCATGAAGGAAGCAGTGTTACACGTCCGTTCCATTTTGAGTCTGAGAGAGAGAGTAGCTGATAAATGGGATTTTGAGAGATAAGATAGGAAAAGAGACTGTAATTCTGGATTAGAGGGCAGAGTCTTTTATATGTCTAGATATTTGGTAAAAAGACGAGTTGTTCCAGTTCTCTACGTATATGGATTCTTGCACGTGTGTCTTTCAGTGTGCTTGCAGAAGGGGCATTTTAATCTTTTAATAGCATAGAGCCAAACTCAGTGATCACAACTAATTACTAACATTCCGAAAAGGAGTGAGGTAATTCTTTTCAGGATCACTTCATTTTTTAAAACTTCCATTTGATTCAAATACTTGCTTTGCTGATTTTAGGGTAGCACTAGATGGGGTGATAAGCACAAGGTTGCCACTTACAACAGTAATCCTGCACCACTTCCCAATGTTTAGTGAGATAAATGACTCCTGTGCTATTGTGTATAGGCTTTTCCTTCAGAAAAAAGGCTCCTGCACTGAAAGAAGGCTCTACATTTAGCAAAGCAAAGTGGTAGGATACAACTCAGTGTATCCCCCTGCACTGCTCCCTATGCTTGGCAGTTACTACAGGGGTGTGAGCATGCACGTGCATCACTTCAGTAAGTTCCTGTACTAAATGTTACAGAGGGAAGCTGCCTAGGACACAGGATTGCTGTTTTCATCAGTAACTTCATGATCTGCATCACATCTAATTCCACCCTTATCCTATGAGTCATTACAGAGACCAGAGTTTATATATGGTTCACAGAGAACTCCTTTCAGGTGACATAAAAACAAATTTTCCAGAAACTGCTATTTGCACAAATCCAGCTAAATATCCATCAGTTTGAGAATCTAAGAGCCAAGCTTCCTCCATCTGACACTTTGAACATGAATATTCTATTATTAGAGAGCTGAGTCTCCAGCCCTTCCACAGGGGCAAGGCTGAGAAATGTCCGCACAGAAAATTACCTTGTCCATACTTTGTCCAACTGACAGAAGTCCAAGACAATGCATTTCCCAAACATGCTGCTCACTGTGACTGCAGGCTGGGGCTCAGTTAGAACTTCTGCAGAACATACTGATAAACTGCCTCAGTTCTTCTAACCAGTTAAAATGACTTTCAGAAATACTGCCAAGATTCAGGCAGAAGTTACCAGGTGATATATT
The DNA here is from genome assembly GCF_028583425.1 of Eublepharis macularius. Taxonomy (NCBI): domain Eukaryota; kingdom Metazoa; phylum Chordata; class Lepidosauria; order Squamata; family Eublepharidae; genus Eublepharis; species Eublepharis macularius. The sequence continues at coordinate 133,735,053 of NC_072791.1, read as the reverse complement.
TCAAAGTGGAGAACTACTTCCTCATAAATAGAGTTGTCAACTCTGGGTTGGGAAATTCCTAGAGGTTTGGGAGTGAAGCCTGGGGTGACTGGAGTTTGGGAAGGGAGAGACCTCAGCAGGGTATAATGCCTTCAAGTCCACTCTTCAAAGCTTCCATTTTCTCCAGGGGAACTGATCTCTGTAGACTGATGATCAGTTGTAATTCTAGAAGATCTCCAGGCCCCAACTGGGGACTGGCAAACCTCTTCATAAACCTTGTGGTACATTCTAGTTGAGAAAATAAGAACAGAATGAGATACAAGCATGGGTGAATTTGAGGGAACAGGTGGATGGGAAAATAGCGGATGTTTCTATGAATGTAGTATCTCAAACTGATGTTCCAGGAATAGAGATACCTTGAATTTTATGGTGAACATGTTCAACAGTTGAACTTATTTTGATCAACTTTGTCAACCATACACATGCAGATCATCTGTTTGGCACAGACAGACTTGAATTAAAGCAGAGAGTAGGAATAAATGGACACTTCTTGCAATGGAGGGAAGTAAGCAGTAGAGTCCTTCAAGGATTGTTACTGGGGATAGTGCTATTTAATTTGCTCATAAATGATGGGAAGTAGGAATGAGCATCAAAGTGGCCAAGTTTGCAGGTGACATAAAATTTTTCAGGATGGTGAAAAGGAATGCCATGTATGAGAATCTCTACACATTTGGTGAGCGGGCAACAATGTGACAAATTAAGTGCAATGTAGGTAATCTGGAACAAAAATTGCCAAGTTTAATTATAAGCTAAAGGTGTCTGAACTTTCAGAGACAGAGAAAGAAAAAGACCTTGGAGCTGTAGTGGACAGCTCAATGAAAATGTCAATTCAGTGCGCTACAGCAGTGAAAAATGCAAACTCCGTGCTGGGGATTATTAGGAAAGGCATTTTTAAAACATGCATTTTATTTTATTTATAGTCTACCTTTCTCAGTAGGACTCCAGACAGATTACACAGTATACGTCAATACAATTAATGACTGAGACATTCAATAAACAAATTTGAAAACAAGCAGAAATCTGATACAGATCACAAACAAACATAAACAATTTAACACGATATATTAAATGACATGGAAACTACTCAGTAGAATCATACTTACAGCAACAAAGAATATTCAGTAGTAGTTTAAAGTCTCTATGCCTTTACCAAAGCATCTTTCCTTACAGCACAGACCTATTACCTCTGTTTAAAAAAAGGCTTCCTGAGTTCAATTTTGCGTAGTTTTCAGAAAGCCAAGAGAGTGGGAGCTTTCCCCTACCTCTTCAAGCAGGCTATTCCATAAGGTGGGGGCTAACACAGGCCCCTTTTGCACTTACAGTTTAAACTGCCATTCATGAGCATCCACCCCCATCACAATGGCTTCATGGCATTCCCATGTTCCACACTGTTTGAGGCAGTTTCGATTTGGGCTCATTTTTCATTTTAAACTGGCTTTGAAGACTCTGCAGTTTCAAGCTTTCAGGACTTTGCAATTCACATCACTCTCTCTCTCTCTCTCTCTCTCTCTTTTAACTTTTAGCATGTGTAATAAGGTTGCAATGTAGGAACCCATCCCCCACCTGTATTTGCTGATTGGGCTGTCCCATGCCCACTGGAGAGGCAATTGGTGGCAGAATTTGGGGGAAAATGTACTTTTCCTGCTTGTTCCATACTAATTTTTTTTTAAGTCAAGCCAGGAAAGGGTTAAAATGCTACTGGTTCATTCCCTCCCAGCCAGGAGGGAGAGAAGAGCATCCATTTAACCTTTCCTGGCTTTTAAAGCGAGGAGGAAGGAGCAGTAACATTACGACAGAGCAACATTACAACATATTGTCAAAGGCTTTCACGGCTGGAGAACGATGGTTGTTGTGGAATTTCCGGGCTGTATAGCTGTGGTCTTGGCATTGTAGTTCCTGACGTTTCGCCAGCAGCTGTGGCTGGCATCTTCAGAGGTGTAGCACCAAAAGACAGAGATCTCTCAGTGTCACAGTGTGGAAAAGATGTTGGCAGGTCATTTATATCTGCTCAGGAGGGGTGGGGTTGAGCTGAGTCATCCTGTAAGAGTTTCCCCGGGGTGTGGAATGCTAATGGAGGGAGGCTTCACTGTATCCTGAGGAGGTTCTTTTGTATATGGATTGGTGCTTGATGTGCTAATCTTCTCTGCAGGGCTATTGTCAGGTATAGAGTGTTTTGTTAGCCTGGTGTTTTTCAGAACTGGAAACCATGCTCTGTTCATTCTTAAGGTTTCTTCTTTCCTGTTGAAGTTTTGCTTATGCTTGTGAATTTCAATGGCTTCCCTGTGCAGTCTGACAAAGTAGTTGGAAGTGTTGTCAAGTATTTTAGTGTCCTGGAATAGGATACTGTATCCTGTTTGAGTTAGGCTATGTTCAGCCACTGCTGATTTTTCCGGTTGTCCAAGTCTGCAGTGTCTTTCATGTTCTTTTATTCTTGTCTGGATGCTACGCTTTGTGGTCCCGATGTAAACTTGTCCACAGCTGCAGGGTATACGGTATACTCCTGCAGAGGTGAGGGGGTCTCTACTGTCTTTTGCTGATCGTAGCATCTGTTGTATTTTTCGGGTGGGTCTGAATACTGCTTGAAGGTTATGCTTTTTCATAAGCTTTCCCATCTGATCAGTAATTCCTTTGATATATGGCAAAAACACTTTTCCTGTAGGAGACTGTTTTTCCTTGGTTGTTTAATTCATCCTGGGTTTGATTGCTCTTCGGATTTCATTTCTGGAGTAGCCATTTGCCTGAAGTGCATGGTTTAGATGATTAATTTCCTCATTGAGAAAGTGCGGCTCACATATCCATCTTGCACGATCCACTAATGTTTTTATTATGCCTCTTTTCTTTCGGGGGTGGTGATCGGAGTTTTTGTGTAAGTACCGATCCATGTGAGTTGGTTTCCTGTAGACCTTGTGACCTAGCTGAAAGTTTGATTTGCAGATGACCAAGGTATCTAGAAATGGAAGTTTACCCTCGGTTTCTCTCTCCATGGTGAATTGTATGTTCAGGTGGATATTGTTGAGATGGTTTAAAAACTCCATCAATTCTTTCTCACCATGGCTCCAAATGATAAAGGTATCATCCACGAACCGGAACCAGACTGTAGGTTTGTGGGGTGCTGATTCTAGAGCTGTTTTTTCAAAATGTTCCATGTAGAAGTTTGCTATAATTGGGCTGAGAGGGCTTCCCATGGCCACCCCATCCATCTGTTCATAGAATTCGTTATCCCACTGGAAGTAACTGGTTGTCAGACAATGGTGGAATAAGGCTGTTACATCCTCTGGAAAAATCTGATTAATAAGTGTGATTGTGTCTTTTACCGGAACCTTGGTAAATAGGGATACAACATCAAAACTGACGAGTATGTCCTGTGGATTGAGTTTCAGAGAACTGATTTTGTTGATGAAATGTTCTGAATCTTTGATGTAAGATGTGGTTTTTCCGATGTGGTCCTGTAGAAGATTGGCCAGATGTTTAGCTAATTCATATGTTGGTGAACCAATGGCACTCACGATGGGTCGGAGTGGGACTGAATCCTTATGAATTTTAGGGAGTCCATATAGTCGTGGTGGCTGTGCTTCTGTCTTGCATAGTTTTCTGTGTGTGTTGGGACGAAGTGAGGAATTCTTGATCAGGGCATTAGTTAGCCTGGTGATTTTGCAGGTTGGATCTCGTTTTAGTTTTTTGTAGGTGGAGATCCAAATGAGACAGTAGAGACCCCCTCACCTCTGCAGGAGTATACCGTATCCCCTGCAGCTGTGGACAAGTTTACATCGGGACCTCAAAGCGTAGCATCCAGACAAGAATAAAAGAATATGAAAGACACTGCAGACTTGGCCATCCTGAAAAATCAGCAGTGGCTGAACATAGCCTAACTCAAACAGGACACAGTATCCTATTCCAGGACACTAAAATACTTGACAACACTTCCAACTACTTTGTCAGACTGCACAGGGAAGCCATTGAAATTCATAAGCATAAGCACAATTTCAACAGGAAAGAAGAAACTTTAAGAATGAATAGAGCATGGTTTCCAGCCCTGAAAAACACCAGACTAACAAAACACTCTATACCTGACAATAGCCCTGCAGAGAAGATTAGCACATCAAGCACCAATCCATATACAAAAGAACCTCCTCAGGATACAGTGATGCCTCCCTTCATTAGCATTCCACACCCCAGGAAACTCTTACAGGATGACTCAGCTCAACCCCACCCCTCCTGAGCAGATATAAATGACCTGCCAACATCTTTTCCACACTGTGACACTGAGAGATCTCTGTATTTTGGTGCTACACCTCTGAAGATGCCAGCCACAGCTGCTGGCGAAACGTCAGGAACTACAATGCCAAGACCATGGCTAAACAGCCCGGAAAATCCACAACAACCAACATTACAACACTTTCCTAGCTTTGAGGGGGGGGGGAGAATGAGCTCATACCACTGAAGGAGGAAGGGGAAAGCAGCCATTTAACCCTTTCCTGGCTTTTAAAGCCAGGAGGAAATCAGCAATAATGTTTCTGCACAGCAACATTACAAACCGTTCCTGGCTTAAAAAAAGATAGAGAGAGAGTGTGCACATATGCTAGAGGGAGGAAGGGAAAAGCAGCCATTTAACCCTTTCCTGGAAATAAGCAGGAAGGTTAGGAATGGTTCCTGGCTTTGAAAAAAAATAAGAGAGTGTATGCAAACCCGGAACGAAGGAAGCCAATGAAGAAGCAGCTTTATGATCCTTATATTACTTTACTGATAAAAATGGCGGACAAGGAGTTCAGAGAGCTGAGGAGGGTGGGAGTAGTTAATTCTGCACAGACGAAACAGTTCCGAAGGAAAAGAAGAGGGGGAAGAGAAGCAAAAAGGGGGGGAAATTGTTCACACTGACATAAATCGGGCGAGCTGCAACTTGGCAGTGGCTTCAAAAATAACATTGCAGTATGTTTGCAGGGAGAAAAATCAGGAATGCCAGACACAAAGAGCGGTACTGCATCCCATGACTGCCTTTCAAGTGTGAAACCCCAGCAAACATGGGATGTGGAGTAGGTACTGAAATGATTTAAAATCCCAGTGTGAAAGGCATCACAGAGAAGGCATGTGTATGGGCAGTTGTTAATTTTGCCCATGTGCAGGTTGGCACCTGCAGAAGGTCCTGTTCAGTTGTGCAATGCTACCATGGTGGAGCAAAGAGAGAGAGGCAATCACATAGATATGAGGGGCCAAGGCTATGAAGCACCTTGTATGTGACTGTGAAAACTTTGAATTGAGCCCAGTAACCGATGGCTGGACAATGGAGTGAATGTAGAATGTGAACAATATGCACGCTTCACCTAGCTCCTGATAATAACCTAGCTGTGGTGTTCTGTACCAAATGGAGTCCCCAAATTAATTTAGAATGGAGCCTGGACTGCCAAAGGTAAGCTGCTGCTTCAATTCATTCTGCTGCTTTATTTTCATTAGTGACTCGTGAGTGAGTGAGTGAGTGCAAGCCAGGCTACTGGGCCTGTATTACCAAAGGGGGGTAAGCTGCTGCTTCAATTCATTCTGCTGCTTTATTTTCATTTGTGACTTGTGAGTGAGTGAGTGAGTGAGTGAGTGCATGCTGGGCTACTGGGCCAGGATCTCCAAAGGAGGAGGGTAAGCTGCTTCAATTCATTCTGCTGCTTTATTTTCATTCATGATGACTGAATGAGTGAGTGTGTCCTTGCAAGTAGGGCTGCTGGGGCTGGCTCTCCAGAGGAGGGTAAGCTGCTTTGAGTTCATTCTGCTTTAGTTTCAGGAAATACCTGGAGTTTTTGGGAAAGGGGCCTGAGGGGTGGGCGTTGCCTTCCGACACACTTCCGGTGATGTCAGGATGTGTGGCAAATGCTAATGAGATATGCTAATGGGATATGCTAATGAGCTCCTGCAATTCTTTTTCTACAAAATTACCCTTGGGGATAACCAACGGATATTGATCAGTGGATCACAGAGTCCTCCAAGAGATATATTGAGAGAGATGGTCCCAAAGGTATTCAGGTCCCAGTCCATGGAGGGCTTTAAATGTAAAAACCAAAACCTTGAACTTGATCCAGAATTCAACTAGAAGCCAATGCAGTTGATACAGCACCTGATGAATATGTACTTCGAGCAGTGTCTCCATAAGAATACATGCCACCACTTTCTAAACTAGCTGCAGTTTCCAGTTCAATTTCAAGGGCAGCCTTCCATAGAGCGAGTTACAGTAGTCCAGCCTGGAGGCTGACCATCCAAGATCACACCCAAGCTCCTCACCAACAGTGTGGGTATCAATATCAGTTCGGTTCGAATACCTTTATTGGCGTAATAGCATATACATGCACAGTCAACAAGGAGACAAAAAGGAACATCCATTACCCCATCACTTAAAGCATTCCTCTCCTCTTCGATGCACAGCAAAGAAATTTAGCCACAGACTCAATGATCTCATGGTTATGTGTGGATAGTAAAAAGCGAGTCTTACTGTCATCAGACTGGCCTTCATGATTTTGAAGCAAAGGTTCTAGACAAATGTCGCGAATGTCATAATACAATAAGCAATACAGGAGAACATGTTCAGTACTTTCTATATCCCTCAAGCTACAGGCACAATACCTAGTTGAGTAAGAAATTTTCTTAAACCTCCCATACAGTACCGCAGAAGGAAGAACATTAAAGCGCGCTAACATAAAAGCTCTCTGGAGGTAAGGGGAAGTCAAACAAGAAAAATACTTTGCCAAAAAACCATTAGAGGAAATCTCCCATCTCAGGGGGGAACATCTACTAGAGGTGAGGCTCCTAAGTTCTTGCATCTTAATATCTACACGTCTTTGTTTGATCAAAGCAAATGCAGACCTCTCGGAAAGAAAAACTAATTTGTCCAGGCTAATTACAGAGATTTTTCCCTATATCGACTAACCATGCTGAAGACTGGGATTCAGTTAGCATGTATGCAATAAGACAATTAGAGCTGCTCCTGAAGTGCAAACACTGCCAGAATTTGTTAGAATCCAGGCTTTTGTCTCTAGGTGTCTTTTGTTGGTCTCCAAACATATAGCTGCATAGGGCACACACGATGGCAGCCCTAACATTTTCCTTAGAAAATTAGATTGTATTCGTTTGACTTCTTTATTAAAGGCTGTGATCCAAATTGGGATGCCATAGAGCAGTTTAGCACTAATTTTGTGATTAAACACTCTAAGGGCTGCAGAGATACATTGATTTCCCTTAGTGTAGAAAAAGTGAGTAATTGCTAATATGTTACTGTTCACAGATTTTATCACTTTTTTTTTGTGAGTTACCCAACTATCACTATGGTGGAAATAGACTCCTAGGTATCTAAAGCTTTTGACCTGTTCAATCACTCTCCCTCTTATATTCCACTTAACTGGTTTCCAGGTTTTCCCAAAAGCCAAGATTTTGGATTTATCAAAATTTAAAGTCAATTTGTTCAATTCACAATAGTCTAAAAAGCGAGATAACTTCCTTTTTCATTCCTATTTCTGAGATGGACAGAAGCACCACATTAGAGGTGGGCATGAACAACAGAACGAACAAAACAAACCCACAAACAGCCCAAACAGCTGTTCGCGAGCAAGCTGTTCGTGAAGCCCCATTCCTGGTGAACCCATGTTTGTTCCAAGCCCTCTTCGTGGTGTTCGTCAGCCCTTCGTAAAGCCAGACAGCCTGGCGCTTTTCAGTCAATTCCCCTGGCAACGTAGGCATGGACTGTCTAAACTCTGTCTGAATTCCTTCTGGCTTCTCTTCTGGCCTTAAAGTAGCTTCCAGCAGACAGTCCAGTTTTTGCCACTGTGAAGAGAAAATGACATTAAAGGGGGAGACCCATGGATCATGCCTTTCCTGGCTCAAATTCAGCTAAGTCACAAGGGGGCCATTCTGGTTCCCACGAACCTCCAACTATAAACATGTTCGTGAACATGTCATGTCTGTCGATGTTCATGAATCCCTGTTTGTGGATGGCAACAAACAATGAACATCATGTTCATTTTTTTCCCCAGTTCGTGCTCACCTCTAATCTGCACACAGAAGCAGCAGTACGTGCATCGTCTCTAGTTTTGGATTGTGACCATCAATTCCTTTCATAAAGGGGGTCAAGTCATTTAAACAAATATTAAATAATAAGGGGTCTAAGATGCATCCTTGCTTAATGCCAATATTAATTGGAATCTTTGGTGTTAGATCACCATCCTTGGAGCATCTAACATGACGTGGCTTCCGAATAAATCTTTTTAATCAAGAAAAGCAATCTCGCCTCAATCCCCATGGCCCATAGTTTCTTTCACAGAAAATCTCTAGCAACGGAGTCAAAGACCCCTTTAAGATCAAAAAAAGCTACATATAATTTAAGCCCCTTCACTTTTGTATATTTAGTCACCAAATGGCTTAGCACAATACAGTGATCTACGGTTGACTTCCCCTGACAGAAACCAACTTGTTCTGGGCCTAAAATCTGTTGTTCTGATATCCACAGCTTAAGTTTGTTTGCCAAATATCTTGCATACAAGTTCCCAATAGTGGATAGAAGGCTAATTGGCCTGTCGTTACTTGGAAGCTGACAATCACCTTTTTAAAATATAGAAACCACTATAGCAATCGTCCATGCTTCAGGTATTAATCCCGACCTGTCTTGGCTAAAAAGGGAGCCCACCACTCTGGAAATGCCTTAATAGTTTCAGGTGGGATTGCATCAGGCCCTGGGGCTTTGCCTGGCTTAATTAATGCAATCAAAGATTCAACCTCCGCAGCCTGTACCGGCGGCCATTCTAAACAATTATCCAAGCTAGAATCAGGGTCTTCTACGAAGTTAACTCTATTCACCTGAAAGATCTTCAAAAATATTCATACCAGGCATTTACTGTTATTGAGCTTTTTACAGAACCATTCCTGCCCATAGAGTTTGAGATCAATGCACAAAATCTTCTCGTATTGTTATTTATTGTGGCTTGGAGGGGGGGTTCCCAACATTTCTGCATAAAGGCTTTTTGCTTATCTTTGTATAAGTGGTGTTTTAAGCTTGAAGTTCTCCTTCGGGAGATACTCTAGATTCAATTCCCTATACTGATGATAGACAGAGTGCACTTGGGCCTTCATCCTGTGGCATTCCCTATCAAACCAACCTCTCATGGATACGTCTCTTACTCGCTGCTGCTGCTGCTGCTCAGGGTGAGACCTCAAAACTTCAGAGAGTTGAATCATAATTTTACCATACTTCTGAAGCAGCTCAGATGTCTGGTTCAAATTCCTTGCTAATAAGACAAACTCTTTTAGAATACGAAAGTCCAAAACACAAGCTGCCATTTGGGCAGCCTTGTTAAACCAATGAATCCTGGGAATCCTATTTATCACCCTCTATTTATCACCCTTCCAGTGTTGATTGCTGCATGACCCTTCCAGCGTCATCAGTGATCACTTTCTACTCATCAATATCACTCGATCAAGTATTGGAAGCTGGATCCCCACTCCTGTCGTTCCGTGGCTCAGATGCAGGACCTCTGTCTTCATAGGATTTAATTTCAATTGACTCTGTTTTAACCATACAGCCACAGCATCCAAAGCCCTAGCCAAGACATCTGGTATGATGTCAGGTTGGCCATCCATCTTCAGATATAGCTGTGTGTCATCAGCATACTGGTGACAACCCAGTCCAAAACGTCCGGCCACCTGGGCAAGGGGGCATATATAAATGTTAAATATTGCAGAGCTGGAAAAAATACAGAAGAAGGCAACCAAGATGATTAAGGAGTTGGAGCATCTTTCTTATGAGGAAAATGTAGAGAGTCTGGGATTTCTCAGTTTGGAAAAGAAAGAACTAAGAAGGAACATGGCAGAGGTTTATAAAATTATGCATGGGGTAGGGAGAATGGATGGAGTGAATTTTTTCATCCTTTCCCAAAATACTAGAACTTGAGGGCATCCAATGAAGTTCATAGGATAGTCAAAAGGAAATATTACTTCACTCAACAAGTGATTAAAATGTGGAATTTGCTTCCACAGGATGTATTGATTTCCAGAGGCATAGATGGCTTTAAAAAGAAGATAGATTCATGGACGATAGATCTATCAGTAGCTACTAGTAGATTTGGGCACAAACAGCCTTACGAATGGAAAAAATCAACAAATAGGCCGCTCAGCTGCTCGTGGATGGGTTGTTCGTGATGCGCTATTCCAGCCGAACAGGTGGTCGTCGCAAGCCTCGTTCGTTGCACTCGGCTGCCGTTTGGGAAGCCAGACACTCAGGCGCCTTCAATCAATTGCCTTGGCAACAGAGGTAGGGAGTGCCTGAACTCTGTCTGCACTCTCTCTGTCTCCTTGGACACCCCAATCAAAGCCCAACTTAGCTTGATGGGCAGGTCTTCCTTCCAAGCGTGGAGCTGCAAAATCGGTTACAATTGGTAACGTGGGAGCAGACACCTTGGGGGGGAGGGAGGGAGGAGGGGGTGTTTTGTGGCCATGGGAACTCCAATCTCATCCCTACAAACCCTGTTAGGCAGTTCTGACTGCCAACCACAGACCTCCTGCGTTTCTCCATGAGACCTCTGCTTATAAAAGGGCACTGCGCTCCCAGTTCTGGTTTCACTTTCAGCAAGCAACGGAGTGGGACAGAGCTCTTGATAGCGTTTTGGGAGAGAGAGAGGGAGAGTGCATTGGAGCTGGGTTTTTTTCTCTGTGTGATGGGTGGGATAGGGAGCTATCCCGTCTGGTTCCAGGGCTGCTGCCAGCACCTGGGGCCAAGCTCAGTGGGGATCTCAGTTGAGGGGTCACCCTGACTATTACTATTATTAGTATCAGTGCCTGATCTGGTGGTCAGGCTTGTGGGTGTGCTTGGCTAGGGCTCTAGCCTCAGCCTCTGGTTCTAGGGCTGCTGCCAGGCCCTGGAGCCAAGCTCAGTGGGCACCTTGGCTGAGGGCTCACCCTGTCTATTATTATTATTATCAGTATCAGTGTCTGATCTGGTCAGGCTTGTGGGTGTGCTGGGCTAGGGCTCTAGCCTCAGCCTCTGGTTCCAGGGCTGCTGCCAGGCCCTGGGGCCAAGCTCAGTGGGCACCTCAACTGAGGGATCACCCTGACTATTACTATTATTGGTATCAGTGCCTGATCTGGTCAGGCTTGTGGGTGTGCTGGGCTAGGGCTCTAGCCCCAGCCTCTGGTTTCAGAGCTGCTGCCAGGCTCTCAGGCCAAGCTCAGTGGGCACCTCGGCTGAGGGCTCACATTATTATTAGTGCCTGATCTTGTCAGGTATCTGGGAGTGCTGGACTAGGGCTCTAGCCCCTCCCTCTGGTTCCAGAGCTGCTGCCAGGCACTGGGACCATGCTTTTGGGGCACCTTGGCTGAGGGCTCACAGTGTTTTTCTGTCCTCCTTAATTCTAGTTTGGTGGCACAATGAGTCTTCCTGTTGTGTTGGCCGCCAAGGGTGGTCGTGGGGTGAAGTGTGAAGGCAGTCCTCCTGGTTTATTTGTGGAAAGCAGTACTGGGTGTGGCTCAGGGGCAGCAGAGAGTACTCTCACTCCCCCAGATTCACCTGTGGGGGCTGTAGAGGAGGCCAAAGAGGTCTTTCCGCTGGGGGGAGAGGATCTCTCTCAACATTTTGAGGAGGGGATGGGTGAGGGATCCCTGGAGGAATGGTTTGTGTTTTATGAAACATCCCTCCGGTCCCCATCCCAAACTCTCAGTGGTGTCCCCACCTGCAATCCACCCCTCACTCCATCATCCATGGCCAGCTCTGCAGCTCAGCCTGTAACCGTTCATCCTCCTTCCCCTGGGACAGTTAGCTGTCCACGTTTCAACACCTGTGTATGGAGGCACTTTCAGGCCCTTCCTAATGACCTCCATGTGGTGCAGTGCGGTGCGGTGCCTGTGATGTCCTGGTGCACAGGGACAAAAACTCGAAGCACCTGTCATCAATGGCCCTAACTCAGCACCTGAAGATGTACCACCCGAGACTGTGGTCACCGTCCTCACCCAGTGAAACATCTGTTAGGGGGAGAAAGGGGGTGACCAGCTCTTCTGAGCGGGGATCACTGGGAAGGTCACCAGAATCCTCCACAAGGAAGAATCCTTGCCCTGAGGGTGACGCTGGTGGGAGCGGAGCGCTCAGGCAGGCCGCGCTCACAGAGGTTGTCCCTTTGGGGTCTGGGACAGAGCCACATAGAATGGCGAGGTTGAGGGCTGAAGAGGCAGGCCTTCATGTCTTGGCAGAGATGATTGCCCTATATGGCTTGCTCATATCCATCGTGGAGTGCGTGGACTTCCACAGGCTACTAAAACATTTTGCCCCTTGGTTCTCCATGCCATCGCCGCACACCCTTGCCTGTCAAGTCCTGCGGGTATCTTGAATGAGGGCTGGCACATTTGGGTCAGGTTTAGCCAGGCCCACTCCCACTGCTAACAGGCTTCTGAGGCCTTGTTAGGCCTTCCTGGCACAGCCAGATCATCATGACACCTCCTATCTGCGAAGGCAGGAAAATGGGTGATGCTGATGGCCTTTGGGCACTTGTGCAACATCTCAGGCTGTTGCCCATGTAGTTGAGCCAGACGATGGCCCTATCCATTGGAAACACTGTGCCCTCTGAGCAGGGGGGAATGGGTCCCTTGATTCATGTCCTTTCTGCAAAGGCAGGAAGGTGGCTGATGTCAGCTGCTGCTGCTGCCCCGTTTCTTTCTCTCCCTCTCTGGAACCACTCTGACCCATCCAAGCAACGTCTCCTGTCCTGTCCATCCCCTCCTTTCCATGAAGGCAGGAAGGCCGTTGGTGTCTGGTGGTGCCGCCAAAACTGTTATGAGTAGTGCCTGTACTGCCTGCAAAGGAGAGGTGTAGAACTGCTCGGAGAACCTCGGAGAGGTAGAACCTCAGAGAGGTGTAGAACTGCTCTGGCCCCCCACATTTCTCGGTGCTGCTGGTCCCTCTTTCTACCTCTCCCTCTGTGGAACCACTCTGACCCTTATGAACAACCTCTCCTGTCCTGCTCATCCCCTTCTTTCCACGAAGGCAGGACAGCAGGTCATGTCAGCCACTGAGGGACTATCCTGTTACTGTGTATTGTCGAAGGCTTTCACGGCTGGAGAACGATGGTTGTTGTGGGTTTTCTGGGCTGTATTGCCGTGGTCTTGGCATTGTAGTTCCTGACGTTTTGCCAGCAGCTGTGGCTGGCATCTTCAGAGGTGTAGCACCAAAAGACAGAGATCTCTCAGTGTCACAGTGACACTGAGAGATCTCTGTCTTTTGGTGCTACACCTCTGAAGATGCCAGCCACAGCTGCTGGTGAAACGTCAGGAACTACAATGCCAAGACCACGGCAATACAGCCCGGAAAACCCACAAGAACCATTATCCTGTTACTGCTCCCTCCTTGGTCACGAGGGACAGCTCGGCTGCGATTGCACAGCCGATTATATTGTATAGGGATATGGCATGGTTGCATAGCATGGGGGCTCCCCTGTCAACGGGACTGACTGGACCCCTTTGAGCCAGGTGGGAATGTGTCCAGCGACTCCCGTCCTTTCCACAAAGGCAGGAAGGTTGGCGATGGCAGCTGCTGCCACTGCCCTATTTCTTCCTCTCCCTCTCTGGGACCACTCCAACCCCTCCCAACTACCTCTCGCTTGGGAGCTTTCCAATTCATGGTCCATATGTCTCCCTCTCAGGTACTGCCATGAGTCACTTGCACTGCCCTGTCCCCTCCTTTCTGTGACAGCAGGGAGGTGGTTGATGGCAGCAGCCGCTGATGGATCGGGGTCTTCCAGGCCCACTTGCAGCATCTTCCAGGTGCGGCTTGTTGCCGTGGCCAGAACCCCTTGATCCCCCTCTCCCACCCTGACCACTTCGTGTTCCCTCTTTCCTCTACCTCTCAGATACTGCCACGAGTCCCTTCCCCACCACTTGCACCACCCCGTCCCCTCCTTTCCATTATGGCAGGGAGGTGGTTGATGCCAGCAGCTGCTGATGGATTGGGCCTTCCAGGCCCTGTCGCAGGATCTTCCAGGTACGGCTCGTCACCATGGCCAGAACCTCTTGGTCCCCCTCTCCCACCCTGACAACTTTGTGTTCTCTCTTTCCTCCTCTCCCTCTTGGGTACTGCCACGAGTCCCTTCCCAACCACTTGCACCTTCCCATCCCCTCCTTTCCATGACAGCAGGGAGATGGTTGATACCAGCAGCCGCTGATGGATTGGGGTCTTCCAGGCTCTGTCACAGGATCTTCCAGGTGTGGCTCGTCGCTGTGGCTGGAACCCCTTGGTCTCCCTCTACTTAACCACCCAGTGGACGCAGTCATCAACCACCTTGCTGTGTGAGCGGATAATCTGTCCACCTCCAACCCGGAGGCCTGGTGGGCGGGCACGTAGGGGATGTCATTAGTGAGCAGCCAGACCCCCCACCCCCTGAGGGGAGGCGGCACACCACCACCTCCCTGCACCCACCAGGCCCAGTGGCTGCAGTCATCAACCACCTTGCTGCATGAGCAGATAATCTGTCCGCTTCTGACCCAGAGGCCTGATGGGCAGGTAACATGGGGGGTACCACTGGCAAGTGGCCAGACCCCCTGCCCCCTGAGGGGAGGTGGCATGCCACCACCTCCCTGCACCCTCCAGGCCCAGCAGTCACAGTCATCAACCACCTTGCAGCGTGAGCGGATAAGTGTCTGCCTCCAACCCGGAGGCCTGGCAGGTGAGTACATGGGGGGTGCCGCTGGTGAGCAGCCAGACCCCCCATCCCCTGAGGGGAGGTGGCACTGCCTCCCTGCTCCCGCCAGGCCCGGCAGCCACAGTCATCAACCACTATGCTGCATAAGCGGATAATCTGCCTCTGACCCGGAGGCCTGGCAGGCAGGCACATGGGGGTGCCACCGGCAAACAGCCAGACCCCCCTGTCCCCTGAGGGGAGGCAGCACACCACCACCTCCCCATGCCCACCAGGCCCGGCAGCCGCAGTCATCAACCACCTTGCTGCGTGAGCGGATAAGTGTTCGCCTGCACATAGGCCTGGCAAGTGGGCATATGGGGGGTGCCACCAGCCAGCGGCCAGACCCCCTGCCCCCAAGAGGGGAGGCGGCCTACCTTCAGGTCCACCATATGGGGCCAAAGTGAACTGTTCTGGAGAGGGTGGCTCTGTTTGTATTGAATGGGAGTTTCCTGGGGGTGTCTAATTTGGGAATGTATAACTCCGAGATCCATACTGCAATCGTGACCAAACTTGGGTGATGGCTGGAGAAGAGCCTGCTGCACATTCCCGGTGAATATGGGCTCTCTAAATGCTAAGGGGGGTGCTCTGGTGCCAACGAACACCGAACACTGAACACGTTTGTTGATGGGACATGTTCGGTCCCGTTGATCTGTTCGTTTTTGTCGTTGGGAATGAACATCGAACAGCTTGTTCAGTTTTTTTTTCCCCATTCATGTCCATGTCTAGCTACTAGCCATGGTGACTAAAGGGATTTTCCAAATTTATTTTTTTATTTACCAAAATTTCTATCCTGCCTTTCTGCCCTCATAAAGGACACCAAGCAAGCTTACAACTTATATATATATATATATATATATATATATATATATATATAAAAATCACATTTTAACGTGATTAAAACCAAAATAACCACCAAGCAAACTGATAACAACAGATCATTAAAAGTTAAATCAAAGCTGAAAACATACACAGAAATAACAAGTAAAACGTTTGTTTGTTTGTTTGTTTGTTTGTTTGTTTGTTTGTTTGTTTGTTTGTTTGTTATTTGATTTTTATACCGTTTCGCTTTGGTTAAAAGCTAAGAGCGGTTCACATTAATTACATCAGT
Organism: Eublepharis macularius; assembly: GCF_028583425.1. Classification (NCBI taxonomy): domain Eukaryota; kingdom Metazoa; phylum Chordata; class Lepidosauria; order Squamata; family Eublepharidae; genus Eublepharis; species Eublepharis macularius. Next base: position 133,719,225 of record NC_072791.1, on the reverse strand, counting down.
TAAAATCAACAAAACAATAAAAATCCAATAAAATTCAAACAATGTCAATATAATACAAAACACATAAAACTACTAATCCCAGTCAACAATTAAAAACATTGGGCATGAAGGAGGGATCACTGAGAGAATGCAGAAAATGGCAACAGAGAGGGACCAATGAATCTCCCTGGGAAGAGAATTTCAGAGTTTTGGTGCCATGACCACGTAGGCCCCCTCCTGGGTTTCTACCCACCTAATCTCAGAAAGCAGGGGCACCCAAAACAGGGTAAACCTCTGAATGCCAGTGCCAAGTGGCAATATCAGGGGAAGTCCTCAACTTCTATGCTCTGATGTTGGTCCTCCAGAGTAACTGGTTGGCCCACTGTGTGAAACATAGGGTTGCCAGGTCCTCCCTGGGAATTGATGTGTGGTGGGGGATTTACTAGGTTTCTGGGGGATTCAATGATGATGCACTGATTTCCCTCGTTCTCCTGGAAGTGACATCAGTACATTGCCAGGGGATGCTGGAGATGCTGTAGTACTTGAGAAAAACTCTATGGTTAAACCACAGAGTTTTGCCTAGATATCTGAGCACGTCTGGCTTCCCCCAATGACATGCTGATGTAACTTCCAGAGCTCGGGTGGTAACATCAGCATGTTGGGCAGTGCTGACATTCTCCCCAGTTTCCACTACTTTCCCCCCTGCCAGCCAACTGAGCAGCATTGAGAAGTGCCCACTGGCAGCGTGGGAACCGTTCCCTGACTTGGGAAATGGTAAACCTGGTGAGACAGGATCCTGAACTAAATGGACCACTGGTTTGATTCAGAAGGGATCTTTTTATGGTTTTCATGTTCTTAATGCCTGCCAAACAAGTTTCCCTTGGGTTTTTACAAAACTGTATGGGTGATAACACTGCCAATCTAAACAGATTGCCAGTCATTAATATCACTCAGGACTAATTACACAAACAAGTGGTAGGATTTTTGAAACAGCATTTAATTATGAGAATCCATATTACTGATGCCTGTTTTAACTGTCTATCTAAACAATTGCTTGCCAAAGAGAGCAGCAGTTCAGCAAGGACTGGAGGAAGGAAATAGAACACTCTGGGGATTATTGAAACCCCAGTGAGCTAGTTGGTGGTCTCCCTGTGACTTGGTAGCAAGTTGTTCAGGCTTCATTTATGCACCGCTGCTCCCGCTGCCTCCATGCATTTCTGGAAGAACAATGTTAACTAGTGCCAAATATTGTCATGCACTTCCTCAGCTCTTTCTCCTCTCTCTCTTTCCACATAACAATTTGAGGTCTGCCTGTGTCACTACTGCTAGACTTTTTGCAGCTTGAATCATAGTGGCACCTCTCTTCTTCTTATTCATTGCCCAAGCATCTTGGTTTGCTGGGGCCTATTTGTGGTTTTGGTCATTTGGAGCAAAGAGTGGAATCTTATGGTAAGCCCAGAGACACTTGTGGAGGTGTAATATCTTGGTATTGATTCCCTCTGCATTTTTATAGCTCTGAGGGAAAAGCCACATCAAAGAAGGCAAAATCTGGTGATGAGTGCCAGCCCCAAACTCATTACAGTCCAATTAGACTGCTAAGAGATAAAAGTGGATGGGAAACTATATGTCTTTCTCCATGGCTTATTTACTAGGACTTTGCTTTTTTGTGGCATGGCTCCCTAAGACATGTTATTGTATTGGGAAACACTGAAATGGCATGCACATGGGGAATAGATTAACATTTTTTTACATACACTTAGTAGACTTTGGAGCCAAATGCTGAAGTAGTAGGGTTTATTCTAAGCTCCACCCCCTCCCTACACACACACACACCAAATAAGCAAGCAGTGCAGCACTACCATCACCCCTCAACCCATGAGCATATGCCAGGACTAGTTCTAGCCAGAAGGGAGGAAGACAAATGACAGAAAGTAGAATAAAGGAATGAAGTAATAAAGGAAGGCAGGCAGGGAGGGAGGAAGGAAACATTATAAAGAAAGACAGTATCTTCATTTTCTGTTTCTTTTTATGAACTTTTTTCTCATTCATTTATTTTTAGGATACAATCTAGTTCCTTATAGGACACCATATGTTCACATTTTTTTCCACCTCAGCACACAATGTGGCCAGTTGTCTACTAAGATGAATTGTGAAAGTATTCTATGGCCCAACATCATTTCTGTTGGACAAAAAAAAAATGGATAGATTGTTAAAATATGTATTTAATCTCATATATGAGAATTCTAATTTGAAAATGATGCACTATAATAGCATTTGTTTTTAATTGTCTCTTATTAGAAAATTTGGTGACCATGAGGGTTTTTGCTTTGTAGAAGGGTTAGCTTTGATACAGAGAATCCTGGCATAGTTGAATTGCAAGAAAGATAAGGAAAAGGGACTTACTGTGGTAATAATCCTTGAGTTTCTTGTGAGGAATGATGATAAAATCCATATCTTGTCATTGAAACAGTTTGAACCCACATTCTCTTCTGACCTCTTGTTCTTGTGGAATGCAGGGGTGGGGAGGATGGCATAGTGTAAACATTAGTATAGAAACTTGTCACATTGGTTCCAAATAAGGAGAGAAATAACCTATGTAAGATGAGGTCAGAATAAAAAGTACAATTCTTATTCAAAAATATCTATAACATTTCTTCCAGTATTTATTTTCCTTCCTTATTGCTTTATTATATGTTAACTAATTTTCTATTTTTTTTTTTGCTTGATCCACTAGTCTAGTGAGGCTGAGGGGAAGAGGGGATATAATGCTTTTAGAGAAACAGCCTCCTTGGTACCTGTGATATCACCAACACACCTTGTTGTCCCCCAAATCCTGCAACAGTATCAAATTATTATCAAAATGTTTGTAGTTGTATGTAAATGTTTTAATGTTAAAAAGCCAATGATTATAATCTACAAACTGAGTTGAGACAATGGTGTTATCTGTGAAACAAAATTTTGCAAATATTCAAAATCTGCTTGACTTTCAGGCTACATGCACACACTGATGGGTATTGCACAATTGCTGTGTTCTAACAACCAATCACAACTAAATTGTCTTGTCCACATATGAAAACCCAGTTGTGAATGATTACTATAGTCCGATGATAGTGCAATATCCGAGGATGTGTGCATAAAATCCAAAATTGCAAAATTTGTTTTTACTACTGAAATTTGACCTAATATGTGCCATGACTTAGAGTTAACTAAATAGAACAGAGACTAAGTCATGATGGATATGAGGTCAAATTTAAACAAAAAAAACAAATTTTGAAATTTAAATATTATCATATTTTGAGTATTGGCAAAATTTCGTTTCAGGATATTATCAGGATAGAGTCTGACTGCAATGCTTGGATAAACTTCAGGGCCAATGATGTAAAAAAGCTCAATAACTATCACCCTGGGTAAAGTACTACCTCCTTTTGGCAACGTGCTTGAATCACTGGTGTAGAGTGTTTCTGTTAGTATCCTTCTGGGCCAGGTCAATGGAATAGGTATTTGAACAGAAGTTTTCTTCATACATCCATGATTCTGGTAATTCCTGGCTAACTGGTACCAAAAGATGACACTGGAGGATAACTATTTCACTCCATGATATTTATTTTATGATGTTCCTTGAGGTTCTATTTTATCCTCCATGCTTTTCAACATCTATATTTATTTTACTTTGCTTCATTATACGTCACCATTTTCTCCAATGGGGACCCAAAGCAGCTTACATTTTTCTCTTCTCCTCTGTTCTACCTTCACAACAATCCTGTGTGGTAGGTTAGACTGTGTAACTAGCTCAAGCAAGCTTCCATGGAAGAATGGAAATTCAAACCTGGGTCTCCCTGATACTGTAACCACTACACCACACTGGCTGTCATGTTAGATCTGCTGGGGATTTGGAGTAAATTGCCATCAATATTTAGATGACCCCCAGTTTTACCTCTTCTATTTATCTGAACCTGGTGATGGTGGATGTTCAGAACTCATGCCTGGAGAAATGGTTTGACTCTACTAAACTGAAAAATATCAAAGTAAGACTGAAGTATGTTTGATCAATGGTGTTAGGCTGAGAAGTCCACCTGTTACGGCCTTTTTCCAGATGGCATTTTATCTAATAATAAATGTATTGTTCTTTCAGATAATTTGATTTGTATTTCCATTAATATAACAAAAAGACTCAACCACTTTTTGAGACTATTGGTGTTATTGAATTCATGGTTTATTGGAACAATGCAAACCCAGACATTTTTGGTTAAAATGTCTCCATATCTGAGATCTTTTTCCATGAAGACTGGTGGTAAGGTGGCCTAATTTGATGCAATGTATGTGCTTGACTTAATCAGTATGTCAAGTGGAGGAATGTTAATCAGTCTTCCAAAATCCTGCAGTACTGTGTTAGCCTACTCCAGGTTCAACCATGATCCTTATCAGTGGGAAAAGTCTGTGTAAGCTTTGAAAAGTGCAGTGATAGCTGGTGAGAACAGCATCTGAGAACATGGCTGATAACATGAGTGGAGATAGCCATAACAAAGCTGAAGACCCAAGGCAAATGGTATTTTATTTTATTTATTTAAGACATTTGTATTCTACCTTTCCACCCAAAACCAGGTCCCCCAAGGTAGCAAACATTAAAACACTAAAAAAAAAATTTAAAACAGTTTGAAACAATTTAAATTTAAAATTATATTCAGAAGTATTAATTTCATAAACACACACATACAAACACACAACACAAAAATGAGGGAGAAGGGCCAAGAACAGTTATTTATTGGGGGTATGCAAGACAAAATGGTCTCATACAGATGGTATTTATTTATGGGAACATAGAAAATGTTATGCAAACACCAGTCGTATTGCCCACAGGATAAAATATGGTTAAAAGAATGGAATCCATGCCTCTCTTCTCACCTTTTAGGCATAGTGTACTTCCTCTGCCCAAGAAGAAAAGTATAATAGGTATATCATGAGTAGACATGGGCACGAACAGCATTACAAACAGAAAAAAACCACAAACAGAACGTTCGTCTGTTCGTGAACAAGCCGTTCGTGAGGCTCCATTCAAAATGAACAAGTGGTCGTTGCAAGCCTCGTTCGTTACATTTGTCAGCCGTTCGTCAAGCCAGACAGTCTGGGGCCTTTCAATCAATTTCCCTGGCAATGGCAGGGACTGAACTCTGTCTGAACTCCTTCTGGCTTTCCTTCTGGCTTTAACCCTTCAAAGTACTTCCAGCAGAGAGTCCCGTTTTTGCCACTGTGAAAATGACAACGGGAAGGACCCATGGATCATGCCTTTCCCGGGGTGCAATCTCTCTGAAACTTGGGGGGTCTTCGGAGGACAGTGAGGACTATGTCCCCTGCAAATTTGGTGAGTATTGGACATTGAGAAGGTCTGTTTGTGGGGTGTTTAAAGGGCCCTGCCCCTTGCACATGGCAGTAAAGGGCCTTTTAAACTATCAGCTGGCAGGCAGCAGGGGGGAATTCCCCCTGCCACCTGCCAGCTGATAGTTTAAAGGGATCTTTAAAGGGCCACAAACAACGAACAATGAATATGTTTGTGAACAGTGTCATGGTCGTTACTGTTTGTTGTTCGTTGTTTGTGGATGGCAACGAAGAACGAACAGCTTGTTCAGTTTTTTTTCTATTTGTGCCCACATCTAATCATGAGATGAGCTATGTCTCATTTTCTTCTTCACTTCTTCTGTGTTGCTGCTGGAGTGAATCCCTGGTTTACTGGATGGTAATGAAAGCTACCTTTGAAAGAATAACATAGAGCTTTTAACTGAGTGGGTTAAGGGGTAGATGGATTAGGAGGTCAATGCTAATGACAAAACTGAATTCTATTATTAGAAAATCATTTTCTCTTAATCTTTATGAATTAACTCAAAATATGTTTTGTCTTTTTCTCTCTACTATTGCTATTACATTTGCTTTGGACCTTAAAGACTTTTTTATCGACTGTTTGTGACACTGTTTATGTATGGAATGGCTCTGTCTTTCATTTCACGTAACAGTTCTGGGCCTTTGTGGCTCCTTTATTCCATCTGTGCTTCAATAAACAGTTTAATTTGTTTCAGTTAAACTATTCAGTCTATGTTCCTTATTGATTCAATGGACCCCATTGGGGCAAAGTAGGATCTAGGTTTACATGGGGTTACATCCACTAAAGCAGCATCCTGTAGTCCTGTGCTTTTGTCAGGTCTAGATTTGCAGGTAGAAATAGTGCCTCTTCCTTCCTCCCTCCCTTTGGGAGGGTGGAGCAGAGACAAGAAGACTGCCCCTTCTTCTGTCTCTCCCTCCTTTGTGTGAGGGGAGGAAGCAGGGCCAGGGCAGGCTGGGGGGTGCTTTTTCAGGATTTTTTCAATCCCAGTCAGACAGGTTTCTTCTGAGAATAAAAGAGAGGAGAGGAAAATGATGTAAGCTGCTTCCAGTCCCCATTGTGGAGCAAGGTGGTTTATAAATGTTATTTTGTATTTACATCAATTGCAATCTGACTTTCCCACTAAGATTCCACATGGATTACACAGTAACCAATATGATCAATGGCTAGGACAGTCAATAAACAATACATTCAATAAATAATAATAAAAATTTGAAAACAAGCAGAAATCCAATACAGAGCTGAAATAATGATGAAATAAAAGATAAGCAAATTGACATGATATATTAAGTGACTCAGGGACACTATCTAGTAGGAGCATATTTACAGCAACAGACAGTAGAACAGTTTGTATTCATTTACAAACATAGTTCTTGGAACCATTTCCTTACAGAACACTCCTATTAGCTGTGTCTAATTAATCTGAGTTGACTTTGAAGGGGGATCTATGTAGAGAGCATTACAGTAGTGTAGATTTGATTTCACCATGGCATGGATCCAGGTGGCTAGATTGGCTTGTATCAAGGTAAGGGGCCATCTTCCAGGGTAAACTGAGTTTGCAGAAGGCCTTTTTTGCAGCTGCATTAACTTATTTCTGTAGTAGCAATGCCAGATCTAGTATAACCCAAGGGTCAATTGTACCCCATCAAAAGTGGGGAGCACAATGTCATTCAATAACCCTGCCTTCACAACCAGCATCACTTTGGTCTTGTCTCTGTTAAGTTTCAATTTGTTCACTTTCAGCCATTTGACCACAGCTGTCTGGCAGTGACTCAAGACCTGTCCTGCATCAACAATAAATTTGGATAATGGGATATAAAGCTGGGTGTCATCTGCATACTTATGAAATCCAATTCCAAAGTTATGGATTATTTCTCCTGAAGGCTTTACATCGAGGTTGAATAACACAGGGAATAAAATTGCACCCTGTGGAACCCTGCAAGATAATTCTCATGTGAAATAAATAAATAATAAATATAGCTGAAGATAGTGGGCAAATAAATGGTAGGCTGGTGAATGAGTGGGAAGGAGAGAAAAAAGCAGAGAAGTGTGAGGATATGTGGATTTCCAGGATGAGGGAAAGAGGAAATAGTGGTGCGAAGGTGATACAGGGTAAAATGAGATGCCCATTGCAAACTTCCTCACTGTGCAAATGAACCCAGCCAGGAGACTAGCATTGAACAACTGGGCCATAATTTTCCCAGGTAGAGGCTGCTAGAGGGAGGAAAAGAGGTAAAGGTAGGTTGACTGGTGGATGGGAAAGAGAGGAGGAGGCAGGAAACTATGGGAAATTTCAGGGAGGGGAAAAATAAAATAATGGGGGAGGGAAAATGAGTCATACCCCCACAAGCCTGGGTTCTGTCTTGAATTTCTCTTAAAATGATAAATAAAATTCACATTTTTGATTCAGGGACTGAAATTTGATACCATCACCTGATTTTCTTTTGTTTGTTTCAGTGGGCTAAATGAGTGAATAAAAATTCATATGAAACTTATGAAATTCTGTTGGAAGACTCTCAAGTATAGAGAAACTAGCAACAGAGCCTCTTGTTGGAAAAATACAATGGACTCTAGAAAACTGATTTGGTGGGCCCCCACTGCGAGGCCTTGGGAGGCCTGTGCCACCATGCCTCCCCATTGCCTCCCCACTGCCTCCATGGCCACTGTGGGGACTTTGGAGGGCTGCACAACTGCACCTCCGTGGCCACTGCGGGGCCTTGGGAGGGCTGCGCCGCCATGCCTGGCCTCCCTGCCATCTCTGCAGCCCCTCAGAGGCCTGACACAGGCAGCAGGGAAGCCTGGCATGGTGGTGCGGCCCTCCCAAGACCCCGCAACAGCTGTGCTGCCATGCCAGGCCTTCCCACCACCACAGCAGCCTCCATGGGGCCTCCGAGGCAAGCAGTGTTGGTGACGATTCACTTTTTATCCCTGCAGAGGGGCTTGTGAGTGTACTTGCACAGGGATATTGATTGCTGCATGTCTGATAGTCAGACTTTGGCATCTATTGCATGCCATTCATCTAATGTTCTCAGATACTGACAGCTAGGAATGCCACTAAATTTCACAATCTTGCTGTTTAATTTCAAATATTCTCATTTCAATTTTGCTTCTTGCCTGTGCAAATTGAACCCAGGTGCCTAATTTTATCAATAAACATTTAGCTACCCTATTAATTCCTGCCAAACAGGATACGACAAATGCATGCTGAATGTCTCATCAGGTGACATCTAATGAGATCTGCCAAAATTCTTTTAGTAAATTTTGCAAATCTTATTCTTTTAACCATCCTTGAAATCCCTACTAATATTTTGATTGGGCCCAGATTTGTGTCAATTTTTGCTTTAGTCAGAATTTACTGGCATCCCTATTGGAAAGGCTAACCAGAGAACTGATTACCTACCCACCCTTTTTCAGTCTTGCCAGTATGGAGTGCTATTATCCAAAAGGCTTGCAAAAGAGCAGTTAAAAGTCAGCAATTGAAAATGACCCCCATTCCTAATAAAAAAAACCTGGAAACTTATTTTTCCTGTTAAGCCTTACATTCCAGTCACCAGCCTGAGATAATTGGGGAGGTTGGATGGGTGAGGGGGGACGTTAATAGATACTGCTGTTAGCTCAAATTTATAAAGAGTTAGAAGAAGCTGTCTGTCTTCTTCTAACTCTTTATAAATTTGAGCTAGAGATAACCTTACCCTTGAAGAATGACTGCTCTGTTATTCCACCATGGCAGAGCATCACATCATTAACTTGTTTACAAGTTTCAGAATTTGCACCATCATTTATTGATGTGATAATCATTTTTCTGTCTTTAAGTAGAATATACTGTAGAGTTGGCACTGAGTGTTTGTCTAAAGCAAAATTTAAAGCAAATTTGGGAGACACTTCCCCAGGCAAACTGTCAGAGAAATTTCAAGGGAAGCCAAAATGGAAAATTCTCTGGAGAAATTACCTCTGGATTTTTACTTAAGTGACTTAAGGTGACATGTTTACTTAAGTGACTTTAGGTTGCCTCTGGATTTTTACTTAAGTGACATTTAAAGTAAGTTTGGCAATTCCTCTTCAGGCAAAACTCTGTATAATTTCAAAGAAATTCTAACAAGTTTCAAAAAGGTTGCCAAGACTAACAAAACCCTACACTCCTAATCCAAGTCATTTCTATTGTTTTTTATATATAATTTGGAGGTCTGGGCAATAGGAAATTTTGTTATGCCAGAGAGAAAGATGAAGGAAGAGATAGTGTCTTACACTCTTAAATCCTGCAAAGCTTTGAGGTGCCATAATGATTATTGGAGCAGGAGAAGTAAGGAGAAGGAATGACTGCATTGCAAGTGAGAATCAGATTGTAAACAAGCACAATATGATTGAGCTTTGATCTTTGCCTGCTTGCATACCTTCATTGTGGCATTAACCTTGAGCAGTGGGAAACTAAAAAGACTTTCTCCAGCATTGCTTCGATGTCTACATTGTTCTCTGAGTGTTTGAACCTTTGCCTGCATCCCCTCCTGCACAGCCCCCAAATATGACCTCTTAAGAGGCCACACATAGATGTTTCTAGATGGGAGAGAATGCATGGAATGTTTTGCAATTGACAGTTTATGAAATTTCTTTCTTATATGCTTTTAGAACTTCTTTAAGTGAAAGTGAACACAGGCACTTCTCAGAGGGAGTCAGAGTTCAGGGGATCACTCTCTTTCACAAACATTCTTTACTGGAAGGGGAGGGGGAGGAATTAAAGAAAAATAGAGATGCAGACGATGGATTTAATTTTCAATTGAGCCTAGGAAAGAGGAAAAAGTAATCCATTGGGACTGAGCAGTTCAAAGGGCTGGTAATAAAATAGAGTTCCTTCAGCTGCTAAGGAACCCAATCAAACGCCCATCAAAGCTTTCTGGTTGAGAAAAACACTGGAATAGTCTCTAAATCACTAGATCAAAACTAGTGCAGTATTAAGAACAAGCACCTGATAGGCAACAATTGTTTAGCTCCTTCAACTCATGGACAGGAAACATCTCTAAACATTAACAGTTAGTTTTGTTTGATGAGAGCCAGGAGTGAGCCATCAGTGAGGAGAATTGCCTTATTCATGACTAGAGGTGGGCACGATCCAAAAAAAATTACCTATCAAGCTGATCGGGGATCGGCGCTGGCAATGACCCCAAATCACCGATCCACACCGATCATCTCCCATTTCCGATCTGTGGATCGGGGATCGGGGAGGCCAAAGCGGAGGGGTGCCCCACTGTTCCCAGCTATGTGGGAAGGTGGGTGGTGGCAGTGACTGCCGGGCCCAGCAGGCACGGGGAGATGGCAACGAGCCGCCTCCCCTCAGGGAGGGGACATTCACACACACACACACACTTAGAGCAGGGGGGGGATTTTTTTAACCCAGCAATGAGCTGCCTCCCCTCAGGGAGGGGACTTTCATACACACACACACACACACACTTAGAGCCAGGGGGGGGGAATTTTTAACCCGTCCCTGCCTCTCCAAATAGAGAGAGAGAGACACCCCGTCAACATGTTTCAGCCAGCTTTTAAAAAAAAGCAGGGACAGAATCCTCCATTCCTTCCCACCCAATTTTAAAAGCAAGCAGCCAATCTTCCAAAAGCATATTTTAAACACACACACAGAGCTGTGAATGAGGTTTTCCCACAAAATACAGTGTTTTAAAAGCAGGTTAAAAACAGAGAGTGACAGACAGAAAAACAGCCATTCCTCCTACAAAGCCCCATTTTTTAAAAAAGCAAAAAACGTTTGGAGTGCCCATGGCTACAGAACACCCCCTTCCCCCTCCCTCCCCTGGGTCTCTTCTCCCAACTGGTGAGTGTGTTGCTGCTCCGTGGTTGGAAGGAAGCCCTGCTAATCAAGGAAAGCTGGGTTTCCATTCGGGTTTCCAGGGTGACAGAAGGAGGGCAAATGCAGCTCAGGCATTCTCCTGGCTCCGTTGCCCCAGGAATAGATTGCTGGCACCTGATTGTCTGGATCCCCAATCAGATCCTGATGGCCCCAATCAAGCCCCGATGAAGCCCCCCCCCCCCCCGAATGCTGGATCGGTCGCCGTGGACGGCACCAATCCGCCTGGTCCCGATCGCACGAATGCCATTATCCTGCATATTTTTCTATTGTAATGCCGATCATGCCCATCTCTATTCATGACTGGTTCTTCAGTTTGTTTGTTTGCTTGCTTGCTTGCTTACATTATTTATTTACATTGTTTATGGTCTACCTTTCTCATTGGGACTCAAGGCAAATTACACAGAATAAGTCATTACAACGAAGAGGATGAGGCATCCAATAGACAATGCAATATGATTTAACCTGTAGAAATCTGGAACCATCCTAAGATGAAAAAACTGGGGAAATAAAGCATAAATATTAACATAACACATTAAACAATGCAAAAATTACATAGTAGGAACATCATTACAGCAACAGGCAGTATGACCTAACCCTTTAACCCAAGCTTTTATCTGAATCAATTTTTTACAGTATAGTTCTATTATTTGTCCAAAAATCTCTTTTGAATAGTTCAGTTTTGCATAGTTTGCAGAAAGCCAATAGGGTGGATTCCTGGCCTCAAAAGACAGGCCATTCGATAAGGTGGAGGCCACAACAGAGAATGCCTCAGCAACTGATGGGTTAACAGTTGAGTGACTAATAGCTGAGCTGTGGTGTTCTGGACTAACTGGAGTCTCTAAACTGACATTGAGGAGAGCACTACAATAGTCTAATCTAGGGGTGTGCAAAGGCACACCGATTTGGGTTTCTCATTCAGGGTTTACCCGAAACAAGAATCCGATTTGGATACAGCAAAACCCGAAACGGCTAGCTGTTTCGGGTTTAGCATTTCGGATATCGATTCGGGTTGTTTTGGGTTGTTTCAGGTTGTTTCAATGGGAAAATGCCTCCGTTTTCCCGGACACCTGGGGGAGGCATTTTCCCACTGAATCAAACCAAAATTGGTGGGGACCTTCCTCTAACTCTTCTCTAACAGCCTCCCACGTTTCAGACCGATTGGACTTTGGGGGGCCATGTTATGATCCCCCATCCTCGCTTAAGAACGGGAAAAGTAAGCGTCTTTTTAGCTTGCTGCTGCTAATCGTCTTCATTATTTCCTATGGGGGAAAAATGAAGAGGCAGGGGTGGCATTTTGCAGTAAGCGAGAGGTATGTTTGCTGCACACTTGGGCAGGTCCACATGTCGGATGTGAAGTGCACAGTTCTCCCGGCAACCTGGGACAGCTGTGCCTTCACATGGTCCCTGGCAGCCCTGTAAAACGAGGGCACCACCGATCTGCTCAACGCCGTGCGAGCAGGGACGGCGTACCAGGGAAAGAAATCATGGAGCAGCCCTGAGAAGCCGAAGTCTTCTACTATGGAAAACGGTCTCCCATCCACTGCTACCATGTTGACGATGTGGTGCGTGAGGCGCCGGCTCGCCCTCTTGATCCCCTCTCTGGGCACACTAGGGCCCTGCTTACCAAGCATCTCCGGGAGAGAGGCTTGGCGTCCCTTCCCTACAGGAACCCTTGGGGGGAGAGCACCAGAGGAGCCTGCCTCCTTCTGGTTAGCTGGCAGCCGTGTGGTGCCACTTGAACTCTCCTCCCGAAGAAGCACCGCCTGGTGGTGCCTCTTCATGTGGCTCCTCATCCCAGACGTGGAGAGATGTAGCACATCTCTGCCACGGCTGATGTGCTGCCTACAATGCAGACACTGGGCTGACTTGGAGATGAACAATCAAGTGCCTTTTTAAGCGAACCTATTTATGTCGGGGAACCTGAGCCTTCCAAACAGCTGAATTCCTCCGGAATTGAGCTGGCCCTAAACCCCAATAACAGGTGACAGGACACTCACACACTAGTATGCCCGGGCCGGCCTGGCACCACCACGGGTGCCAGAGATGGGCAGTGGAACCTGAGTTATGGGGGCACTAATGGGAAGCCTATTGACAGCTATTCCAAATTTGTATATATATAGAATTCAAACCTAACTCTAACTCACTAATGCTTTTCCTGCTGAGTCCCTATTTAGTTTTTTAAAAAAAACTACGCTTGGTTTCCCTATCGATTACATTGAGGGCAGTTAGCCACTGAAAACCTACCAACTGGCCTACCTACCTAAGACACTATTTAGTGGGAACAATGTTTCTGTGGTGTGTCGGTGTGGGGTGTGGATGTGGTGGTCTGAAAATGTGCCTCCCCCCTCCCAAGCTAGCAAGAACCCACCGCTAAGCCCACCCAAATGTAAAACCAGACTCACTCACCAGTCCTGCAGTCCAGCGATGTTCAGGCAGTCTTGCAGCTGGTCCTCCTCTCCTCCGCGATGCTGTCAAGAAAGGTGGATGTTAACAGAGTCATTAACACACGCTGCACACACAACCCCCAAAAGTCAAGGCCCCAATCCACTTTGGGCCTAGACAGTCATGAAGCCATTGTGAGGAAGCAGTGCCAGAGTTAGAAGTCAGGTGGCATGCAAGAACCCCCCCCCCCCCAGAAAGGCTAGGACCAAATGTATTCATCACTTATGAGTACTCAAGTTATAGGGAGGGATAAATTGTTTGTCCCATATTGATGACATTAGAATGAATAAGTTAGAGTACAGGATATTGAGAATATTACCAGTATTATTACTATTGAATAACATGCCAGGAATGTATTAGTTAGTTGATAAGTGAAGGGAAATTGACTTAGTACTGTGTTATAATAGACTAGCTTAGAAGAATGTGAAAGTATATGTTTAATTGACAAAATAAGTTGAAATGAGTAGGGGAAGAATAGACAAAGGGTTGGAAAACTGTTGGAAGTCAACAAACGGGGGGGAAAGGGAGGGGGTTAGAACTGGAATATTAAAGTAATTTGATTGTTATAAATGACAAAATATTTCTAATTCCAATAAAATTTAAAAAAAAAAGAAAGAAACCCCCCCCCCAGAAAGGCTAGGACCAACCAGTGGTAAAACACAACACATCCACCCTGCAGAGCAGGCCTGTGTGTAGGCCCGAAGCTGGCACACTCATTTTTTAGTCCTGGGAAACAGTAGATCAAGCCCACCCCACACTCAAGCATAACAAAGGAAACATTAAAGAAAGCAAGCACAAATCAATACTGAAACCACCCCAACCCCCAAACAATGTCCTCTTGCCCAACTAGAAAATGCCACCCTAGCCCAAGCCATAAAGACCAAACTAAAGCATATGCTATCGGATTGCCACAGCAGCAGCAATAAGTTCAAAAAAAAAATTTTTTTTAAAACCCTACCAGTCCTCCTCTCCAGATGTCCAGCAGCAAAGTTGATTCTCCACACGCAGAGGTCTCCAGGCCGATGTCCTCCAAGTGCAGTCCAGTCCAGAAGAGGTCCACGAACGGTCAGCAACCTGTTTGTGAAGCATAATTGTGAGAGCCAGGTCAGCCAGCACAAAAACACCAAAGCCAGAGCGGCAGGCTTCTGGCCTGTGTGTAGGCCAGAGGCTGGCACACTTGTCTGAGAGCCTGGTGGGAGGCATGGGATGAAGGGGACCAGAAACAGCAAAGCAAGCCACACCAATCCAGTTTGTGAAGCATAATTGTGAGAGCCAGGCCAGCCAGCACAAAAACACCAAAGCCAGAGCAGCAGGCTTCTGGCCTGTGTAGGCCAGAGGCTGGCACACTTCTCTGAGAGCCTGGTGGGAGGCATGGGATGAAGGGGACCAGAAACAGCAAAGCAAGCCACACCAATCCAGTTTGTGAAGCATAATTGTGAGAGCCAGGCCAGCCAGCACAAAAGCACCAAAGCCAGAGCAGCAGGCTTCTGGCCTGTGTAGGCCCAAAGCTGGCACACTCATTTTTTAGGCCTGGGAAACAGTAGATCAAGCCCACCCCACACTCAAGCATGACAAAGGAAACATTAAAGAAGGCAAGCACAACACAACCAATGCTGAACCCCGCCACCCCACCCCCAAACATTGTCCTCTTCTGCCCAACCTGTCCCACCAGGCCATGCCAAGACAGACTAAACTGAAGCATCTTTTTGCAGAGGCAGGCCACAGCAGCACATTGCCCAGCATCAATAAATTTACAAAAATTAAAAAAAGGCCTACCAGGTCTCCTCTCAGGATGTCCAGCACAGTTGATCCTCCAGGCAGATGTCCTCCAGGTGCAGTCTCTCTCCTCTCTCAGTCAGCAGCAGCAACAGAAGAACTGTTCCATCCAGACCAGTCTTGCCCCAAATTTAAATCCCCTGCTGCAGCCGGCCCTCAGCCAAAGATTTGAATCTATTGGCTGGCAGAAGAATGCAGCAGTGGGATTGGTGACTCCTAAAGTCCCCCCTCCCTTGCCTGTTAATTTTGGCTGGAATCTGGCATTGCTTTGCAAATGCAAAGTGCAATGCTAATGCACCTTGCATTTGCAAAGCAAAGGATTCCCTCCTATGCAAGAGGGGTGAGGGGTGAAAGAAGGAGTGAGTCACTCACTCCTTCTCCCCCCTCCCCTCTTCTAAGAGCCTGCAGGAAGCCTTAGCTTCCAGCAGGATTTTGCTAGACGCTTGCAAAGGCAAACGCCTAGCAAAAACAAAATGGTGATTCTCGGAACCCGAAAAAAACCCGAAACAACCCGAAACGTTTCGGGTTTTGTTGTTTCGGATAACCCGAAATGTTTCGAGTTTCCTGAAACGTTTCGGATAACCCGAAACAACCCAAAACAAGTTTGTTTCGGGGTTTTTTCGGGTTGCTGAAACCCGAACTGCACACCCCTAGTCTAATCTCAATGTTACTGTGGCATGGATCTAATTGTTACTCAAATTCATGGCATCGTTCATGACTAGAGAAGATAAGATGCTGGAAGATCAGTGATGATTAAATCTCTAGAGTGCCCCCCCTCCTTCACTGTGATGGCAGCCTGGGAAGGTGGTTAATTTTTATCTCCTGTGCCATGGTCTCAAGCTAAAACAAGCCTGCAGGGCCCCAAGGTAACATGCTCAAGGCAGACATGAAAGGTATCTTTTATGCAAATTAATTTTTTTCCCTATCAGGTGGGTTGGACAAATAGTAGGTGAAAGACAAGGCAGATATGGGAAAGGTGTTAGAATGTACACATGCAAAACATTTGCAATACAATTTAGAATATCTTTAAGTACTGGGTAGAAACTGAAAATGTTTTCAAGTGTTCAGTGGTGCTGCCATCAAATTGTCATTTGAACATCAAGTGTGTTCACTTACACACTTGATCTTAGCCAAAAGGCCGAGAAGCCTGCTACAGGAGGATGTATTGTAAAAATGCAGGGAAGAATTGGCTGACTATTTCAGAATAAATACTACAAAGGATCCCCCTTATCCCACACTGGCTCAAAGTGCCAAGGGGGTGGCAACGTATGACTTACCATTCGTGGCTGTCGCATGGCTAAGTGTGTTGGGTTGGGGAAAGCAATGGTGAACTACCCTGTAAAACCTTGACTGTGAGACTCTGTGGATCTCTCTCAACGCACTATAGGACAGAAAGGCCTGGAGGGGGACGATCTACGGAGTAGCTGAGGGTCGGACACGACTGTGTGGCTTGGATCGGATCAGACTACAAAGGATGTTAGTACAATAATAATTTGGGAAGCCAGCAAAGCTTATGTAAGAGGAACACTGTTAGCAATAGCGTCCAAAAAGAAAAAAGATAAACTAGACGTAAAAGATAATTTAATCCAAAAACTGAAAAAAATGGAACAAGATCACAAAAGAACAAAGGATAAAGGGAAATGGGAAGACATTAAGCTGCTAAAGAACCAATTAGATTTATTGGAGGCACAAGAAATTAAGAAGAAACTAAAATATCTAAAACAAAGACATTTGGAAGCTGCAAACATACCTGGAAGATATTTGGTATATTCTCTGAGAAAAGAGAGAGAAAAGAGAAGGATACTAGGAATCAGGGAAGGCAATCAACTAATTTATAGAGAGCAAGAAATGAAAGATCAAATCAGAGCTTTCTTCTCCAATCTTTATAAAGAAGAAACAATGAAAGAAGAAGAGATGGAGAAATATTTACAAGAGACACCAATTAAAGAATTCACGATTGAGCACAGAAATATCTTAAACCAAGCAATAACCATACAAGAGATAAACTCAGCAATCAAAAATCTGAAGGCTGCAAAAGCTCGGGGTCCAGATGAATTTATGGCCGCTTATTACAAATCTTTTGAGGATATATTGGCTATACTTTTGTACGAGATTCAAAATAAGATCTTACCACAGGTGTGGCTAGAAGCCAACATAACTTTAACACATAAAGAGGAAAACGATCCTTTTATACCACAATCATATAGGTTTATCTCTTTATTGAATGTGGATTATAAGATATTTACAACAATAATGGCTGAAAGATTAAGCAGATGCATTACAGAAGTAATTCATGAGGATCAAACAGGCTTTGTCCCGAAGAGATATATGAAAGATAGTATCAAATATCTTCTCAATGCAATTGAATATTCAAGAAAAGGTGAAAAACTGGATTTATGTTTCTGGATGCTGAAAAAGCATTTGATAATGTTTCTTGGAAGTTCCTTATGAAAGCATTGCAATGAATGAATTGTGGGACCATTGGATCCAGAGTATTTACACCAATCAACAAGCCACAATTTTAGTGAACGGTTCATTTACAAAGAAAATTGAAATAACAAAAAGTATCAGGGATGTCCAATATCACCTTTACTGTTCATTATTGCTCTAGAAATTTTGGCAGTGAGAATTAGACATGACAGCAGAATTGCCAGAATAAAAGAGGGGAAAGAGACATATAAAATGAAAAGTTACGCAGATGATGTGGTCATATCAGTGACAAATCTGCACATTTCCTTGACTTATGTAACAGAACAAATATCAAGATTTGGACAGTACTCTGGATACAAGCTGAATAAAAGAAAACAAAGATAATGTTACTTTCGACAACGACAGAGGAACGAGAGATCAGAAAGATGGATTGTGCCATCACTACAAAGCCGATAAAATATCTAGGGATAAATGTATAATCACGAAATGAACATCTCTATAAAGATAACTATCAAAAAGTTTGGACAAGAATTATTGAAGATTTGCAGAGATGGGAAAAACTCAGTATCTTATGGCTAAGAAGAATCTCAGCTGTTAAAAGGAATATCTTACCCAAATTGTACTTCTTATTTCAAATTATTTCAATTTATATAGAACAAAAGGTTCTTAATAAGTGGCAGAAAGTAATAAATGACTTAATATGGAAAGGGAAGAAACCAAGGATAAGATTTAAAGTACTACGGGATGACAAAAACTGAGGAGGATTGGTAGTGCCGAACATCAAACCCTGTCACCAAGCAGCTGCGCTAGTTTGGATAACAGATTAGATTATAAATCCAAGTACAGAGCCCTGTGGCGCAGAGTGGTAAGTGGCAGTACTGCAGCCCAAGCTCTGCTCATGACCTTAATTCAATCCTGGCGGAAGCTGGGTTCACATAGCTGGTTCAATCTTGACTCAGCCTTCCATCCTTCCTAGGTCGGTAAAATGAGTACCCAGTTTCCTGGGGGTAAAGTGTAGATGACTGGGGAAGGCAATGGCAAACCACCCCGTAAAAAGTCTGCCAAGAAAACGTCATGATGCAATGTCCCCCCATGGGTCAGTAATGACTCGGTGCTCGCATCTTTACCTTTACCTATAAATCCAAGTAGTAGGCATATCAAATTGGAAACAGCGGATACCAAAGAAGGCATTCATAATTACTTATGGATAAAGAAATCATGGAAACCCATTCATAAACCTCCAGATCTCTCAATTCTCTATCATACTGACATTGTCAGCTATCAAAACAATCCAGATATGTCTCTTATCCTTACTGAACAGGAATCTTTCTTGCATGTTAATTGAAACAGGGTAACAGATAAGAATATGTTTTTGCTTTCATCCTCTGAAGGTCAGGCACAATTTATATCAGCATATGTCTGGATATTTGGTATACACAGTCAAACTGTTACATATTCTATAAGCATTTTGTAATAATAGTCATATTACTTACATCATTGAGGAGAGATTTAGACCATTGGAACCAACAGTGCTTCATTTTTATTAAGTTCCTATAGCTATGATTAAGTAAGACTCTTTTCTTTGTCTTTATGTATGTGGTTATAAACTAAGTGCCACCATAGGATCATGTTGTTATTTCATGTGCAAGCAAGCAAAAAAAAAATTCAGTGCAGCAACAGAAGGCATTAGTGACCACATTGTGCTCAAGAAGAGTGGGGATGTCCATGACCAGCTTCCGGTCACAAATGAAGTCATCCAGCTGTCTCTTTGAGGTGCGTAAGATGCAAAGCTCCAGATACACACAGGGTGGAAGGATACATTCACAGAAGAATTCGGAGACATGGACAGGAAATTTTATTAGTTAATCAGATGATTAAGTTTGCTTATTACAGAGTTGTAGTAATCAATAACTGGAATAATCACTATTAGATCATGTTAGCCATTCATATAAGCAGTCAGTTTGTGCCTGTGCTGGATTATTTAAACTTGTTTAACCATTAGAACAAGAGTGGGTTGCCATCAGTCCTAGGTGGCTGACTTTTTCTTATTAGAACTGACATACTGTGAATGTGGTTGCTTGCACAAGATTTCTTAACAATTAAATTATAGTATGGGGTAGTGGTTTGAGTGTCAGGCTAGGATTTGGGAGACCCAGGCTCAGATCCCCATTCTGCTGTGGAAGCTTGCTGGATGACCTTGGGCCAGTCACACACTACCAGTCTAACTTATCTCACAATGTTGTTGTGAGGATAAAAAGCAGAAGTTTAAAATTTTGTAAGCTACCATGGGATCCCATTGGGAGAAAAGCTGGGTACAAATGAAGTAAACAAACACAAAAACAAACAATTGATGTTTAGTGATGCTTTTGATTATTCACTCTTGTTTGAGACCCTGCACCTCCAAGCACCCTGAGTAATGTAGTCATTAGATTCTTCAGGGACCAGAAAGGTAAAACGTATTGGACATCCCAGAAACAGCTTCTCAAGTATTTTAGCAGGTAAGGGGAGTTTCTTTTCCCCACTTGCCCACTGACACATGACCAGTGGACTAGTTGGCCATCCATCTAACTCTTACCCTGGCTGGATGCCACCACAAAAAATCTGGTCAGTAGCAATTACAGTTGCCATTGCAATAAGTGCAGGCTTGGTGGAGGTGGAGGGCATGTTCCCACAAGGGGAATGAAAATAACAGAAATAATGAATGAATGTAATAAAACACGAAACAAACACAAATGACATTTTTGAAAACAAAATCAAAGTGCACATCTGTAGCATCAAGCTTAGCATGTTTTCTGGGAAGGCAAGAGCTTTTACCAGGCAATAGTCAGAAGATTATAATTGAAGCCATCTCTGCCACCCATTTAAAAGCCATGTCATACAACAGCACATTGGCTTTTATTGGAAACCAACCAATTTTATAGCGTCAGTGGTCTATATCCTACCACTCCATTCAGCAAAGTTTGAAAGCTTCCTCCAGCCTAAAAAGTCATAATCTGATGAAACCTGGCTCTTCCTTCAGTGGAGGAAGGCTCAAATTTTGCTAAGCAGAGTAGTAAGATACAAGCCAATATCCTTTCTACTGAATCCCTATGAGAGATTATTAAAAAAAACAATTGTCACACAGGAAATATATGGCAGAGCAGAGGTTTTTGTGACAGCCATATTAATCAATAGAAAGTAAATCCATAATCTAATATGTAATCAGGTAACCATAAGCAATGCACCCTAGGCATAATTCTGGGTTGGAGTCAACCAGATTTTTTGTTGAGTGAAAAGGGAGGAGGGGCTCCCATCTGACCACCAAAAAGGTATGCTGGGGTCATGTAACCAGCATGTACAAACCATCATTTGGTACGATGGGGAATTATGTGAGACTGAGTGAAAAATCTGGCTGGATCCAACCCATTATCTAAGAAAATATTGAAATGACCTCCTCATTTACATATGTCTAAATTTTCAATCCCCATATACTGTCTCAGACAATATAAATTATGTGTATATGTTTTATACTTCTATAACTAAGTGCTCAGGGGCTTCAGGGATTCTCTGTTAGTCAACCATCTTTCCTTCATTTCCACAAACTTGCTGTTATCACTAGATGGCAATATATCCCTATACAGGTTACATAGCCCTGTTGTGTTGGCAGCAGGCTAGTTTATCTATTCTGACTAACTGAACTTCAGGTTCACTGCAGGTGGCACCCAAACCTGAGCTACATTCAAATGGGTGTCAATAATCATTTCCTCAGGGTATTGCAAAGGTCTGCAACCTGTAAGTGGTTCAGGGTTTTGCCATCGTAAAAGATAAAATGAGCATCTATTCTTTGTGGCCCTTGAGCGCATGCTGCAAAAATTACTGGTGTCATGGGCCAGCTTTAATGAACAGTAGCAAATCATACAGTGACTGTTTTCTTTGAAATCACATTTGCTATTTCATTATGTTTGTCTATGTTTGCCACACTCAACCCTACAAATAATACCTTGATTTCAAGGAATGGAAACAGGCTTGAATCTGTATGTGCTATCCCTTAAATGCAGTAGCAGCTCCTCTGGCGGAATACTTTTCCACCTGTGGAGGCAGGGAGGCAATTTTTGCCAAGTCCTCCCTCCTGCTGTAAACTCCCAATTTATCCCCCACAGTGTTCCTTTGGGTCCACTGACCCATAGAAGCACTGCTAGGGGAGGAAGCACAGAAAGCTTCACTGAGAGGAGGGAGGCAGGGAAGTTGCCTTCCTAGCACAACTGCTCTCATGCTGCTCAGGAACCAGGCTAGTGTCTAGTGCCCCAAAACATTTCTTACTAAAATGATCTTCTCAGATCCCGTTATTGGCTAGTTAGCCAAAGTGTTAGTAACAATTATACTTAAACAGGGCAATATGACAGATGTTTATATGCAATGTCTATCAATAGCTGGCATATCTACTGGAATCTCTTTTTTTCAACTTGGTAGATTGGGTGTGGATGTCATATTAAGGTGCTTAATGAGCTGCATAGGTTTGATCCAGACCTTAACGAAACTATACACTGGCTGATTCCAGACGGCCAGAAATAGCGGTTTTTCCACGGGAATAATCGCTTACCGGCCACGCGTGTATTTTCGCCTCCATCCGCTTTGTCTCGTCTCCATCCGCTTTGTGCCGTGCTGTCCCGCTTCCGGATGTTCGCATGGCCAACTGAGGGACCCGGGATTGGTTCTTTCCTCCCCGCCACAACTGACGTCAGGGGCCTTCATTGGTTCACATCTCGGGTTTTTTGGGGGGGGTCTTTTTCTTGTTTTGCGCAAATACGCAAATGCGCATGTGTGCGAAAACGCGGCGTTGACGATGCTCTCGATGATTGGTCGGGAGCGTCTCACGAGGTACATTGGTTGACGATGTCGCCCCTCTCAGCCATCTGCCTCGAGATTTTTTGGAAGTAGTCCAGGTTCCTATGGGTGCTTCGGAGAGCTTCCTGTATCTTCTCCTCCCCCCAGAAGTGTAGCAGATCCATTATCTCTCTATGCCACCAGGACACCCCCCGCTTCCCAGCCACTTCCCCTCCGCCGGCCATGCTGCTCCCAACAAGCCGATATTGCACGAGCACAAGCGTGTGTGCCTGTGCCTGCGTGCTGTGATTTCTCGGAAACCAAGATTGCCCCCCCAAAAAAACACCCCTGCAATCGGCGCACAAGTCTGCAGGGCAAAGGTCAGCGATACGTCTCAGGGTTGGATTCTCTGAGGGTGACAAAATGGCGGCCGATAGTTTAGCCTCAAGTGCGCATTTCAGGAGGGCCACACCAATGCAATTGCGCACATGCGGAAAATGGATCCAAAAAACCTTGGCCACGCGTCCTGATGCTGATTATGCATCTGTGCGCATTTGCGCAGTTCTATGTTCGCAGACGCGCGAGTGCGCAAATTGCGCCTGTTTTTTTTTTTTTTTAAAAAATGTCGATATAGTGGCCAGCCACCCGGCAAAGGTTTGGAAAGGGGAGTGCCTCTCCGCCGCGACGAATCGTCATGAAGTGGCCAAACCCGCCATACCATGTTCACACCATCCGCTTTTATAGCGCGACCGAGCGCCATGGACCGCAGGTAAGCCAGGACGGGAAATTGCTGGTTTTTACGAGTGCTGTTGCTTGAAAAGCGAAAGCACTCGCTTTATTAGTGCCCATCTGGAATCGGCCACTAACTTGGACCCAAGTTATTTTGGACCTCAAAGGTAAGAAAGG
Organism: Eublepharis macularius; assembly: GCF_028583425.1. Taxonomy (NCBI): domain Eukaryota; kingdom Metazoa; phylum Chordata; class Lepidosauria; order Squamata; family Eublepharidae; genus Eublepharis; species Eublepharis macularius. Next base: position 133,695,661 of record NC_072791.1, on the reverse strand, counting down.
TGCACAGAAACAGATTGGCAGCTAGTGCTGATCCAGCCGTCACTAGCCTGGCCACCGCATACTGGATCACTGAAGTTTCCAGTTTTCAAAAGCACAACATTGCATTAGAGTACTTTAACCTGGATGGAATCAGAACATGGATCTCAATAGTCAGATCACACTTTTCAATGAATGGCTGTAGTCAGTGTACCTGTTGAAGATGATAAAAGGTACTGTGTACCATGGAGGAGAACTGAGCCACCAACCACAGGTCAAGATCAAGCAGCCCCCCCTAAACTATTAGCTTGCTTCTTCAGGTATGAGTGCCATTATGTATGAAAAGGGCAATGCAGGTATTTTGCAGCTTCAGTACAAATATTATACCTTTAAAAACACAAGTTTCAGTTCGCACATGCTATAGCAAGAAAATACATGCATCGACAATTTCACAGAAAATGGTGATTATGTGTGCTCAGAGTACTATGCGAGGCAGGAACACCAGAAACACAATGCCTGAAAAGGGCTATGCAGTAACCTCAGTTTTGTACAAGGTATGATGGCATAGCCTGAATTACCCTCAGATTTCAGTAGTGCTATTTTTGTTTTATTATAGGGGCGGGGGGAATCATTGTCAGGTTTTTTGATTGGGATGAAAGAAAGAGCTAAACCAATATTGAAAGTGGCAAAGAAGAGTTGAGCAATGCGACCTGTTGATACACATCGATATTCAGAAAGAATGCACCTTTCTGAAGTGTGTTCAGGGCTGGTCTGCTGTCATTCAGCTACTTTCTTTGGGAGCTCTCCAGAAAAGTTCAGTTGAATCTTATGCAGAGGAAGTAGAACAATAAAATCAGACCAGGCGAGGTTCATGAGCATTTGCTAAGCAGAAGTTGGCATTGTGATAGTTTGTCGTTACGGGCCTTCTCTGAAACATTAGCTGTGAGTTGTGGCTAGAGACACCAGGCTAGATGAACCAGTGGCCTGGTGTCTCCTTTTTTAAAATCCTGTAATTATTTGAAACATATGACGACACTTCTAAACCACAAATTATTTACAGAAACTGGAGGGAGAGCTTTGGTGAACGAGCAAAAGGAAGGCAAGGTTGCTACAAAAAGGCGAGGAGGCTGTGCCATTAAATTTTTGTACAGCTCTATGTCATTTAGACCCAGGAACTCTGCTGTAGAGCTAAATTAAATTAATAACCCTTTCCGTAGAAGAGACAATTAAATGATTGCTTTATCAGCCTTGGTGTTCATTAAACTTTGCTTAACTTGTGCAATTCTCTCTGGCTCCTCTTTCTGGCCTTCACCTTTGAGCAGTATTGATTAGTTGGTACCTAACCTGGCATATGATCCCAACCTGTGTTAGATCTTTTGCTTTGCTGTCGAACAAATGGACTGCTGTTGTTAACTCTTTGGAAATTCTCAACTCACATAGGGCAATGCTTCTTTTAAGTTTCCCAATATAGGTTTTCTTTCATGGTGGGAAGGAGATGACTAGTTTTCAAATATTATACACTTATCTGTACAAAAAAAATCTTACCCTTTACACAGAAAATTAGATATTTGGAGAAAGATTTTAGCTTAGCTTTTTTTTCTGATAAGCTTGGTTCCTGGGTGTGAATATTGTTTTTCTTTAAAGGAGAATTCAACCATGTGCATAGAGTTGACTCCTCACATCCTTTCTACCCAGTTTTGTTATATAATAGCTTCACCTGATGTTGCTACACATTCTGATAATAATGACAACAGTGCCCTAAGTGGAGCATGGCCATGATGTTATTCAAGGCTCAAGCAATGCCACAGGCAGGATGGACTGCGAAGCAAAAATGGCAGCCCATGTCTAGCTCCACCTCCAACAGAAGAAAGTAGCAAAAGTTTTCCACTCACAGCAGTGCATGCTCACTTATGCGGCATGGGACTTGGGCAACCAGATCTTTTGCAGCAGTGGTAGCTGTTCACTTGCAGGCCATTCCTTGCTTGAGTCAGGGGTGGCCCTTGAGGTTCTCATAGTTGTTCCTGTGAGACAAATGGAGGCCCTTGCAGCAGGGCCAGATCAACGCAGGGTGGGGGGTAGTCTTCCCCCGGCGCTGCCAAAGAGGGGGTGCCAGGCGCAGCTGCCAGCCACCGGGAGCGCGCTGGACCTGGTGGCGGCAGCGCAGGCAGCTGAACAGAGGGCTGGGAGGCTGCCTGTGCCATTCACCTACCCCTGAAACAGGGAGTGTACAGCAAGCCGGCTGCCCCATCGGCTGGGCAGGTGAATGGTGCAGGCAGCCTCCCAGCCCTCCATTCAGCTTCCCGCGCTGCCGCTGCCAGCTCTGTGGCACACTTTGCGCCAGGGTGGCCAGCTTTCTGTGTGGGCAGTACGCCTCCGGGTCCTGCATGATGACATCACGGAAGTGCAGCGCCAGGAGCATGTGCGCGCACTGTGTACGCACACGGAGGGAGTGCCAGACTTGGGTTGCCCTGGGTGCCGGCAGCCCTAGATCCGGCCCTGCCTTGCAGTCATCACTGAGAATGAGCGGGCTGGTCACTCACCCAGCACTGAGTCAGGGCAGCTGGCTTGTTCACTGTCATAGCAGCAGTTGCTTGCCCATCCCACATGGCAGTAGGGCAGCTATCTCACTCATGGCAATGGCCATGATAACTACCCTGATGAGATCAGTGCAGCTCCTAGCTTGGGGCTGGGGTGGCCACAGCATGGCGAGGCAGCCTTACAGGTTATCAGGCCACCAAGATTTTCCCCAGTGCCCTTAATGTTCAATCTGCCCCTGGCCACAGATCATAAAACTATTGGGACAGAGTACATTCTAACTATGCACTGTGTGATTAACTAACTCTTACTTGACCATGGTTGGCCATGGTACAGAATACCAGTGATGGAATTATTCAGTAAGATTTCACACTTCCTGGTTTCCAAGCCAGCCTAACCTTTATTTTAGTTGCAGTATTTATGCATTACAGAAACCAGTAATGTTGGCCATTTCCACTTCTGTTTTTATTCTGGGTTCAATGCTGTCGGGAAGTGGGTTTTTTCCCCTTTCCCCACAGCATCATGGTACCCCAAGGTTCCCCTGGCTTTTCTACAATCTTTCCTAATCATTCTATGCTCTGAAGATTTGGGAAAGACTGCTACTAAAGCCTGGGTGGTTATAGTGGATAGGAAAATCTGGATTTTCCCAGTCACATAGCAGCCATTTCCCCTGACCATTATTCATTATATCCATACTATTTTACTGTTTGTGGTGGCATTTCCTTCCACTGACACTGGGGACTTTGTTATATTATTATAATGACTGTTAAAGCATTATAATGATGTAACAATATTCGTTTGGTGATTTTAAGAAAACTATCTGTGTATCTGGTTCTCTGAATTTCCAGCTTTCATTTAAAACAAAAATTATTTCATTTTCATTACACAGCCCCTTTCCGTTTATATCTCCACAACAAAAGGGGCTAGAGGATTATTTGAATTTTAAAAAATTAAAGCTGGGGATTCAGTGAACCATATACACAAATTGTTATATCATTGTAAAGACAACCAACTGCCATTTTTTAAAAAGAACTGAAAAATCTCTGGTGACATGGGCGGGGGCAGGTTTGACTGCTGCTAGGGGACTGAGGCAGGGAAACCTGCCATGTCAATGCCCTATTGCTGGTGAGTAATGTTGGCAGCTGCAGCAAACATGGCAAACTACCAAAGTCTATCCTTGCGCAGAAAACATTTTTGCAAGCTGAATGATGATGGGATGGGGGAATTTGTTAACAAATTTGTTAAGAAGGTTGACCAACAAACAACCTTTTCTTTGCTCAGTCTCATCAGGTTTATATTGATGGTTTGGCACAAACATGGCTTGAGCTTCTGAGAGAATATATGGTAAACTCCTTTGATGATCTGAAGAACTTTTGTATCCTTTGACTTTAAGATCTAACACTATTCATCATTGAAAACTGGTATTTTGATACTTTGGAATGTCTTTTGTTATTTTAGATCTTTTCTGTTTTTTTAGTTTTCAATGCCAGGTACATTTCTAGCTGCCTCTATAACAAACCATTTTCAACTTTTTGATTTATATTTTGTGCCTAAAAATTTTATACAACTCCCTACCTCTTCCCCTCCGCCCAATCCAGTTTTAGCTTATGCTATCAGTATGAACACAGATAATATTGCAGGTCCTTTTGTTCTTGGAACAGAAGACTCAGAAGTAGACTGGTGATTTGAAGAACCATACGGTAAAGGCTTTTCTAAAGTTTTTATAGATTTAGACCATTTGTTGGGTCAGGAGATGAACTTGAGGTACACTGCAGGAGTTGAGACTATAGAAAAAGCTGTACACATTCCTTGGCAACAGTCACTGCCAAAATCAATTATGTAGACTGACACATTTTAATGAAAGGCAGTTTCTCAAGATCATATTTTGAGCTCATAAATGGAGCAGGTGCTTGAACATAAGTGAATATGGAAAGCAGACCCACTGTGAGGAAATGCACAATTCCTCTGTGGGTAGGAAGTTGTGTATGTTTCTGCTCTTTTGATGGAGCCTGTTGTATGTGAAGAAGTCACACTGGAGAAGTGAAATGTGAGTCTCAAACTTCACTTCAATTGTCCCAAGAATGTCACATAAAATTGTGGCACATAAAATTGTGCCACTTGAATGGTCTCATCAAAGGAGATAATCCTACCATGCGGTTTTAAACATGACCAGTGCTAGCTGCTACATGGTTCGGAGGTGAAAGAGATTCTTGCCTAGATGTTTATTATCTTTTGGTTCTCATTAGTATTTTTCTTCTTGCTGCATCACTTTTTAAAGTACTTTGTTAGATTTTTGTCTTTGCTATGCAGTGTGTAAATGTAGCCAAATCTATTTTCCAGTGTGAGGTACACAAAACGTATAGTCTGAGCTTAATGTTTGGCAACTTGGCTCTGAGTGTAGCTGCAAAAAAATGGGGTAGTGGGAACTCCCAGTGACAGCTGAAAAGAGGCTGACTCATCATTCTCAGAGGAGATAGGTCCTCATTGGAATTGAAACTGGATTATTTTACCCATCTTGAGTACTAGAGTAGTTTTATAAACGGTACACAAAAATGGGTAACCATTTCTTCTGTGGAGATTTAATGGGCACAAATGTGTCTATAATATACTTATCTCAAATACACAGGCCTACTTAGGAGATTCATAACATTCAGCGATGTGGAGTTGCGTGGATATTTCTTTCTTTTGCCACTTCATACTCATCCCCATCTTTTTTTCTGCAAGTTCTAACCATGAGTGGAGGCTTAAGAAAGAATGTCACTTGAGGCTGTTCCTCCTGGCTGTTCCCCATGTTACCATCCCATTCTGCTGGTTGTAACAGCTAGCATTTCTTATCTCTTTGATCCCCAGGTTTCTTTGAAAACAGTGCAGTGAGCAGTGTATGCCCAGTGAAGTTTTATGAACTTTTGCAAGAGTCTGGGATGTTTTGGGAGGGAGGGGAAGAGGCAGTGGAGGCTGCTGCCTCCCAAAATCCATCATCTAGCTACCTAACCTCATTATAGAGTCTGATATGACTATGATCCATGACTGGGGTTTGAAGAAGGATATCTTTTCTACCCATTTGGCAGGCGTCTCTTCCTTCTGGTTGCTGATAGGATAGGTGTGCTCTGAGGGGGTGAGGTGGGAATTGGAAAATTCAGTGGTGAAAGAGACCTGAAATATGTCTGTTTCATTCTTTATCAAGCATGTGAACAAATAGAAAGTTTATCTCAACAGTCCTCATAATCCTTTACCCATTTCCAAACAATCTGTTCATTACTCTGCCTCATCTACAAAAAGGAAATCAATAAAGAGCTATTGTAGTTATTTAGTTCAAAGAGGCAGATACTGTATGAGTTTGTATTATCAGTCATGGCCTTTATAGGCACTTGCAGGTCAGGTGATGCATAAAGGTTGAAGGGACATCGTTCCTTTTCAGCTTCCGAAATGGTCATGTTTCTGTAGTCTAGATCATCCAGGCTTCCACAGACAGATGACAAATGTGAGAGGAAGGAAATATACATAAATTATCAACCCAAACCAGACAGTCAGTCTCCTGGATACTCCTATGAATACATCTGCTGATTAGATATACTTCAACCAGTTCTAAATTCAGTTAAAACAATCCTTGGATGAGCATAAGCCTGTTTCTATCAATTTGTAAGAAATCTAAACTAAGTGATATGTATTCCCTCTGATTTTTTTAAAAGTGTAGTTTGGTACCACCACCAATACTAATTTCTTCTTCTTGTGTTGCACAATAGCAGTTACTTTAATACAATGGCTGGCAAAGATAAGTGAGACAGAAACCATTACCTTCCACTTGCCATAGCAACTTTTCTCACATCCTACTATGAACTTGTTGAGGCATAAGGTGGCAGACTTATGCATTTCTTGTGATAATAATTGCAATAATAACCAAAATGAAGTGTTTTGTAATTATAATAATTAATATGAAAACAAAAAAAAGTCTCATCTTAATATCTTATAATGGGTGACAAAAACCATGAATGTCTTTAGTTTGTTCTGGTTTCTTTCTATAGCAGTCTCTACCTCTATTGGTTCTACTTTTACAAGGTAGGCAGCATTTTCTTAATAAGGGCATAGAAAGAGCAGTGTTCTTAGAGGGGGGGGCTCTGGGCTTTCTTGAATGACAGCAAGCCATAGCCACTAGGATTACATTCATGTGTGAAGGATATGGGGTGGGATTTTGTCTTCCTCTCTGGTGCAACCATTTCGCTGCTGAGAGGGGGAGTGCTTTATTCTGTTTGCAATTTGGCAATGTAGGTGTCCTTGGGAAGTTCTACAACTCCTCTGAGTTTTCTTCAATTTGGATGAAAAGTCATGAAACCAATGGTAAATAATAACACAATATAATTTTAAAACAAAACAACAATAATGAAAGAAACAGCACTGAAACAAAACCATAAAACAACCCAATAACAAAACAGTCACATTTGAAATTAATAACAAGAAACTGAAAGAAATGAAATAAACTCCCGTGCAGAAGTCTATAGGGCAGTGCAAAATGAAACACAGCTAGGAAATTGCTGGTTTGTTTTATTAAAGCAGCTTCTAGAACGGTGAACCAGATCTGGGAAACCAAATTATAATGACACTCTCCCACCAAAAAGTTTGTGTGTTCCATTTGTTCCAATTGGTTCCCAGTGATTGAGAGCCCTTACGTTATTAATTAACTCTGTTGGCAGGAAGGGGGAATTCTGTTGGCATAATGCTCATGAGTGCATTCTTTTTTCCTGTCGTTGCTTGGGGAATGGCATTGTTTCCCTGCCAATTGAGTCTTTGCAAGGGGGGACCCCCTCCTGCCTATTAGCTTTGAAAACACTTGGAAGTGGGAATGTGCAGACTTCACTCATAGGCTACAATTCTAAATTGTAAGCACTATTGAAAAACACGGGACTTACATCTGAGTAGACCTGTTTGAGAGGTGCATCTTGGATTGTTTTGCAGTGCCACACTGCAAAACAAGGAGGAGACACTGGCCTGTCTCCTCTAGGGGTGTGCGTTTTGGGTTTCCAATTCAGATAAAATACCCAAATTGGACCAGATCTGCAAAGATTCAGGATTCCCAAATTGAAGCCAGCATGCTGGCCTCGATTTGGAAATCCCAAATCAAAGCTTCCCAAAGCACTCAGGTTGCTTTGGAAAGCTTCGGAGCCCAAGTTTAAAGGGCCCTTTCCCTGCCTTGAAGCTTGCCGCTTTAGGATTCTGGTAATTCCAGATTTGGGGGGGGGGTCACATCTCTAGTCTTCTCTACCCCTATCAGGGTACTTGGATAGTTGTTTGCTGTGAGGAAATGTGCTGCTGGGGTGTGTGCAATTGGCCTGTTCAACCAGTCAAACTTGATAAAATCCCTAGAAGGCTTCAATCATAGTCTGAAACTCTGAAGACACCTCCCTGGGAGCAAACACTATTGAATAACATGGGTCTTACATCTGAGTAGACCTACTTAGAATTGGTTCCCCCATCTTGTGAGCCATTCAACTACCCTGCCCTTTCAAAAACAGCTTGCCTGCTTACAGCAAAAGGAAAACCTATGCCGAAAAACAGATCTTTTGGGGAGGTATTCAGACAATCATGCTGCCTGTCTGCCTACACTTGGACAATGAAGATTGACAGCAATTAATAAAACAACACCCCATTTTGGAGTGGAACACTGAGGAGTCAAAAAGAAGGATTTGCCCCTCGCCATGGGAACAAAAATACAAAGCACTAGGAAACATGGTGCCAGGAGGCAACTGCGGGATGCAGAAGTAATAATTTATTAGCTCTATAGAAAAAGAAAAAAGGGAACATAAAGCAGGATTGTTTAATGCTGCCACTGCACTGTTATGTGTTTGCTATCTAGTTTTCCACCATAGTGTGCACCTGCTAACCTTCACCTTCTTTAGAGTCTGTTGTGTTCTGTATAATGTAACTGAGGAAAAACTGGGTGGATTAATGGTTTAGAGGGAGGACTGTGTTCTGTGCAATTTTGGTGCTGTTAAGTGCAAAAACAGCTGCCTCAAAGAGCCTTGAAGCCCTCATTGCAAAGAATGGGGCCAAAACTCATGATAATGAAAAAAAACCCAAACGGATTAGATTCAAGCTGGCAATGCCCCCTTGAGAAAAAACCAATAATGGTATGTAGTTCTTTTGGAAACCCCAGAACCAAAATTGAAACAATTGTTTTCATTGCACACCTCTAGAAGTCTATAAACTGGAAAATCTTTCAGGAAGATTGTTTAATGATGTAGTAAAACATCTTCTTTTTCTTGCTGGTAACCATCCTGGAACTTTGCTTGACTACGCACATTTCCACAGTTGCAGGGAAGAAAATCACTGTGAAGTATCACCATAATGTTTTGTCAAGCCACTGCAATCACAGAAATCAGGGCAGCAGCATCTCTCTACTTCTTTCCCCAACTCAAATGTGTTCATAAGTACATTATTCTCTACACTGCTTGCATGTATGTAAAAGTAACTGGTCCCTAAACTAGCTTTCAGAGAATGGATTTAAAAGCTATAGATAATGCAGTTGTTACCATTTGGTGTTACAGAGTAACTGCTTTAATAGACCTTTAATTGAATGGTTCATGTTGTTTGCAACCAGTTTGGGTGCTAACCTTCAGAATGGACTATACATGTAAATAAAGGATCACAGTATAACAGGGGGCCTAGAAGCCATATAGCTGTACCCCCTAGGGCTGCCAGCTCCCGGTTGGGGGAGGGGGAATCCTCTGCCTCCACCTTTTACCTCCACCCTGTTTACCTGACCAGGACAAGAAGTGGAGGGGCAGGCCCAGATCCCCTAGAACATGTGGCAAAATGGTGCACATGTGCATTCTCCAAAGGCTCCAATTATGTTACTTATGGTTGAAAACTGGAAGCTATGGGATCCCAGCAGGGCCAAATTGGCCTCCCACACAGTGAAAATGCTATGTTTGGGTCAGTTTTGCTCCCACTGAGACCCTGTGATGTCATCGAGGCTTCCAGAGTATGAGCATGTTTTGCATGTGCAAAATGGCCAGATTGGGATGCCATGCCTACCTAGTGACCCCCCCTGTCCCCTGCTTTAAAGGTGGGAGGCTGGCAAGTCTAGTCTCCCCCTTACACTGCTTGCAAAAGTAGTACTTATTAAGAACTTGGTGGCCTAACAACAGTGTTCCCACAATCAGAAAATACATTGCCATCCACTATTTGGAAATGTTGACTGTGACAGAGGAGATTTTGCATATGCAAATCTATGTAAGTTCAGCAAACACATTTGTAAGGCTATCATGACATACTTTTAATTACACTGTTTCTTTTGTCACCTTTCTAGCAATTCTATTTGTCAGGCTCAGTGACTCTAAGTTTCATTTAAAATCCATTTTGCAGACAGCAAGGGATGGAATTTCACCATTGTCTTCATGAACTTCGTAAATCTCTCCATCGTGCACTGAACAAATATAACTTTTTTTTATCTTTGTGCACTCTACACTGAACAATCGGTTCCCTGCCTGCCTGCCATGTTTTCTGTTTTAATCAAGGACAGATTCTTGTGAAAAAGGGTTTTTTGTTGTTTTATTAATTTCCTAGAACTGCTTTGATTTGGCTGCCCCGAAGACTACCAAAGGCCAATTTAAATGCAGAGGTGGGTGGACCTTTTATTGTTTGGTTTAACCATTTTAGCACTTGTAATGCAAATGGTTATTCAAGACACTTAGGCCATTTTGGGTCAAGGCTAGAACAGAAGCCAAGTAGTCACAGAAAGTCATTATTTCAATGGTCTATGAAGAAGCTTGAAGAATGAAGGAAAGAATCCTTGCAGAAAGTTGCTCTGAATGTGACATGGCAATGAGTTCTTAGGCTTTCACTTTTCTTCTCTTCTGTTTGAAAAGCTCAACTCCTCCCTCAGTAGTACTATGAATTGTTAGGGAAATAAAAGTAGAACTCATCTGTGACTTGTAAGAAGCATGTAAGAAGGCAAAGATCCTGATACAAAGCAATGGGCTACTTAAATTGTTACTTAGTAGAGGTGGGCATGGACAGGGAAAAAACCACGGACCATCACCCAGTGATCCGTCATATTTCATGGACCATGGACCATGAACTTTTCACAGACTTGCCCCTTTTCACGGACCGTTTTGTTGGTCCATGGTCCGTCAATTCTGGGAGGCCTAGCAATGCCCCCTTCACACTCAGAGATGCCAAACTCACAGCGAGTCTTCAGCAGGCTCTCCTCCAGCCACCCTCCAAGTTTGCCCAAGATTGCAGTTCAGATGTCCGAGTTACAGACACCCAAAGCAACTGACCCAGGAAACTTCCATTCGATAGAATAGGAGCTGCAAATGCCAATTGACTTGCATTGGCTTGCAGCACCAAAAAGATGCAATGAAAATGTGGGATGGAGTTGGAGAATCTTCTGAGAATGGAATGATGGCCTCCAGAGTGGAATGATGGTTCCTGGGAGCAGAAAACCTGCTCTGGGGCTGGAATGAGGAGGGAGAGAAGTATTCTTTGAGAGGACAGTCAAGGAGATTTTGGGGGGGAGGCAGGAGGAATATTCTTTTAAGGGACATGATGACAGAGACAATCTATGAGAGGAGGTTAAATTTGGAGGGAGGGAGTGGATTTCTTTGGGGAGACAGGAAAGGGAGAGAGAACAATACTCATGAGGAGGCTGACCTGGGTGTGAGCAGACTAAAAGACAGGAGGATTCTTGGGAGGCAGACATCTTTAGGGGACACATGTGCAAAGGAGGATGAAAGTAAGGATTTTGTGGGTGACAGACCAAAATTGGGAGAAGACAGATGTGGACAGCCAGGCATCAGCAGGTCTCCATTGTACGTTGGGATTGCATTCCATAATGAGGCGCTCCACCAATGGAGGAAGCTGGACTTCTGAGAGGAGGTACAGAGGCTGCACTGGTGGGGGGAGGTGGCGGCTGTCTCTAGGAGCAAGAGGCCCTTAGAAGACTTTCAAGAGGGGGAACAACTTGTTCATTGCAACCAGATAACCACCAGAGCAATTCAGTCACCCATCCCAACCCTGCAAGATGCCTACTGGTCCTTGGTCGTGACCTATGGGCTCCTGGAGTGGGGGTGGCCCACAACACCTCACCCGGTGTCTGGGAGGTGGCCACCTGGAGGAGACGGTTTTTTCAATCACCCCTTTCTCGCATGCCCACAAGGTGGAAAAGTGCCGCAAGCCTCTCTTACTTCCCCCGTAGGCCATGGGCTCCAGTCGTGGGGGGCGGCCATGAGGGTGAGGTGGGTTTTTTCAGTGGCCGCCCCCTCCTCAAGGGCCCAGGAGGTGGTCAGGGGCCAGCCGCTCATTCTACCGTTGTGGGTGCTGTGATCCTATAGTACGGAGTAGCCCCCAACCCTCCCTTTGTGACTGGGGAGGGGCTATTGTATTGGTGCGGTGGGTTTCATCAGTGGGCGCCACCTCCTCATGGGCCCAGGAGGCGGTCAGGGGCCCACTGCCCTTCCTTCCCCCTGTGACAATGGGCTCCTATACTGGGGGAATGAGGTGGCCCCCAGCACCCTCTACTGTGACAAGGGGGGGCACTGCATAGATGAGGTGAATTCTGTTGGTGGCTGCCCCCTCCTTGCAGGACCGGGAGGTAGTCAGGGGCCCGCCACCCTTTCTTCCCCCCGGGGCGATGGGCTCTTGTAGTGGGGGGTGGAGTTGTCCCCCAACACCCCTCTTTGTGACTGAAGGTGGCCACCAAATTGGTGAGGTGAGTTCTGTTGGTAGCCGCCCCCCTCCTAAAGAGCCCAGGAGGCGGTCAGGGGACCGCCGCCCTTTCTTCCCCCAGGGGCGACAGACTCCTGTAATGGGAAGGTGGACCCCAACACCCCCCTTTGTAACTGGGGAGTGGCCACTGAGGTGAGGTGAGTTCCATCGGTGGCTACCCCCTTCTCAAGGGTCCGGGAGGGGGTCAGGGTCCTGCCACCCTTTCTTCCTTCCCCCAGGGGCAAAGGGCTCCTGTAGTGCAGGGTAAACCATGGGCTTCCTTGTGACTAGGGGGGCATCCACCATGTTGGTGAGATGTCTTCTATCAGTGACTGCCCCCTCCTCGTGGGTCCAGCAGGTGGTTGGGGCCCACCGCCCTTCCTTCCCTGGGGGCGACAGGCTCCTGTAGTGGGAGGTGGGGTGGCCCCCAACACCCCCCTTGTGACTAGGAGGTGGCCACTGCATAGTTGAGGAGGGTTTTGTCAGTGGCTGCCCCCGTCCTTGTGGGCCCTGGAGTGTGCCTTCTCTATGCCTGGGGGAAGGAGACTTGTAGTCCCCCATTCAGAAGGAGCCTTTCCCACGCCTGGGGGAGGGAGACCTGGGCTCCCCTATTTCTTGAGTGGTCACCAGCAAAACCCACCTTGCTGATGTGGTGCCCAAGATGGACTGGACAGTCTGCCTTCCTCATACCTGGGGGAAGGAGATTTGGGCTCCCCTATTCAGAAGCAGCCTTCCATACACCTGGGGGAGGGAAGGAGACTTGTACCCCCCCCTTGTATCCCCCACACCTGGCGGAAGGAAGGAGACTTGTGCTCCCATATCCAGAAGAAGCATTCTGTACACCTGGAGGAGGGAAGGAGACTTGTATCCCCTATTCAGAAGGGGCCTTCCCCATGCCTGGGGAAAGGAAGAAGGCTTGTGCTCCTCTATTTGGAAGGGTCTTTCCCCATGCCTCGGGGAAGGAAGGAGACTTGGGCTCCCCTATTTGCAAGGAGACCTCCTCATGCCTGGGGGAAGGAAAGAGGCTTGTGTTCCTCTATTCAGAAGGATCCTTCTCCATGCCAGGGGGAAGGAAGGAGACTTGTGTTCCCCTATTCTGAAGGGGCCTTCCACACACCTGGGGGAAGGAGACTTGTGCTCCTGTATTTGGATGGAGCCTTCCCCATGCCTGGAGGAAGGGAGGAGACTTGTGCTCCCCTATTTGGAAGGGGCTTTCCCCATGCCTGGAGGAAGGAAGGAGACGGGCTCTCCTATTCCAAGAGTGCCTTCTTCACACCCAGGGGACGGCTATTCTAAGTACCTCACAGGACACCTATGGCGGCTGCCCGCAAGTTCACAGAATGGATGCCTTCCCCAACCAGCTAGGCCAGGTGCTCAAAATAAGGACTTTCCCAGCATCCTGTCTTCCAAAAACCCACCTCACTAACATGGTGTCAGCAAAGGAAGAGGTCGGTGTTGTCCTGAGGACTTGGCCCATTTGGTAATGGGTTAATATGTAGCTAATGTGGAGCCACTGAGTTTGCTTTCTGGAGGTGTCATTCCCCAGAACCCTCCTCACTGACGTATTGGCCATGGAAATTTTCTTCCCAACCGAGGGGACAGATTGTTAAGGTCCACTTTGAGGGGGCTGTTTCCACCCCCCATTGGAAAGCAGTGGTGATGGTGAGAGAATACCATTCCTTCTCAGAAACAGTGGTGATGGCAACCATGAACCCACCTCCCCAACAGACCTCAGTGATGGGGTGGCCATGAGACAAGCATTCCTCACCCCATGTTGAAGCAGAGGCAGCAGAATTTCATTCCCCTTGCCAGGGGAGGGATTTCGCTTCTAAGTAAATGGGTGTTGGGCCACAGCCCAGACCCTCCAAGATACTGGTCCTCAGACTCTGGCACTGACACTGAGACTGGGGAGGGGTTGGCTCCTGGCTTAGGATGACTACATCTTTCTGCTGGAGGAGGGGGCTAAAAGGCACAAAAGGGAAAGCACACCCACTCTCAGTGAGCGCATCACCATCAATAGCCAGCAGTCAGGATGCACCTCACCAATGTGGTGGACGCACGGAGGGCTTGATTGCTACCCAGCTCAAGAGCATCCCTCACGACCAGATGCAGTGGTGACAGACCATTCCCTCTACAGATGAGCAGCAGCACTAAGCAAAACCCAGCTCCCTAATGGAAAGGGTTGAGAGGCATGGGAGCCTCAAACGAGAAGTGCACTGATGTCAAAATTCCAGTCTAAGCAAGGGCAAAGACAGCAGACAGAAGGGGCGAGCCATCACTATACGTACGATTCATGTTCTGCAACAGGAACCCACCTCAGCAATGGTGCAGCCGCATGGTGGCCTTGATTGCTACCCAGCCCAGGAGCTCACAAGCAGGAGCAGCTGCTAGAATTCCCCTTTGGTGGGACGCCCCACCCCTGGGAATGTGATGGAGACCAACCGACAGCCCACCTATTGAGAAGAGGTGTACACCGGCAAGACCCACCTCATCAATGGGGTACCTGTGATGGAACGAACACATGCCTTCCCCTCCAAGCTGGGACAGGGTTTCCAAATAAGTAGCTTCCTTGCCTCCACCCAAACCCACCTCACCGATATGATGGCCATGAGAGAAGAGGAGGTCAGTGGTGTCCTGAAAAGTCCTTAGGACACAGACCATTTGGGAGAGGGCTGGAAGCCAGCCTGTGGTGCTACTGCTGAAACCTTGCATTGTCAGCCTCATGGGAACTGCTGCTAAAACTGCCTGGGGGGGGCTTCACATCTGGAGGGGATTTTGTACAGCATCCAGAATATATCTTCCAATGGTCTCCAGCAGAGCAAACCTCAGAGGTCAGAAAGACCAGAGTATCTGCCAGAGGCTGCACAGGAAGGGCAAGTCATCCAACATAAATCTGATAGGAGGGTAACAGAGAGAGTGTTATAGAAGTGGGCAAAGAGGCCGACGAGATGCCATTTAATATCAAGGAATCTGGTGGTGCGATTGCACTGGACAAGGACAGGGGACAAAAGGGAAGGCCATCATCACCCTAAGGCTAGTAATGTTCAGCAACAAGAATTCAACTCACCAGTGTGGACATATGATGTGGACACACGGTGGGCTCAACTGCAACCCGTGCAGCAGTGACAGCAGACCATCCCTTCTAGGGATGACTGGCAGCCCTCTGCATAACACAGCTCCCCAGCAAAGAGGGATGGGAAACATGGAAGCCGGAAAGGAGAAGTGTATTAATGTCAAATTCAAACCTTCCCACCCCTGGATAAGCAGAATGAAATGTCCCTTTGGGTGGGTGTGTTTGCACCATTTGAGGAAGTCTGCAAAAGCCGAAAACCACTTCTCTGATGGGGAAAGGAATGGATGCCTTCCCCACCTTTGTGGAAGGCGATTCTACATCCCCTCGTGAGGGGGGGCGACTCTCCCAGGGAATGTCACATGGATGGAGGTGCCCTTGACAGACTAGAATGGATGCCTTCCCCACCTTCGTAGAACATGTTTCTATGTCCCCTCATGATGGGGGGGGGGCGCCATACAGAGTTCAACATTGATGAAAGGCTGTCCCCAGTGTTGAGAAGAGATGGTTTGCCAAACACCTTACCAAAGGAGTTGCCAGGTTGGAATGGCAGGTATGCCTTCCCCACCTTCAGAGAAGGCTATTCAAAGTCCCCTTGTGGGAGGGCAACCTCCCCCCCCCCCGGGAACATGATGGTGCCTGCAACAGAATGGGACTGATTCCTTCCCCACCCAGCTGGGACAGGTGCTCAGAACAAGAACCTTTTCTGCCTCCCATCAACCCAAAACCCACCTCCCCGATGGGGTGGCCACAAAGGTGCACCTTCCTCACCCATGGGTGAAGGAGAGTTCTGTTCCCCTTGCAAGTAGGGGCTTTTGCACCTGTTGTGGATTCATCTCTGCTGGCAAGAGACACATTACTAACAGGGTGGTCAGAGAACCCCATTGATGTAGAAACACACCCTGGGTAGAAGCTGCTGCAGCAACACAACACCCAGAGAAGAAACCATCTCACCCACAGAGTGGATGTCAAAGCTGCCTTTCCCAAGCAGACTCATGGACAAGTAGGTTGAAATGACCCTCAGATAATGGACTCCTGCTCTTCTCTGCCACTACAGACAGACTAACATGGCATTCCTCCACGAGGAAGTGGGGGTGGCCTGGAGCCTGACTGGCAGCTAGTGAGTCTGATGGCAGCACAGGGACTAGGGAGGGATCAGACCCTGACCAAGGACACCTCACTGATGTGGTGGCCACGAGGGAAGGCTTCCTCCCACCCTTGTGGAAGGCGGTTAAAAGCCCACTTGCAGATGGGGCCCTCACCCCCATGGGAAAGGAGAGAAGACAAACTGAAGACCGTCCCCTCTTCGAAACAGTGGCGATGGTGACAAAGAAGTCATCTCCCCTACAGGGTGGCCGAGACGAGGATGGATAGAGGAACTGCCAAATGCTGAAGGAACATACTGTCCCCTCAAGGTCAGAGCGGAGACCACTGGAACCCACCTCTATGACTGGGTGGCCATGAGGGAGGCCTTCCTCACCTGAGCAGGAAGGAGAGTTTAGTTCCCCTTGCGGGGTGGAGGTTTGCATGTGGAAGTGGATGTTAACATTCCCCATTTAGTGGTTGCTTTCGCAGTGCACTAAGTTTTCTGTGAGTCGTCCTCACAGGAACCTCCATAGGACGCTACCACCAGAATCCACCTGACCAACAGAGTGGCCGTGAGGAAGGCCTTCCCCCAGCCTACCCCTGTGGAAGGAGGTTACACTTCCCCTCGCGTGGGTGTGTTTGCACCCACACGTTCTTCTGAGATTTGACAGAAGAACCCACTAGGGTTGGCCCATGCGGCTGTCAGTGGTATAGAGATTGGGGAGGGGTCAGACCCCAGTGACCCGCAATGAACTGGGGGTGGTCCAGAGCCTGACCATAGGTGTTGCACCACTGGCAATAGTGCAGAGACTGGGATTGCTCTAAGCAAACTACCTACCCCAAGGTCCAGGGAGGGGTAGCCCAGCAGAGGGAAGTTGAGCTTTATGAATGCCAATTGATCCACCAGGGCTGGGTCCAGGCATGAGTGGTGGGGATGGAGGATGTCTCCTATGTGGGAGAATACTCACTCACTCTGAACACTGATGGAGGGGGGTAGGAGAGGAAGTTCATGGACACGGACAACAACTCTGGCCAGATGGCAGCTTTACATGCCCAATACTCCAGCAGATTGGAGTCAGGGGACTCAGGGAGCTTGACAAGGTACTCTCGCACTATCAGCTCCGCTGATTCCTAAGTAAGGGCAACCCCTTCCTTCCTGATGTCAGCAACCTCCCTGTTCAACACTGGGGACCAGTAGTGGGGGTGGTTCCTGTTGGGTGGGCTCTCACAGCCTGGGACACTGGGCTCCTCCTCCTCCTCCTGCTCCTCCACCAACAGCACTTCTTCTGTGCCCTCTTCCCTTCAGCCACGTCTTTTCTCCTGAAACCTGCGGACCTCTCTGCAGAGCTCCACCAGCATTGGAGCTCACATTGGTGCATGGTGATGACACCCTTTACATGAAGGTCACACATGCAGGCCATTCTGTATGCCCACTGTTTGTAGACTGGATGCAAGTGAGCAGCCACGCCTGCCTACACACTCCTCACCAAGTCCCTGACACTGGGGAGAAGAGCTTCCTCCCACTCCAGTTCTTTGGCCACTGCCTGGTCCAACCTGTAGATCAGAGGGATGGCTTGCCCCAGGTTGGACTTGTATGAGCAGAGGGGGTTGGTGTTGTCCCAAAATGGCTTCAGGACATGGGCCATTTGCAAGGAGCTGATGCTAAGCACCCTTCCAACATGAATAATGAGCGTAGAGGTCATGGTGTCTGCCAAGACATGTTTTTGCTCCACCAGATGCCATCATGTAGGTGGAGTTCCAACTTCTGGCCATATCCTGGAAGAGCTCATGTTCGGGATCCCCCCTCCCCCTGCTTCTTGTGCAGCTGGTGGGAAGACTTAATGCTTCGGGAAAAGCGTGCACCAAGATGACAAAAGCTGTCCAGCAAGTTGTGTATTTCCAACATTCCCCGGTTCCAGCTTGTTTTGATGGTGCTACCCAGCCCAAAATCATCCCGCATGACCAGATGAGGCTTGTGCACCAGGCAGATGATGCCCTCAAGGGACGCATCATTCAGGGCTGCCAGCATGTTTCTACCTGTGTCCGTGACCATGTAGCCATGGACAGCATCACCCAGGGACACCCACTCCCTCAGTCCTCCCTTGATCATGCTGGCAATGTTCTTCCCAGTCTGATCCACATCATCCCCTATGCCTGGAGCAGAACAGCTCTGTAGCCCGGCAGCAAGGGTGGCTCCTCCTCCCGGCGCCCTAATTTTCCCAAGGTGCTCTGGAGGTCCTTTGGTTGCCACCAGTGGGCGATGATGGCAAGGTAGCCATGATGATGGCTGCTCCACAGATCAGTTTTGAAGTGCATGGTCCACCCTCGTGCTCTGGTCAACTGGTTCCTGATTATCTCAGCCACACAGTTGTAGAAGGCAGGCAAGACTTGTTGGCCAATGGTCCACTGTGAGGGCATCATGAATCAGGGGGCAAAATGATGCAGCGCCCAGCAAAAGTCCACACCCTCCAACACGGACAATGGTAGTTCATCCAGGGCTATCATCTCAGTCAGTACACAAGTGCCCACCTCCTGAGCCCTCCCCCTGAATCTTTTGCTTGGCACAGATGACACTGAGGGAACAACCTCCTGAAGGGTAGCCTTCCACTCCTATCCACAGCACCCTCAGTGCAAGTCTTCTTCCTCAGGGTGGACTCCTGTTCCCCTCCTCCTTCTCCCTGCTCAGAAGCCCCCCCCCCCCCGTTGGATGGTTCTCATTGAGGCAACATGCTCAAGTGATGCTTCTACAGATGCCTATGGAGGACACTGGATGACAGGTGATTGGAGTCTGAGCCAACTACAAACCAGGGCATTGCAGGCCCAGCAACATGCTGAACAGGGGTTGTTGGGGAGGGTTATGAAGTGCTGCCAAAGTGTGGGACTGAAACGGCAACCTAGAGTTGGTGGGAGGAGGACAGAGCCTTAACCATTGAGGAGAGGGGCTGATCTAGGAGGATGGACTGCAGGCACGGGAAGCCCCAATGATTTGGGATGTGGAGGAACTGGATTTTCTCTGAGACCCCCCAATGCATCCTGAGATCTCTCCTTAAAAAGCTTTAGCAGCTGCTCTTCCTCTGGCAAGACTAACAGCTCTCCTGTCTCTTCCTTGATCCCTGAAAGTGGATCTGTAGAAACAGGCTCTGCCTCTGAGACCTCCTAGTACCTGGTGCTGCTGGTGCTGGGCACCGATGGGCAACCAGGACAACCTTGGCAGTTCTTCCCCCTATGGCCACTCTTCCAACCCTCATAGTGCTATGAGAAAAGCCCTTAGCCGAGAAATCCCCTGAACTTGGTCCTAGAACCTTGCTGCAGCCCTGAGACTGGGGTGAGGCAGAGCCCTTAAAGAGTTAGAATGTTTATAAAGTTATACTGTTCTGAATGTTTATTATGTAACTATTTAAATTGTAACTACAATTTTATAACTTTACAATTTTGTACTGAACAGGAATGAAGTTTGTAAGTGGAAAGGTTTGTAATAAATAAAAATCTATTTTCCTTAAAAAAAAAATTCCTAGGCTAGCCCACCACCCCATAATCCAATAAGAAATGAAAGGGGAAAAGGAGACAGTAGAGGGAGCCCTCAAGGAGCCCAATAAGCTTGCACCCAGAGCCCGACTGCAACTCTGAGACTGGGTTGGGGCACAGCCCTAGGCTATCCCACCGCCCCACAAGCAAAGAATTAAAATTTAAAGAGGAGAAACAAGAGTGAGCCCTCAACCAAGGAAACTCAATAAGCTTGTACCCAGAGCCTGACTGCAGCTCTGAGACTGGGTTGCGGCACAGCCCTAGGCTATCCCACCAACCCACAAGCAAATAAGAACTGAAAGGAAAAAAGGAGAAACAAGAATGAGCCCTCAGCCAAGGAAACCCAATAAGCTGGCTCCCACACAGAGCCTTGCTACAACACAAGCCCCAAGCCTCCCTCTGGCACAATCCAAAAAAAACCCACCTCCTGCAACAAGCAGTTCCTCCAAGCCGGTAACTGGCTGGAAAGTGAAACTGTGGCTCAGCACTGGGTGGTATATATACTGCTTGCTCTCATAGAGAATAATGGAAGCTCTCTGGTTGGCGGCCAGAGCTACCTATCAAAATTTTCAGGTCTAAGATTGGTGTGTTCCAAAGGCAACACAAGGTCTGCAGGTGTCTCCCCTACGTTGCCTAGGAAATTGATTGCTTGGTACCAGGATGTCTAGTTTCATGGACCAACAGACCAACAGGCTGGCCAAAGGTCACTGTGTCTGTGAAAAAAAGGCATGTCCCATGACCCACTGGCTCACAAATGCTGAACCAGCCCGGTCTGTGTAAAATTTTGGTCCATTTTTTGGTCCATGCCCACCTCTATTAGTATACCTAAAATATAAGTGTAAGGTCCTTAAAAGAGGAACAAAATTGGGTGCAGTTGGGAGCAGGCTTAGGTCAAAATCCTATCCTCACTTAAGACGTTGGTGCTATCCTCCTTATGAGGTAGGTTCCTGGAGATCTGGAGTTACAACTGATTTCAAGATGACGATTTCCCTGGAGAAAATGGTTGATTTGGAGGGTGGACTGTATGACATTATACCACGCTGAGGTCTCTTCCCACCCTAAACTCCACCCTCCCCAGGCTTCATCCCTCTAAATCTCCAGGAATTTCACAACTGGGAGTTGGCAGGTGCATCTTGGAGATCTCCTGGAATTACAGCTGATCTCCAGACTATAGTTCCCCTGGAGAGAATAGGTGCTTTGGAGGGTAGACCCTCTCTTCCTCAATCCCCCCTCTCTCCCCAAATCTCCAGGAATTTCTCAATCCAGAGTTGGCATGTAATGCATGTAAAATTATGCATGTAAAATGCTCGTGTAAATTATAACAGTACAGTTGCCTTCAATTGAGATGCCAAAATTACTCCTTCACCTCTTCATTCACCCCAAACCACACTAGAGGGTAAGATTTCAATTTACTAGGCACCAAATATAACACAATACTAATTTTGTATAAGCCCTACCCACATAACACACATCTCATACATCAAATTGCATGTAATTGGACTATACTGCTCTATCCTCATGTCTAGATAACTTCAAACAGACATGGGAAATTTGGTGAGGGGAACTCTGGTGAAAAAACAGATATAAAGAAGGAGGAGTGGAGAGACTGTAGTAGTAGAAAATCAGTAGCCTGGAAAAAAGTGCATTCCCTTACCCACATACATTATTTTTCTTTTCTAGTGCCTCCTCACGGCTGCTTTTTTCACTTGCAACCTCTTCCAGCATCTGGGGTGGGGAAGACCACTTGGGCAGGAGATCCAGAAATGCCCTACTGCATACATGGAGCTCTATGCATGATCCCTTAGATCTTGGCTTTAGTAAGAGCTGAAGACACTCGGCAACAAAGAGAGCTATTAATACTTTTCAGGAGGAAATTTGTTAAAGGCTTTGGAAAATCTCAGCACCATTTCAAAGTAATCTATCTGCAAGTGTGAGACTGGGGATGAAAAATGGCCTGCTCAGCTCTATTTAGCCTGTGCATATAATCTAGCTTCCTGGCAGCTTTCTTTGAAACAATCATTAGTATTGGAGCTAACACTCTTGAAAATACTGTTATCACCAACATATCAACACTTGAAAGCAAATACATTTACACACTCCAATAAAAGCATAATTTTTTCTACTTTGCTTCTGCCTTTAAAAGCAACTGTGAAATAGTATAAATATCAACAGCATATGTTTGGCATTGAATCATAAAACTGCCTGGTTCTGTTTCTGTAGTTTTAGGAGCTTTAATTCCACATCCCTTCTGATTTCCTTTTCTTGGTGCAAAGCAAGCAAAAAGCAGAGAAGTTTTATGGAGCTCATGTATACTTAAGTGTATTTTTATGTAACTATGGCAAGACAGGCTCTGTTATCACCCAGTGGGTGTCAAGGATCTACAGCTTGTTGCATTTAACCAAATAATTTCTCTTAAGGAGGAAGATGATTATTTACAGGATAGGGCTACATATTGCAAAACTCACAGTTACCACCAAAAATGGCATCCCTATATGGAACTTCCCACATCCTTCTGTAAACTCAAATTGAACTGTGATATCGTATTATCATGGCATGTGATTCCCTGTGCCCACCAGCAGCAGCCTATGAAATTAAGCAGGAATGGGGAAATAAACATTATAATAATGTCAGGTCCTAGCTTCAGTTGAACTAGACATTACAAAAAGGAACCTGTGTGTGTGTGACATGGGACTGCCGTTTTCTAAATCATTTATTAATTTGTACACTTGTTTTCTAAATATATGAGTAGCTTTCCTTTGAAATATACCATAAAATATTTATGCTATAAAATAGTCTATAAACTGTTATAAAGCACATAATAAAATCATTAAGATGCAGTCAAAATGGCAGCAACAATTTTAAAAATGCTAGCACAATGACTTTTTAAATAGCCAAGACAAGCCTTTGTGTGCTGATTTTTTTTCACTTAATGGAAAGAGAACAATGAAAGGGTAAAATGACTAATCATTAAATTTGCTGATGATACCAAATTGAGAGGAGTGGCAAACACCCAAGAAGATAGAGTTAAAATTAAACAAGACCTGAAGAAGTGAGTGGTTGTGAACAGGATGCAATTCAACATAGATAAGTGCACAGTATTACATCTGGGCCATAAAAATGTGAAGCACAAATACAGGATGGGAGATACACTTCTGGGTAGTAGTGTATGTGAAAGAGATCTTGGAGTAAGAGTGGACTGTAAACTGTGAGCAGTCAGTGTGATGCGGTGGCAAAAAAAAGACAAACTCAGTCTTGGGTTGTATCAAAAGGGCCATTGCATCGAAATCACAGGAGGTCATAGTCCCTCTCTATACTGCCTTGGTCAGGCCACATCTGGAGTACTGTGTGCAGTTCTGAAGGCCTCACTTCAAAAAGGATGTGGACAAAATTGAGAGGGCACAGAAGAGAGTGACAAGAATGATCCTTATGAGGGATCCCTACAGGACTGAGCCCTACGAAGAAAGGCTGAGGGCCTTGGGAATGTTTAGTTTGGAGAAGAGGAGATTGAGGGGGGACATGATTGCTCTCTTTAAATATTTGAAAGGCTGTCATTTGGAGGAGGGCAAGGAGCTGTTCCAGTTGGCAGCAGAGGATAGGGCTCAAAGCAATGGGCTTAAATTACATGCAGAAAGGTACCGGCTGGATATTAGGAAAAAACTTTTTCACAGTCAGAGTAGTTCAAAGGTAGAATCAGCTTTTTAGGGAGGTGGTAAGCTCCCCATTCACTGGCAGTTTTCAAGAAGAGGCTGGATGAATATTTGTCAGGGATGCTTTAGGCTCATCCTGCATCGGGCAGGGGTTGGACTAGAAGGTCTGTATGGTCCCTTCCAACTCTGTGATTCTGTAAAGTGGCTTCATGGATCATCCAAAACAGAGAATTGGAGGTCACCCTGAAAAAGGCCTGCCTCTGCTTCACCAATCACACATCAGAGAAAGAAAAGAGCAAGACTTCTCCCTTCAACCTGAGGAGTCAAATGGAGAACGTATGTGAAGAGGCATTCTCTTGGGTGCACAGCTCCCAAGACTTATTTGTATAGCAATATAATGAAGCAAATTTTATTTCTCAAGTAATTGTTTCTTTCATACTTTTGAGTCATTTGGGATCATTCAAGAAACTTCATTATGAAAAAATTGTGTTATTATATATTTAGTTAAACTACTTATAATGTTACGCAACTTTAAGAGTTGGCTGAAGCTGTGTGGCAGGAATCCAGTTTCGTCTGTGTGCCCAAAGATTTTGTACAAGATTTTGTACTTAATAGACACAACAGCATAACACTGAGGTCACCTGGAGGTTATGCATCTGGGATGATTTTCACGAGGCCAGGTCTTAAGGTTTTGCATGCAGGATATAAAATTTTATAGCAGATGGAAGTTCTTGGGAGGTTTGGACTGAGAGTTGTCTTGAGTATATTGATCTTGAATGTGAAAATAATGCTAACACAGGAGATATCCACCACTTTTATTTTACCTCTCTTGCTAACAGAGGGTATTCTCTTAAAGGAAACAAAGGCTTATAAACAAGAAAGTTAGATGATTGTAATGCGAGCAAACAAATAGTAGAAATAAAAAATCTAAGCTTAATTTGGGAATTGGTCAGATGAATTCAATGATCCAAATAATACAGGCAACAGGGCTCAACACTCTTGATCTGATCTATGTGTTCAAGCGTTGAACAACCAGTCCCTTTATGTTGTAATAAAGCCTTTTATTTAGTCTGCAAACCATTTAAACCCTATAATCTAAAGTGTTCCCACAGAGAGTTAAATTTTCTTGTGGACTAAAGCCACATTTGATATATGACTTTCACTGCAATGCTTTACAGGATAGATAGTTGCATACTGGTTTTATTACATTTCCATCCTGCCTTTCTTTAATAATGGAATCCAAGCAAGTGCACAAACAGTTTTCAGGAGGCCTCCTATCTAAGCACTGGCCTGGCCAACACCTGCATCGCTTCAACAAAGTTGATGTACTACCTTCTATCCATGTATGTGTAAAGTCACAACTGACTTTTGATGACCCCAGCAAGAGGCTTTTGAGGCAAGTGAGAAGCAGAGGTAATTTGCCAGTGCCTTCCTCTGCAGAGTCTTCCTTGGTGGTCTCCCACCCAAGTACCAACCTGCTTAGCTTTTGAGAGCTGATGAAATGGGTTATATCACGCTGCCTTCCTTCCCCTTCTATCCATACCTGGGGACATATTGCAGCTAATGTGAATGCAATGGAGAATGAGCATAAACACAGGCAATTGTGTGTGTTCACATAAAAGCCTGAGAAATGTTCACAAACGAGCAGCAGAATCAGGATATTTCACAATATGCCCAGTTACTACATATCGGCCAGATTGAGCTAAATGAATACGACTGGGTCACATTGAAGCCATGCATTTTTTTAGCCATTACTAACTCATACCTTGATCTCATGGGAACTTAGGGCAAAACTACAAGTGACTAATGACACTTGAACGGCAAGTGTATTTCTCCCTGTTCACTTGCGCTCCACTCAATCCACTTGCTGTTCAAGTGTCATTCGTCACTTGTAGCTTGGCCCTTAGTCATGGTGAATGTGTATAAATTGACAGTATAACCAGATATTTCAAACATTGCTTGATTATTAAGATATAGGCATACACAAAATCCACTTTCTCCAGCATGTCTTAAAAATGCTTATTGACTGGGTACTATATTAAAATCCATGTTTAGAAAGGTAGACTATAAATGAAGTAAGTAAATAAATGCACCATTCATTTTGTACAATCTCAATATTTTCCCACAAACATTTATCTGTCTATTGCATTTTATCCTAACCTTCCTCCAAGGAACTCAGGGTGACATACATTGTTGTCAACAAGACTTCATTTTAGTTCATATTACTCTCTACCCACCAGCATATTGATGCCAGGGCTAGCACCTATCTGCATGTTGCAATGGCCAGTGAACAGAGTGCCTGGCCATGTCCAAGACAAAAGACAGAATGAGTAGTACACCTAGCTCAGTTATGCTAAGTGGAATTGAATAGACTGTCTTTGTGAGAAGCCATTAGAGGTGTGCACCCCCCCCTTCCCAAAATCCAGGTTATCCAGATTTCAGGTATAGCAAAAAAAAATTGAGAATCTCTGAAATCCAGGTCAGATTCTCCAATCTGATTAGAGAATCCCAAAGTTATCCAGTCATTATTCCCTATGGGGAAAACCTTTGGAAGGGGGTTAATTTTTCAAGCAAAATCCACCAAAGTTTTAGAGAGTATACTAATTCCTGTACACTAAAGACCCTCAAAGTTTCAGGAAGATCGAATCCTGGGGTCCAATTCTGTGTGCTCCTGAACAAGCTGCACTCCAGCCACTCTCTGTTTCCTATGGAGAAAACATTTCCAAGGTTTTCTAAGCAAAGGGAAGCCTTAAGCAAAAGCAACCCCTGGCCAAAAGCCAGTCCCAAATGCAAGTCCAACCCCCATGCAAGCTGAACCAACAAAGCCCAACAGAACTGAAGTAAAGCAAGGGAACTAGTGCCAAACCAGAGAATCTTAATCAATATGAGGCAGGGTGAGAGGTTGAGGCTCGCTGGAAACACAGAGTTTAAAGGCAGATGGTGGCTTGAAGGGCTCTTTTTGAGCTCAGAAGAGGGTGGAAGGGCAGAATGGGAATCTGCCTGCTGCCTGCATCCCCCAACAGCCTCACACCACATTCTTGCTGTGGTATGAAACTTGCCTCCAATTTGTACCACGGCCTTCTTGCTCACGCTGCTGCTGCTCTGTCCCCCACTAGCCTTGAAGCTCATGCCACTCTCTTGTTGTGGGGCAAAGCTTGCCTCCACTTCACACCACTGACCTCTTTCTTACTGTTGCTGCTATGTCTCTGTTGCAGCTGCCTGCAGCTACTTATGGCCAAATAACCCAGCCTAGCAAAGTTCTGTTCCCCAGATCTGATTCACAATTCTCTTATGTGATCCAGTATAGCTGGATTATGCTGGATTGGCATAAATCAGGTTATAAAGCCAAATCACGAATCCCAGATCTCACACCCCTCATCATCAGATCAGTAATCATGGGCCATCAGCCACATAAGAACTTGTCACATCAAAATGTCTCACGCAAAGCTTTTTTATTTTATTTATTTTATCAAATTTATACCCCACCCTCTCTGTGAATGGGTTCAGGGCAGCTAACAACATACATTATACAATTAAGACCATATACATATCTAAAAACCATAAAAACAATACAAACAACTGGCATCATGATCAACTCAGGCTATAATAAATATCTTAAAAACCATGTACATAGCTGCAGCAGAGTCCAGGATGGCTGCCAGGAGAGCATGGGATGTGGCAACAGGAAGGGGACAATTTGCTGGGTCTCAACCTTTGTTTTGCAAGCCCTGCAGAACTGCAACAGGTCCCACAGGGCTCATATCTCAATTGGGAGTGTGTTCCACCAGGCTGGAGCCAGGGCTGAAAAGGCCCTGGCCCTGGTCAAGGCCAGACAAATGTCCCATGGGCTGGGGACCACCAGGAGCTGCTTCTCTGCAGAGTGCAAGGCCCTATAGGGAACATAGTGGGAGAGGCAGTCCTGGAGGTATACAGCTCCCAGTCCATAAAGGGCTTTGAACACTAAAACCAACATTTTGAATATGATCCGGAACTGAACTGGAAGCCAGTGCAGCCGGCACAGCACAGAATGGATATGTGCCAAAAATGGCATCCTTGTAAGGACATGTGCTGCTGCATTCTGAACCAGTTGTAAGTTCTGGAGCAAGCCAAAAGGCAGCCCAGAATAAAGCGAGTTACAGTAATCCAGCCTGGAGGTGACTATCACATGGATTACTGAAGTCAGGTCCTGGAATGAGAGATAGGGCACCAATTGCCTGACCTGCTGAAGATGGGAAAAGGCAGATCTGCAATGGCTGTGACCTGGGCCTCCATATAGAGCATGGCTGTTAGGACTGTGACCCACAGCACTTCCATCTAGCTTTCCTCCCCTGCTGTAAATTTCCAGTATTTGTTTTTGTCTGCAGGTTCCCAAGAGCAGCTGGATTCCCAAGACGCTCTTATCGGGGATGGCTAGCCACAGCAACCTTGGATCCGTTACTTTCACATTCTATCTTAGCTGGGCAAGCAAGGGGGGGTGGGATTTGGAAGGTTTGATATACTGTTACCAGCCTTAACATGTCATTCTCAACAAGAGTTCTGTGTACAGCCAAAGCTTCTCTTAACCTTTGGATTATCTATGGACCCTTGCATATTCTGAATATATATTCTCTCAATAAATAACCTTTGACTCAAGAGACGTTAGATTCCTTGCTGCAAGGGGTGGGAGATGAAATTAGAGTATCCTGCCTTCCATAGACTGACAATAGCATCCAGGAACACAGCCAGGCTCTTCACAATTGGCGATGGCTCTAATGGCACGCTGTCGAGGGTTGGGAGCTGGAGCCTCACATCTATCACCCCATGACCCAGGTACAGAACTTCCATCTTCAGAGGATTCGGCTTTAAGCAACTCTGAGGTAACCATTCCACCATGGCCTCCAAACCCTTAGCCAAGGAATCAGGGCAGCATCTAACTGGCCATCCAGCAATAAATAGAGCTGGGTGTCATCCACATACTAGTGACACCCAAGCCCAAAGCTATGAGCCATCTGGGCAAGGGAGCACATATAAAAGGAGTTCAACCACTGTAAGGCTGTCCCATAAATCACCAAGGTGGTGAAGTGGTGGGTCAACAGGTCATGATCAACTGTGTCAAATGCTGCTATAAGATCTTAAAGTACCAGCAGCACTGACCCACCTTGATCCAGGTGTCGCTGCAGATTGTCCATGAGAGTGACCAGAGCCATCTCCATATCATGGCCAGGCTGGAAGCCAGATTGGAATGAATCCAGGATGGAGAATTCATCCAGGAATATCTGTAGCTATTCCACTACCGCCCTCTCAATTACCTTACCGAGAAATGGAAGATTCAAAACTGGGCAGTAACTGGCTTAATCAACAGGATCCAATGATGGTTTCTTTAATAAGGTCCACACCACTGCCTCCTTCAGTGAGTCCAGGAAAATCCCAGGACTCAATGACAGATTGATGATGTCAGCTAAAGGAGCCCAAATCCCGACAGCACCAGCTTTCACCAGTCAGGACAGGCATGGGTTCAGCAGGCACATGGTAGGTTTCGTAACACCCAGAATCCTGTCCACTTGCTCCTGGGAGAGTGGCTTGAAGTGATCAAAAATCAACTCTGAAGACAGCCAAGGGGCCTTCAGTTCACATACCATATCAACTGTTGCTGCCAAATCCCAGCAGAGCAACAAGAATTTATCCACAAAATAACTCCCAAATGCCTCACAGCCTATTGCCAAATTCATGTTTTTCTTCGACTCCTGAGAGACGAACATCAGAGACTGAATCACTCTAGATAATTGAGCTGGGCGAGAGCTAGTAGACACAATGGAAGCCACATAGTTATCCCTCTTTGTGGGCTTCACTGCCATCTCATAGGCTTTCATAAGTGTCCTATAAGATGTTCTTGATGTTTCGTCATGGAGTCACCTCCACATTCGCTCCACACTCTCAAGTCCTGTTTCAACTGTCGTAGCTCAAACTCCATGGGCAAGCATAAATCAGCTCATCATCTAGACAGGGGAAGAGGGTGTCAAAGTTCCCAGATGAGCCCTCTGGACAAAGTAGTCCGACCATGGCACTGCCACATGTAGATCCAACTCCACCTGAGTCCCCATCCCAAAGATCAAATCCAGCGTGTGCTGTGCTCAATGTATGAGAGCTGATACAAACTGGGAGAGTCCCAGTGTTGCCATGGATGACACCAGGTCCATAGCCTGTGAAGAGGTGGCATCATTGGCATGGACATTGAAATCCCCCAAGAACAAAAGCTGTGGGTATTCCAAGGTCCAGCCGGCAACCACCTCCAATAGGCTAGGCAAGGCAGCTGCCAATACACTGGCTGATCGGTACACCAAGCAGATGGCTAGACTCTCCTCAGCATCCCACACCAGGCCCACACAATCAATGCCAGTAATATTTGGTGCAGGGAGTGCCCTGATGGAGAAAGACTCTCGGGTGAGCACCGCCACCCCTCCCCCCTGGCCATTGTCCCAGGACTGATGGAGGATCAAGAAACCTGGGGGAGTTAGTTAATTGAAGGCGACTATTTCACCACCCCACACCCAGGTCTCAATCATGCATACTAGGTCCATCTTCTCCAGTGCAAAATATTGCTGGAGAATTGCAGTCTTATTATTTATGGAACTGGCATTGCACAACAGCAGCATCGGGAGAGGGCAGCCAATCATAGCCCCACTACTGGCATTCCTTGGAATAGAGCAAAGGTTGGAGGGAACCCAAGCATGTCCATTTCTTGTTGTGGTTCCTCTCTGAACCACAGTCCTGTTGTCTATGTAAAGTACCCCTTCTGGATAATTCAGTTTTGCATAGTTTCCAGAAAGCCAGGAAAGTGGGTGTTTCCCTGATCTCTTCAGGCAAGCCATTCCATAAGGTGGGAGCCACCACAGAGAATGCACATGTATGGGCAGCTGTTGATTTCGGCCAACTGCAGGGTGGTATCTACAGAAGGCGCTGTTCAGATTAGCAAAGCTGCAGTGACAGAGCATAGGGGGAGAGGCAGACCTGCAGATATGAGGGGCGAAGGTCATGTGATAATCAAAATCTTGAATTGAGCCCAGTTACTGATAGGTAGCCAATGGAGTGACTACAGAATAGGAGTAATAGCATGCTTTGCCTAGCTCCTGATAAATGACCAGTGATGTTCTTCACCAGCTGGAGTCTCTGAGTTGACTTTGAGGGTATACCTATGTAGAGTGCATTACAGTAATCTAATCTTGATGTTAATGTGACATGAATCCAGGTGGCCAGGTTAGCTGTGTCAAGGCAGGGGACCATCTTCCAGGCTAGTCTGAGTTGGGAGAAGGCTTTTTTTTTTTGCAGCTACATTTTCATGCTTCTGTAGCTACAGTATAACTGTATAGTTAATGAAGCCTGCAAGAGTCAACCGAACCCCATTGAAAGTGAGAAGCATAATGTTCTTCAAGGTCTCTGCATTCCCATTTCTGTTTTCTGTCTTACTTCTGTTTTCTCTTAATATGAACGCTCAATATTACCTTCCCCTCCAAGCTTGTAGAAGTTTCTTTCTACTTCATGAAACATCCTATACACACGCTGTGTAGGTTACTGCCATGAATAGGGCATTTCTTTAAGCTGCGTGTAGAACTTAAACCTGTAGCTCCTGGAGTGAGAGGCAGTAGAAAAGTTTTCTTCCTTATGTTCATGGTCTTTTAGTATATATTTGTGATCAAATTGGAAAGAGGGCTGCATTCTCAAGGACACATGGATAGTGTATGTGTCTATTGACCAACAATGGTAATGACTCTCCTTCATATTACCCTCATAGGTAGGTCAGACTGAGACACAATTGCTGGCCTAAGCTCATCCAATGAGCTTCCTTGCAAATGGGGATTTGTACTTAGGTCTCTCTATCTTAGTCAGGTGTCTAACCATCACACCACACTGGCTTTCACGGTATGTATATTTTCCATTGAGTTAACATGTATACACAGAGTGACAACTCGTATCTTTCTGATGATGCTTATTTAAAGTAAATAATTTGCTAAAGCCATTACGTTTAGCATCCATAGGGACTCTCTCTGTCATGACCTTTACCAAACGATTAACATGTTGATGCAAAGGACCTGCTTTGTCACCCAGGATGATCTCCACAAGAGGGTCTCAAACTGTTAAAAGGAGTATTATAAGAAACCATGGGTATTTGTTTCCATTTTAGATGGATTCATGTGCACATTAGGTTTGGGAGTGGGGTTGTTTGCCTTCCACCTACTTAGGCTGAGAAATTCATGAGTTTCTTCACCACTACTATGTTTTATGCTCATTAGCCAGAGGCCAGAAGTATGAACTTTTCGAGAGTGGTATGGTGTGAGAGTTGATCAAATAAAATTTACCAATTCATAGGGAACTTCTGGAAAAACTGGAAAGAGGTGTTTTAAAGTTTTCCAAGCAAATATTATTCTAATCCACTACTGAGAATTGCCTTTTCTAGTGTGCTCTTCCTTTGGAGCTGGCAGCTCAGCAGATGCTTGGGTATAAAACAATGGGAATTACAGACCAGTCACCCTTTGTCCCAGGGAAAATACTGGAACAGATATTAAAGGTGTCAATCTGCAAGCATCTGATGGACAACATGGTGATATGAGGAAGTCAGCATGGATTTGTCCCCAACATGCCCTGCCAGACCAATCTCATCTCCTTCTATAACTGAGTGACAGGCTTACTGGATCACAAGAATGCTGTCAATGTTATCTGGATTTCAGTAAAGCTTTTGACAAGGTTCCTCATGGTGTTCTGATGAGTAATCTGGTGGACTGTGGACTGGACTCTAGGATGGGAACTGGCTGGATATACACACCCAAAGAATAGTTGTCAATGGCATCTTGTCTGATTGGAGGGATATGTCCAGTGGAGTGCCACAGGGCTCGGTTCTGGGCCCAGTGCTTTTCAATATTTTTATAATGATCTGGACAAGGGTGTGAAGTGATTATTCATTAAATTCAGAGATAACACCAAACTGGGAGGAGTAGCAAACACCCTTGAAGATAGAATTCAACAATATCTGAACACACTGGAAAAGTAGACAGATTTGAATAAGGGTCAAGCTACAAGTGAAAAATGACACTTGAACAGCAAGTGGATCGAATGGAGCGCAAGTGGAGGGCAAGTGAACAGGGAGAAATACACTTGCTGTTCAAGTGTCATTTGTCACTTGTAGCTTGGCCGTCAGACGCAATTTAACATGGATGAGTGCCAGGTTTTCCACTTGAGTAACAAAAATGCAAAGCATGCATACTGGATGAGGAATACATTTCTGGGGAGCAGTGTGCATGAACAAGATCTTGGGATATGGGTGGATGGGAAGCTAAATATGAGCAGTAAGTGTGGCACAGAAGCAGAACACAATATTGGGTGTATCAATAAAGGCATAACATCCAAATCACAGAATGTCATTGTCCCACTATACACCACTTTGGTCAGGACCCACCTTGAGTATTGTGTGCAGTTCTGAGGCCTCATTTCCAAAGGATGTAGACAATTGGAGCAGGTACAACCAGGATGATCAGGGGCCTGGAGACCAAGCCCTATGAGGAAGACTGAGGGACCTGGGAATGTTCCGTTTGGAGAAGAGGAGGCTGAGGGGAGACATGACTGCTCTCTTTAAGAATTTAAAAGGCTGTCACTTAGAGGAAGGAAGGGAGCTGTTTCTGTTGGCAACATAGGACAGGACTCGAAACAATGAGTTTAAACTACAGGAGGGAAGATTCCAGCTGGACATTAGGAAAATCTTCTTCACATTAAGAGTAATTCAACAATGGAATCAGCTACCTAGGGATGTGGTAGGTTACCCTCATTGGCAGTCTTCAAGGAGGGGCTGGATGAGTACTTGTCAGGGATGCCTTATGCTGTTCCTGCATTGTGCAGAGGGTTTGACTAGATGGTTTGTAAGGCCCCTTCCAACTCTATGATTCTATGAGTGGGTTGAAGATGATGTTTGACTCTTAGGTGGGGAGTGGGGAGGCCTAGATTCAAATTCACATTTTGCCGTGAAGCTCAATGGTTAATCTTGGGCCAGGCATTCTCTCCCACTCTATGTTATCTTCACAAGGTTGTTGCGAGCACAAAATAGTGAAGGGAGAATCATTAATTTATTTATGACATTTTTAGCTAACCTTTCTCCCAAGAGGATTTCAAGAAGGTTACAATATTTAGAAACATAGGCTTATGTCCACTGATAAGGTGGTATACCATTCTAAGAGGTATGAGAGGTAGTCACTGACTATTGCCTCCACCAAATTCAGGTGGAGGCAATAGTCCTCCATGCACCTCATGTTTCCAGAGGGGCTGACTCCCTCCCTGATGTCCTCCATTTTCAGGGATATCTGGGGAGCAGCTGTGCCAAAAGGAGGTACGGGGTGGAACAGCAGAGCTCTTCACCCTCATCCTCTGCCTTTTGGCCTTCAAATGCTCAATCCTCTGAGAGAGCTTCTCTCTCAAGCTGGCGAACTGGCTGGCCCACTCGACAAGGCTGCCCTTGATGCGCAAGTTGTACATGATCACCAACATGTACAATCTTTCCTTGGTAAAGTATTGTAGGTTGGACTTGATGCCCTTTTGCAGCTTTTGCATGAGCAAGTCTATCGCTAGAACGAAGTCTGCAAACCCTGTGTGTGGGTCCAGAATGGCTGCCACCTTCCCCTGAAGTTTTTGAATCAAAGGGTATAACCAGAATGAGGCTTGCCATGTCAGATGAGAGCATAACAATGAAAGGCCAGTCCTCTTGGCTGAACTGACTCTTCCTCTTGTGCTGCAGCTCTCTGAGAGACACAGTATGAGGATGCACTTTTGTTCCACCAAATGCTCAACCATGCCATAGGTGGATTTCCAGCAAGTGCTTACATTGTTGATTAGGCAGTGCTCTGGCATGTCTGTCAGGACCTATTTCTGATGCATCTGAGGGGTTGCCTTTATGTTGCATGAAAAGTGACTCATGAGATGCTGCCATTTCAGGAAGAGACACTGGAAATCACAAGATGCAGTGTTCAATTTGGGATCTTCTGCAGGACTCAAACCCAGTGCATCCTTTACTGTGAGGTGGAGGCAGTGGACCACAATGTTAGTGCTCTTGAGGCTCATAAGTGCTGCCACAGCCCAGATGTTTGTGCTGCCATCTATCACAATGTAGCCTGTGGTGATACCCCTGCCTATCCACCTCACTAATTGACTCTCAGTGGCAGGGGAGATGTCCTCCACTGAGTGCACCTCACTGAGAACCTTGGCATGGAGCAATGCCTGGCAGTAGCTGACCCAGCAGCACTTCATCTCACGCTGACTAGCACTAGTTGTCCCACCCCCACCCAGAACATTGTCAGGATGTCAGTTATGAAGTGCACACTTTTTTCATGAGCATTGGACAACTGTGCCTTCACATAGTTCCTAGCATCCCTATAAAGGGAGAACACACAGTCCTGTTCAGTGCGGTGCGAGCAGGGACCATGTACAAAGGAACCCAACACACTCAGCTACATAAAAGTTGAGCAATTGCTCTATCTAGAGCAATCATCTCACCAGTGAGGCAAGTGACCCTCTTCTCTGAGTTCTGTAGGCCCCCCAAACACATTAGTTCCACCCCCAATAAACATCTCCATCAGAGATGCTTGGTATCCCTTCCCAACAGGAGACCCAGGGCAGGGGGGAGAGCACCAGAGATGGTTGCTGAAAGATCTTGGTTTGCTGGCAGCTCTGTGCACCAGCCTCTCCTTTCCCCTGCCTGATGATGCTTCCTCAAGTGGTTCCTGAGTCTAGTAGTTGAGAGATGAGCCAGGTCTTTCCCTCAACTGATCCAGGCCCTACACAGCTAGCACTGTGTATATTGAGGACCTTCTATTCTCTGGAAGTGATTCCAGACAGTTGAGGTATAGGGGCACCCACTCTGACTAGCAGCTGCAGGCACTCCAGGAGCTGCATTCTGTGAGGGGCTTGGGGCAGACACACAACATGGAGGGACAGCACCTGGGGGGGCACCTCCTCCATCTCTTCTTTTTGTGCCATGTCCATCCTTTACTCCTGCATCTCCTTGGAAGGCCTGCTCTGGAAGAACCAGAGAAAGGCTTCTCCAAGTCTCTTCTCTAGTTTCTCCAGCATCCTCTGGAGCCCAGCGGTAAACTCAACAGCCAGAAGACTCTCATCCCCCAAGCTGATGCCATCCCAGGATACTTTTCCTCTGGCTGCTGAGTCAGAGCATCTAGAGGAGGGGCAGCCTCAGCAGCAGACCCCTGTCCAGTACCAGCACCTGTAGGCACTAGAGATGGGCATGAACAGCAATACAAACTAAAAAACCACAAACAGCCCAATCTGCTGTTCGTGAACAAGCTGTTCATGAGGCCCCATTCTAAATGAACAGGTGGTCATTGCAACCCTCATTTGTTGCTGTTCGTTGCTGTTCGTCAAGCCTGACAGCCTGGCACCTGCAATCAATTTCCATGGCAACTCAGGCAGGGATTGTCTGAACTCTGTCTGAACTCCTACTGTTGCCCTGGAAACCCAAATCTAAGCCCAATTTAGCTTGATAGGCAGGTCTTTCTTCCAAGTGTGGACTGGAGCTCCAAATTTGTTACAAGAGGAAAAGACCGGGGGGGAGGGGGGGGTCCCAGCTCTGGCTTTCAGGGAGAGACAGCTGTTGTTAGAGAGACAGGGTGAGTGCATTGGAGCTTGAATTTTCCAGGGCTGCTGCCAGGCTCTGGGGCCAAGCTGTTATTTATTATTGGTACCTTTCCTGCTGCCTGCTCAGGTAGGGTTTCTGGGAGTGGTGTGGTAGGGATCTACCCCTTCAGGTTCCAGGGCTGCTGCCAGGCTCTTGGGCCAAGCTATTATTTATTATTGGTATATTTCCTGCTGCCTGCTCAGGTAGGGTTTCTGTGAGTGGTGCAGTAGGGATCTTGATGACTGGAGGAGAGCCTGCTGGGCCCCATGAACAATGAACATGTTCGTCAGTGTTCATTGTTCATTGTTTGTGGATGTCAACGAACAATGAACAACATGTTTGGTTTTTTTTCTGTTCGTGCCCATGTCTAGTAGGCACCTCTTCAGATGGCACTCCAGCAGCAGCCTCAATGAAGTGGGCCTCCAAGCAGGAAAATGAAAAGAGCATGGAAATAAAATCAAAGCCCCCCCCCCATCCAAACAGGGCAAGAGAATTATAGAACCCAACAGAATACACACAAAAAAGTCAACACAAGAACCTGTTCTTAACTCAAAGCCAGTACATCTCCAAACCACAAGATGGAAGAAAATAACATTTTAAAAGGAACCAGAAAGAAAATACCAACATAATCCACCCTCAGGCCAACCGTACCCCTCTCATGTTACATTTTAAAGTTTAACACTTTAAAACTTTAAAGATTCTTAAACAAAGAGGGGTCTCAAACCAGGTCTTCAGGGTGAAGAATCTCTTACAGGTCTCCTCCAGCCAGCCAAGCAGGCAGGCAGGTGACAGAGCAGGTAGCAGAATCTAGACAACCAGAGCAGCTACAAGGCACACTCCAGTAACCTCCCTCAGACTCTTGGAGTTCTGAGCCCAGGCCTGCTTTTATGCTCTATTGCCCATGCTCAGAATAAATCTGAAAAAGGCTACCCTATGAGAGAATCACCATGATTGGCCAGACATTTAAAGCTCAGATTCCATTTGCTAATGAAAGTTGCCATCCTCCCCCCTCCCTCCTTCCTCACTTCTCTCTTACCTCTGTTGCAGGAAACCTGCAAAAAAAGGGGGAGGGGTAGCCAGCAACTTTTAAAATGGATGGTGCTGCAATTCTGAATAACTAAAATATTTCTGATTCTTCAGGAATGCATATATAGGTATATCCAAATAATCCTGGATTTATTTAGGATTCTGAAATATACCCTAGTAGGAACTTTTTGACATCCTCAGGCAGGTGATTCTACCACTCAGGGACCAGTATTTAAAAAGATCTATTCTAACCTGCTTGCAAGTTGGAACCTGTAATAAACCATTTTTCTCAGAGCAAAGCAGTTGCAATGGTGTGTATTGGGATAGGTGGTCCTTGGGTATGTATGTCACCCTGAACATCTTGGAGGATGTGGCATAAAAATATAATAGATAAATTTGGTTTCTGTGACCTAAGCCATAGCATCAGCTTTCCTCCAGATGAGTGTGCACAATTACAGGATGCTTTATAAACATTTTCCATTCAACTTACATTCATCCCAAATATACATTTTTCAGAGGAACCATTTTGTCCGTTGCTGCCCCAACACTGTATTGGTTTTGAGAACAAGACCTATGTTGAGATGAAGCTGGAATATGGTGACACAATCATTCATGTGACCACTTTCACATGGAAGGACCTAGTACAAGTCGTTTCCATTCCAGAAACAGTTCATCTAAGGAACGGGCAGGTGGTAGCAATGCTAGTAATTTTTTATGGGGGGGGGGGGCTGACGACGGGGGAGACGAACCTAGTAGTCAATTTGTCTTCACGTGCATTAACTGAAGTTGAGACACAAGCACTAAACAAGGGGTTAGGTTTTGTCCCCACACCAGTCTACAAAGGTTTTCAGACTAGGGCTGATATATATAAATTGGTACGTCAGCTTAAGCTGAGATTGTTTTTTGGAGAGACAACTGCACCTGTAGCTCCAAGTGTGCCTAAAATAAAATCTAGTTTTGTGCCTAATATCAGTGATCCGCATGTCACTACTTTTGAGGATATGGTCCTTAAGGACATTAATAAAGTTGAAACCACTAAGGTAGTTAGAGGGACTAACATTACTTGAGAGGAGCGAATAGCAATCGATAAGTTGGCAGCGGAGCCCAAGGTAATATTTAAGGAGGCAGACAAGGGCAGGGCAATAGTAGCACTCAATACATCAGGCTATGTGGGGGAAGCACAGAGACAGCTATCGGATAGAGGCAGTTATGCACCCATCCCTGCAGATCCTACACGGCATATTGCCAACTTAATCAAAGTGACTGTAGATGAGGGATTGGCATTGGGATATATTAATGAACAGACACATAAAGCTCTTATAAACACCCAGCCAAGAACACCAGTATTTTATCCACTTCCAAAAATTCATAAACCTGGGTTCCCCCCCCACCCCCACCCCAGGTTGTCCCATAGTATCGGGTTCTAATTCAGTGCTTGAACCCCTGTCACAATATGTTGACAGCTTTTTACGTCCATTTGTTAGACAAATGCCTACGTTTTTGCAAGACTGTAGAGATGTTATCGGCTTATTGGAAGGGATGTCTCTTCCTTTGGGAGCAGTGCTGGTATCTATGGACGTGGCTTCACTTTACACCAGTATACCTCATGATGAAGCCAGATTGGTCATGGAGGACACCTTAAATCTTCGTCCAACACTGGTACCACCCACCCATTTTTTGGTCTCACTATTAGAATTAGTATTAGAACAAAACTATTTCAAGTTCGATAATTCATTTTTTTTGCAGACCAAGGGGGTGGCAATGGGGTGCACAGTTGCACCCAGTGTAGCAAATTTATTTATGCACACATTGGAGCACAGATTCTTTGGCAATCCCAATAACAACCCTTTTTTTGAAAAGATAATTCTATTTTGTCACTATATTGATGATTTGCTCATTATTTATTCAGATATGAAGGAGGTTTCTGGGAGTGTCTATGGATGAATGGTATTCATCCCAGCATACAGTTTAGTTGGAAGTACAATGAGTCCCAAATTGATTTTTTGAACTTAACTATATTCAGGAATGCTGAACGTCAATTAGCAATACGACCATACAGAAAACCCACAGATAGGACTTCCTATTTACATTACCGCTCCTTCCATCCTCATAGTATAAGGAACAATATTCCTTTCGGGCAGTTCTTAAGACTGAAGAGGAACTCCACTTGTCTAACGGATTACCAGACTAACACTAGAGTGACGGTGAATCAATTTGCATCTAGGGGCTATCCCGTTGAGCTTATTAACAGGGCTCATCATAGAGCAGGTTTAGCAAATCGCCAGGATCTCTTAGTGTCAAGAAAAAGGGATAGAGAACAAAGGATGACGTGTCTTGGACTATACTCCTCTCGCCTACGATATTAGGCGTGTAATCTACAAGCATTGGCACTTAGTGACTGATATACCTGGCTGCCGAACACCTCCTGTTATTGCATTCCGTAGAACTCGCAACGTCAAAGACTTACTCATTAGATCTGAGTTCGCCACTCCACATACAGCTGCTTCCAGGCAATTACCTGTTGGTCACTTTAGCTGTGGTAGGTGTAAAGTCTGTGCTCCGGTACTCAGCGAAAAGGAATTTCAGGAGTTAGATACTAAAACAAACCGGGGCTTTAGCAATTGTAACACTTGCAATGTGGTTTATTTAATTCAATGTAAATGTGCAATGCTATATGTTGGAAGCACCACATGCCAGGTAAAACAACATATTCTTGAGCATCAATCTCGTATTCACAATGGCGTTCTAGAGGCACCTCTGGTTAGTCATTTTTTTAATACTGGCCATAGTGACCAGGATTTTAGGTACACTGTTCTATATGCCACTACAGCTAAACAACCAGAGGCAGCCTCTATTGATATACACAGAAAAGAAACTTTCTGGATTTACAAACTTCAAACATTAGCACCTCAGGGTCTAAATGCCAGTAATGACTACTCGTGTTTTCTTTAAATACTGATTGTTTTCCCTCGTTGCTGCACTTGAGGGCTGCCGGCCAGTATGCCTTTAAATGGTTTAATTGATTTATGGGTTTAGTATTGCATAAAGTGACTCCTTGGATGAGTAATGAACACACACACTGTTACAGCTGATGCCTATGAAGGAGAGTGGTGATGTATATGAAACTACTGTGTAAGTATATATTTGTAATGAAGGGGTGTTTTCTGTGTACAGTTTTGTGGTATAGTAATACTTTGAATTATCATAGGAATGAGCTAGAAATGCATCTTCATCTTACTTGATATCTTCTGGCCATCTTTGAAGAAGAATCGAAGTGGCTTCTTAGGAACCGGTCCATCCGTCGATGGCTTGTTTATACTGGATGCCCCCTTCTTGAAAATTGCTAACAGCTCTTCCATTATTTAGGACTGACCTTCTATGAGGCACCTTGTGCTTGAATGAACATTCACTGCTCTTGCACCTTGCACTTTAATAATATCGCTTTAATTGTATTTATAAAAACTATATTTACAGCAGGGCTGAGCACGTAGCACTTTAAATTGTAGCCTCTTATCAATGAATTGTATACTCAGGAAGTGGCTGTGGTGCCTTTGTGTGTGTTATTACGTGAATGTTAACTAGAATTGTGGTTATAGAAATAATAATGAAATAGAGATATTAATATAACTTTACTGTTGGTGTGAGTCATTGTGGTTAGTAAGGTTCACGAACGTTCCTTCTTTTTTCGTTTCCCACTTTCACAATATGGCAAACTTTGCATGGATCCACTTGGGGTAGATTTATAGCCTGCTCCAGAGCCAAACTACACGAGATGCCTGACACGTGTTCTTCATGTGTTGGGTCCCACAAGTCTCCCTAGGTAGTATAGTCTTACAAAGAACAGCCGCTCCATGCAATTCTCTGCCAGGGGAAGAACGGGGGGGGGGGGAGATTCACTCGCCCTCTCCTGCAAAAATCCTCAGCTTGGGTTTTCCTCTGGGAGCTTGGGCAGGGGGTGGGATGGATGTAGCAGGTGGCAGAAAATCCAGGGCAGCTTTTTGCAAGAGAGAAAGAGAATCCATGATACAATTTTTCCGTTGAGGAGAAAAGAAGTGTGTGTGTGGGTGTTTCTCCCTCTCCCGTAAAAAAACATCCTGGATTTCCTACCTCCTGTTATGTCTCCCCCCTCTGCCCCCAAGCTCCCAGAGGGAAACCTAAGCAGATACTTTTTGTAAGAGACAGAGAAAAAATCCCCTCCAGTGATCTTCCCCCAGCAAAGAATCGCATGGAGTGGCTGTTCTTTGTAAGACTACAGAACCCGGGGAACCTTGCAGAACCTGATATATACTTGGGTGTCTCATGTAGTCAAAGAGTCCTGTGTTGGTCAGAGAAAGAAATTTTCAGTAAAAACCATGTGCCAATGATTTGCGTACTAAATCTAAGCTCGTCTTTACTTCTCAGCCACCATTCCTCATGTACCAGAACCCCTGTTCTCTGCCAGTCTGGGTCCATTTTGAAAACAGATCATTTTTCTCCAATGCCACTCATGACAGTAGGCACCCAACAACATAACTAGGACAAGAGGAATCAAACTCAACTGGCAGAAAGTGACAGCACAAAAATGAAGAGGAGTGATTTTGTGCATGCTTCCAGAGCTTGCATAATGATGTCACTTCCCACTCTTTGCATGGGGCTAATTTTGGCCTCTTTGGGGTCAAAATTGGCCCCAGCAAAGTGCTCCAGAACACCACGGCCAGTGTGACAACACCATTTCAGGAAATAATGTTGTCTCGTCCCA
Source organism: Eublepharis macularius (assembly GCF_028583425.1). NCBI lineage: Eukaryota > Metazoa > Chordata > Lepidosauria > Squamata > Eublepharidae > Eublepharis > Eublepharis macularius. Next base: position 133,653,713 of record NC_072791.1, on the reverse strand, counting down.
CTGCACCCAGTGTGCACTTTTCTAGGTTGCCTGCTGATGGCAATTGGTGGGCAAGATGGCAAACCCACAGAAGATTGCCTGCCACTGGGAAGCCTACATCCATCAAACAAGTACAGAAAGTATTTCTTTCACTCTAAATTCATTTCATTTTTCTGCAGTGACATCAGCATGTTGCCAAATCTGATTGTCCTCCTGGGACATCAAGGATTGCTAGTGTGGTGTAATGGTTTGAAGGATGTGGGAGACCCAGATTCAAATTCCCAGTCTGCCATGAATATTTGCTGGGTAACCTTAGGCCAATTACTGTTTTTCAGCCTAATCTACCTCACAGAGTTGTTGTGAGGATAAAATGGAGAGAACAGTGTAAGCTGTTTTGGGTTTCCACTGAGGATAGAAGTGGAGTATAAAAGAAGTAAATAAATCAATAAATTCTTCAGTGTTTATTCTCTAATTGGATGGGATCACTCCATGAAGGAACAGAAGCCTTAACTAAGGATGAAAACAGTGCTGGAGCAACAGCAGCAGATGAGGTGAATAATGGCAGTAAACAGGAGTGTGTGAAGGGGGAAATTCCCAGCAGTTGGGATGGGAATCAGTTATTGTCAAGGTTTTCTCAGGAGAACAATTAGTGCAGCCACAGTGAGAAGGGAGATATGAGGGGAAACACTAAGCTTGTTAATCTAGAGAGAAACAGGGTAGGGCTAACATTCTTTTATATGTCTTCAGGACTCTCACCACAGAAGAAAATGTCTAGCTGACGATTCACTACTACATTTTAGCCCCATGTCAGTGGTGTTACTAGACAGTTTTATTTTCATGGAAAGTTTCATGAAATGCTCTCCTATTTCTATGACATTGCAACTGGTTCCAGGGCTAAGCTCTAGCTTCTATAAGATATAGCAGAGGCTGGTAGGAATATGCTGTTTTCTTTGAATCCCAGGGCCACAGAGTGGTTGTTCTGCTTTTAGGACATCTCAAAGTAATGTCTTCTGTTTTTGCATTACTGCAAGTGAGGGAGAGATCCCTGAGCTCTGGGAGTATGTGGCAGGAGCTGGCCCTGGCCTCCACCGTCACCTCCCGAGTAGAAGAAGAGTGCAGCTACAAGTGCCTGCTGCCTGTTCTACTGGCACAGACTTGGGCTCCAGGCATAAGGATAAACAGCTCCTGCCAAACTCTGTATGGCCTAAGTCCAGCAACAGGACAAGGCCAGGGACTCTGACATGCTCCTGTCCCTCACATCAGAAAAGAAGGTGAGTGACAGTAGGCTAAAGAACTGGGAGCCAGCCAGGACTCCCAGTCACTTTGCTTAATCTTCCTCAGGTGACTGTGGGGCAGCTGGAACTCTATGCCCCTTCTGGGCTGTGCCTGAGAGAGCTGTTCTGTTCAGTCATGTGCCCTAATTACACTACTGCCCCATCTAATATAAAAGCAAAACATAAGAGGAATTTGAGGAGAATTAAAGACAGAAAATGCATGCAGGCAAGCTAGTGAAGATCAAGCGGAGGATGATGGGGATAGTTACAGGGAGCTTTATCAGTGACTCATTTAAGGTTCAAAAATTTTCATTTTAAGTTGAAGGAATAGCATGGAAATGTTGAGAGGCTTTTTTTGATCCTGCCTGGCCCTAAGGAATGTGTGCTAGTTGTCTTTAGATGTATTTTCTTGAGCATACTAATTATGGTCACTGGCCCTTCTCATTGGTTCCTGCATCGCATTAAGCAACAAAGTGAGTTCCCATGGGAAGTTTGCTATGTGGCCTTGAAAGGGCTTGAAAACTGGTATTGGTAGTAATGTTTTGTTCATAATTGCTGTCAGTCTGAACTTCCTCTGGTGCCACATGTGGAATGTTGAAAGAGAAGTGGAATTTGATATGCAAAGCCACTGTGTTACATTTCACGGAAATATTCTCTTCAGCAGTAGGATATCCTCTGTTGTTTTTCTGTATATGTGTGATAAATTAGGCTGAAATCATAATTAGAGCCACTAATGTCACTTGTATGGCTTCCCACATAACTGTATGAATGATTGCTTCATTAATAATCTCTAGTTTTGCAACTCAAGATTAAGCTTAAAAAGATCAGTAGTAGAATAACCTACATAACAGAAAACTCTAGTCTATAAAAAAATCAAGTCATGGAGAAACAATCAGAAATTCAGAGACACCAAGGAGTGTCTTTGCAAGAGGTGTACGAAGAGTTTCCTTTGTCAGAAATACCTGTACATCCCTAGTGTACTCAAGAGGTATGCAAGTGTAGAGCCTGTAATGTTTGGAGGCTGCTCTTGCATGCCAGGTCCCAACACATGTACTTTGGGATATTTTTTTTAAAAAAATTAAGAATGTTGTATATATAACAGAGTCCCAATCTGAGCAGCACTTTATGCACAAGCAGAGGAGAATTAACAAGAAAACTAGGCGGAAAAATAATACAAATTCAAATCTTTATTGGAAAAATATAGCAAGTACAAAAAGCAAGAGGTACAGAGTTGAACACAAGCTCTCACGCACACACACACATACACACAACGCAAACCTATTACCTAAGACCTGTGCTCCAGAAGAGTATTTATTGCTAAAGGCATAAAACGGGGTAAAGAAAACATACAAGCCTGATCCTGGTGACAGGAAAAATCCTGGTCCGAAGAAAGAAGATGAAGGACATGCAGCCTTCATCTGTGTGCATCGGGTGATCCCAGTCGGAAATTGGGGTGCAACGGTTGGATATCAGTAAACAAGGCAGAGCCTGAAGTCTCCATGAAGGGTCCTGTGCAGTGTCACAGGGGAGGTATGTGAGGTAATCCTGCTAACAAAGTGCTGCAGATACTGGGGATACTTTTATGTACTGGTGGTCTTGTTATTAGAGTGCTTTGGTCCTTCTGGACCAAGATTGGACCACGTAAGGAAGTTTAAAAATTATTGAGTAGTTTGGGTCTAACTGCCAGTCAGGAAAAATACTGGTGGGAAGGGTATAAGTTAGAACAACAGTTTGGCCTGATCCTCCTGGGAGACAAAAACTGGGTGAGCCTGCTGGCTGTGTCCAGGGCGGATTATGAATTTATGATAGGGATTTTGCCAGGTGGATCCTTCCATGCATTGGGCTGTTATCTGTCTTAATCAATGAGACATTGTTGGAATCTTAATTGAGGAGGAGTTGATAAGATTGCCTCCAAGCAGACCTTTTATGCTCAATAGATTGCTTCCCTGTTCATATGTGGGAGTGCCTTGGGACTGCTGGAATTTTACTGGAACCCTTGATTTAATTGCTGTGTTTTCCTTCCTGACTATGGGAGAGACAGAAGTTAAGGGATAAATTTGCAGTCTTAGGGAGTTCTCGTATTGGGGTCTACTCAACAGGTTTCACCAGGGTTTTCAATTCCTGACCTTAGAGGATGGTCTTGTATCTTCAGTTTATCTGTCTGCTTCCGTGGCTTAGTCATCACAGCATAGTAAAAGGAAAAGCTGCTCATACCAAATATTAAAGACAGAAGTTCTTCTTTTGTGAGCATCATAACCCTGACGGGTCTGTATATATACTATATAACAAGAATCTGCCCCCTCCAGTAACAGAAACTACACTGAACAACAGTGAAATGTTACACTGCAGGAAAGGTTTTTTTAAAACTTGCAAGTGAGAGCCAAGCTACAAGTGACGCCTTACACAGGTTGGACACTTGTCAGCTTCCCTCAAGTTTTGATGGGAAATGTAGGCATCCTGATCTTGCAGCTGTAATGGAGAGCCAAGCTGTAAAACTAGGACGCCTACATTTCCCATCAAAACTTGAGGGAAGCTGACAAATGTCCAACCTGTGTAAGGTGTCACTTGTAGCTTGGCTCTCAGACAAGAGCTGAAAGATTTCTCTTTGTTTTCCTGAGCTTTATTTTCATTCCATTAATGTCCCAAGGGAGTCATAAAATTCTTTCTTCTGGCAAGCAAAGGCTAATTGCTGAGGAAAACCTGTTGCGATTTTACTTCTGCAAAGGTAGAGGGAGGTGTTGTCAATCATATAAGAATGTACTGTCTTCACAGGTTCTTTTAGCCTGGTGCCTATGAAATATTCCTAAAAGAATAGTTTGTCACCTACAGAAATATGGGGAAAGGTGTCCTTCTCATTCACTTCCTCCTGATTCTTAATATATTTCAATGTTACAGCTAGTTCATAAATGAAATGTGGCTCTTTTTCAAATGGACTTGGAGTTCTTTTGCAGCCATGCTACCTGCAACATGGTTTTAAAGTGCATTTCCAAGTTCCCTTCACTTGCATAAAGCCAAGCACATCTCTCTCTGTTTTCATTGCACCTTTTTAGATCAAGGCAGCGAGCAGTAGTAGCTTGAGTGTCAAACTATGACTGGCAAGACCCAGGTTCAAATTCTTACTCAGCCATGAAACTCAGTGTGTGGCTTGGGATCAGCTCTTGATTGTACGTCAAATTTATTTCTTGGGAGTTTGGGAGGGATAAAATAGAGGACAAGGACAGCCACATCACCTATACCACCCTGAGCGATTTGGAGGAAAAGCAGGATGGAAAGTGAATCAATTACACTCCACTGCTTACCAGATCTGTCAACTGATTATTAAATAATCTTTGCTAATTATCTGCCCTATCATTAATCAATTGATACAATTCTGTAACGGTGTGATCTTAAGAACCCTTTTATTAGAGTGAGCTCATTGAGTAGACTCAAGTAGGATTCTGAATAGATCTGCTTTAGATTGCTCCAGGGAAGGTAAATACTCAGAAGTCCCATTTTATTCAGTGCGATATACTCTCAAGGAAAGTAGGATTGCAGTCTAAATTCCTCTTATCTCTGCTCTAGCCAATCTTTTCCCCTACTTTACCTCAGTCCACATACAACTGTTTTGGTTCTCTTCTGTGCCTCAAGCCTCCCTCCCTCCTACTAACAGGCCTATTGACATCAGAATATGAAGAGGTAACTACGTGCCAGGTTGCCCCTTCTTATCTAGTCACAGTGTGTTCTCATCTGCGAATTTTGGCCTGGGTTAGTATATGTGTATTTTATATGCTTTATTTTTATCAGAGCAGGGATAGACAGTACATAATGTCTTCAGGCCAGGAGGGTTACACAGCAGATAAGGGAAATGTGGATGTTGTACATTCATTTGCCTGGCCATGAAGTTGCATAGCTTGTGCAGAAATCGCTGGGAACACAACATGTATATTGTTTCCAAGCTTGCATGAAAGCACCTGACCTATGTCAACAAATTGAGATACAAGTTGAGATTTTACTGGTTCATGTGCTGACAGCAAAGGGAAAAGTCCATCACTTCTGCTTGCTCTCTAGTTCTTTGTTCCTTTAGTACTACTGTCATTTTCTTTATTCTTATTTTTGGAAACCATATGCTCTCTTTGTCTCTGAATGTTAAAATCAACGAACCCTAGTAGATATCTTTAGAGAAAGATGGACAGTAGCTGAACAAAACTATTGAGAACTCAATGTGTTCAAAAGGCTCTATAGGCTCAAACCATTTGTTACATGTGATTCTATGATTTCTCATCTGTATTTTTAAAAATCATGATTGTCCTTGAAAGGAAAGAGAAAATGTGGGTGGAAAGAGGTTGTTTAACTCTTTCCTCTCTGTTTATTTGCAAATTCAATTTTACTTCCATTTTTCATATACTTTTTTAAAGGGGGGAGTGCTAGTAAGTAAAAGTAGGCTATCTTCCTTGTCACTTATGGCGGAAAAGATAACTTGTAGACAGTGAATTTCAGCTGAAAACATGAGCAGAGGATAAAGTATTAAAGACTGTCTACATAATCACATGGATAATTTTAGCTTTTAATTAATTAATGTCATTTATAGTCCACCTTTCTCACTGAGAAATTAAAAATTAGAGGAAATTAAAAAATAGAGGAAACAATGGAACGCTGAATAACACATAGCTGAGCTTTTTGACCATGTGCTACAGTTACAGTATCAACATCAAGTAGTTTAGAAACCAGCCACCTTTGTAAAAGGGCAGGTTTGCATCATTAATCTGTGTGAAAGGACTGACTGAATGTGTTTTCCATGGATTGCTGCAAAAATCTGGCAGCAACATGAACAGTGCAATCCTAAAAAGAGTTACTCCAGTCTAAGCCCATTAACTTCAGTGGTCTTAGATTGGAGTAACTCTTCTTGGGATTGCATTGGAAGACTCAATTGTAAGCAGTCAGCCTGGCCTCCACCATCTTTAATAGACATTTTAACATGGCTGCCTGTGATATTAAATGGCACCAGGCCTCTGGATTTAAAAATGGTAACTTTTTGCAGCCAGAGGACTGCCACCTAACAGTTGCTGAGTCCCGCCCTGGAGACCCAAGCATGAGTGGAATGCCACATAGAAATGTGGAGAGATTCATGGTGATTAGTTTTGCAGTCTCTCCAGTCCCTAAGGAATCCAGTGCAACAAAGGTCTCACAGAGTCATCCCCACTTAGCACATTCCTTTCCCTCCTCCCATGATGAGATCTCCTGTCTTTGACTGAGGAGCTAATCAAATGACATTCATAAGTATTTACAGTTTGTTCCTGGGCAGGCACATTCCCCAACTAAATTCATCAACTTATCTCCGGTGGACTTCATTAGCAAACTGCCCCTTTGTGCAGCACTAGAACAAATTTTGCATTCTCTTTCACATGCCCCAGCAGTTACCAATCAAGGTAATCAAACCTTTTGTTGGACCCCAGGAACTGACCATTGGAGTCTTTGTTCTAACTGCTAGATGGGCCATCCCACCTCAAGGCACGTCTTACTCTATAAGAGTAGCCTTGGCCCATTCAAATTGTACACGGTTTCAGGTGTGTCCCTTAGGGTCGCTTTCTTAAACCTCTCTCTCTTCGTACATGTTTATCAGATCCAAAGTGCTGTTCCCTTGAGGTTTACCCTAAGCCTCTTGCTCTCCTGGCCAAGAACACTGGCATTTGAAGCTCTCCCTCCACGGACTTCTCTGCTCTCCAGATAGGTAATTATTGCCTTGCAATCCCTCAAATCTATTCCACCTTCACCACTGCTTTTCCTAGGCCTCTTGTGTGTTAGCTTGCAATCTTGTGTGTATGCATTTGCCCCTTGAATAAAACAATTATCTTTTAATTAAGAACACCAGCTTTGTGTGTGTGTATCCTTGGGAAAGGACTCCATAAATGATTGGTGAGAAAGATCCTGTGGTTACCGGCCTCTTGCATAGCTGTCTTCCTTGCTTGCTAATTCCCCCACTCTATTTACTCACAAGGAGACCATTCCAGGTAACAGACTTATGCAGCATCTGAGGCTTCCTCTTGGTAATACATGTTCTATCCAGGCTAAAGCCATCTACCCATGAATACCTCTGCAGTCATATTAGTTGCACAGACCTTGCAAGAAGGTGTACAGACTGTCCATCTATGACGTGATGAGGCCCTATTCTTTTTTTTCTGAACTCCACTTGACTTCACCTCTCCAAATATTAATTCATATGAAGGGTCGAGGGAAAAAGCAAATATGGTAGCCTGCACTTGTCTTATAAGGGTGCCATTATGAGGTCACACATGGAGACACTGCAGCCTTTTGATACTGTTGTGGTTGGTGCATGATTTCTTACTCATCATCACTTGTGAACACTCTTTCTAGTCATACATTTCTGCAGCAAGATTTACCTAGTAAGGATAATCAAAAAGGATTAATTAAAACAGCCAGTCCCTGACACAGAATGGCCTTTGCCAGATCAACTGCTGTTCCATGTTAATGTTTCCAGGTAGGGATGGGTAGTATGGTACACCAGCCTTATTTAAGAAGGTACCCATACAATACTTTTTCCTTACTAATTGAATTTGGCTACCTCTAAGGGTTTGGCCAAATTTCTTAGAGAAGTTTATAACTGGCAAAGTGATAAGGGCATGGTAAAGGCATACAAACTGCACATCTTGCCATATCTTACCATATTTCTTAGAATATCTTTTGTTTAAAACATTATGATTTATATAAAGGTAGCATATAGATTGAACATATATAGGCTTAGATCCTGTGGAAAAGCTGTGGAGCAAAACACCAAAGTGGAAACAACAATCCTCCAAAACCTTCCACATTAAGACAAGAGGCTACAACAGCTAAGCCATTATTTACTACAAGCCCATGCTAGGTTGCATATAGAATAACATACCCAAAAGACTAAAATACACAACAGTCCATGAACATATGAAACTAGGATGATTGGCTACTGACAATCTGGCCCACTATCATGTTGCCACACCAAATACAAAGCTTTCACACTTTGAAGCAGGAGCCCTACACTTAAGAACTTCTTTGCTCAGGAAAGGTTACATAAGCTTATGAAAAAAATCAGCTTCAATAGTGAATGTATTAGACAGGGCTAACTACCGGAAACATCTCATTTACTCTCTGGCAGGACCCTTCTTTTTCTTTTTCTCCTGCTCTTCCTGTGATTTTCTAGTGGTTAAGCCTTGGCAGAGATTCACATGAGGTTTGTAAGCATGAAAGGACTTCTTAGCTATGACTCCTGTGTGGTAAAATGCTGGAGTCATTCAATAACCAAGACAGCACTTTTCCCTCACCCACCTTCCACCACAAGAGTGATTCCTTCTCCCACTCTCCTCCCACAGGTACTCACAGAGGCAGCTGAGGTATTAGACTGACCTACCTGTGGTTGGCTCCTCCCAATACTAAAAAACATGACCTCTACATACCCAGTGGAGTTTGGGAACCCGCAACCAGAATATCATGCTCCATCATCTCTTCACATGAATGGCAAAGCTGGCACATTCTTGAGGCTAAATAACATCCCATGGTAACTTGAAGAATCAGTTTTGAGTAGGGGTAGATTGTATTACTCACTGAAGTCTTAACCATTGGCTTTCTGTCTGAGTTGATTGCTACAGAGAAGAACTGCTTTTCTTAGTGCTGCTTGAGAAACACAATGAATTTAATGCTCTAGAAGACATGATGCTATGTTCAACTGACAATGTATCTGGGCTGCAAAATTTGCACAGATAACAGCGCTGTTTTTTCTCTGCCTAATCTGTATTTGAGGTCTATTTTGGTCAACTTTTTTTTCTAATTTTAAACCACAATGACAACACAACTCTCTGAGCCCAAAATACATAGTCAAATACAAAGTCAAAGACACTATGTTTGCTCCTGAAATTTAGGGAGATATAAACAAAAACAGGGGAGGTGAAAAGTATGGATGAATTGGGAACTTAGATTTCAAAAAGTCCCATAATTCTCCTCCTCTGTAGAGATTTTGCTTGGTGCATTGTTACATTATAACCCTCATAAAGAAGTGTGACAAAACCAACGTAAATTGTATTAGGAGTATATTCAGTCCCTAGCCCAATTCCTATGTATCTTGAGGTAGTAAAATGTTACTACACAAAATCTGTATTTGTGGTAACAGAAGGCAGTATGAAGCACCTACCATTATTAATCACTTGGTTTTTGAGTATTTTTTCTTTTCCAAGCCTGTGGTGAAGTCAATATTCCCCAGTGAAACTCATTTGTTTGAACTAAACCACAAACAACTATAACACTGCATTTAACTGCTTCCCTGGACTTGTTTTGCTTTACAAAAACTCATGGGATATTTTTGATCCCAATGTGTTACACTGGCTATTCTCTTCAGGCTGCCGCCTACTGGGTCTCTGTCCACCCACCCCCTGCCATATAACAGCCCACATGACACCAACTAGAGCCTCTGCTTTTTCCACTGTAGTGCCCACTTTGTGGAATGGGCTCCCTGAGAATGTGAAGGGGGTGAGAAAGCATCTCAAGAAATTCTCAGGAGGCACTGTAAGGAGATTTTGTTTGCCAGAACTTTTAATGGAATATAGACTACAATAAATTTGGGAGGCAGGGTGGAGATTAGACATGGATATGAATGGGGAAAGAAACCAAACACGCTGTTCATTGTTCGTTGCCGTCAACAAACACGAACAGATGAACAGTAATGAACATGTCCCATTAACAAACATGTTCGGTGTTCATTGTTTGTGGGGGCCAGAATGACCCCCTTCAGACTTAGAGGGGCCATTTTAACAGGGAGTGTTCAGCAGGCTCTCCTCCAGCCATCACCCAAGTTTGGTCAAGATTGCAATACGGATCTTGGAGTTATACATTCCTAAATCCGACGCCTCCCAGGAAACTCTCATTTGATACAATTGGAGCCACCAGTTGACTTTGGCCCATGTACAAGTGGTGGACTTGAAGGCAAGCCACCTCCCCTCTAGGGGGCAGGGGGTTTGGCCACTCACAGGCAGCACCCCCATGTGCCCGCCTGCCAGGCCTCCCAGAGACTAATTTCTGCCAAGGTAATAAAGTGGGTCATGTCGGCGGCGGCTGGGCCTGGCGGGTTTGGGGAAGTGGTGGTGGGCCACCTTCCCTCTAGGGGGTGGGGGGGTTGGCCACTTGCCAGTGGAACCCCCCATGTTCCCGCCTGCCAGGCCTCTCAGAGGCTACTTTCCGCCAAGGTAATAAAGTGGGTAATGTTGGCAGCCGCTGGGCCTGGCGGGCTCAGGGAGGCAGTGGCAGGCCACCTCCCCTCTAGGGGGTGTGAGGTTTGGCTGCTCGCCAGTGGCACCCCTCTTGTGCCAGCAGGTCTTCCAGAGGCTACTTTCCAGATGCCAGGGAGATAGGTGATGTTGGTGACCGCTGGGCCTGGTGGGCTCAGGGAGGCAGGGGCAGGCTGCCTCCCCTCTAGGGGGTGGGGGAATTCACCACTCACTGGCAGCATCCCCCATGTGCCTGCCCATCAGGCCTCAGAGAGGCTACTTTCCGCACGGCAGAAAGGTGGGTCAGGTTGGCGGCCACTGGGCCTGGTGGGTTCAGGGAGGCGGTGGCAGGCTGACTATCCTCTAGGGGGCGGGGGGTTTGGCTGCTTGCTGGTGGCATCCCCCATGTGCCTGCCCGCCAGGCCTCTAAGAAGCTACTTTCTGCCAAGGCAGTAATGTGGGTCATGTCGGCGGCTGCTGGACCTGGCGGGCTTGGAGAGGTGGTGGCAGGCTGTCTCCCCTCTACAGGGTGGGGGGTGTGACCAGGCACCAGTGGCACCTCCCATGTGCCCACCTGCCAGGCCTCCCAGAGGCTACTTTTTGTACAGCCGGAAGGTGGGTCATGTCAGCGGCTGCCGCATAACCAAATGGCCCAGCAACAGTCTGCAAAGAAAACCCTCCAGCAAGACATGATAGTGTACCCAGAGGCCTTGCACACACAAACACACACCCGGGTGGGTCAGAGACACCAACATACGTCCACCAGATGGGGACATCAGGGCATCAGGGTCAATGCTGTTGTCCACACCTCCCATGGTGCAGAGGCTGTTGGGGTCCAAACACACCATCTGGACATGGAGCATTGGATGTTTAGGTACATGAGATAGACCTGTACTGAATACCTGATAGACCTGAATACCTGTACTGGATTGACAGGAGAGACAGATACCATGTACGGGCATATTGGGGAGACATGAGGATTGCATAAATATCTGTGTTATCCCATCATTAGAAAGCTGGAAGGAAAGAACCAAGGGTGGGAGGTGGGGCCCGCCCCTAACATGTAGAAGCATAGGCTAACATGCTGGCCATGGAGATGGTGGAGGATGCCTTCCCCCCTGTTTTGGGGGTGACATCAGTTCCCCTAGAAAAGGGGAATGTGGGCAGATAGGTAGGTGCCCATGTGGGGAGCTGTAGGCTGCCCCCTGCATCACCAACCGGCCTGCCGTCACAGATGTGGCAGCCTATTCAGCACACCCTACAGAAGACAGCAGTTCCACAGAATCTGCAACACTCAGAGAAAGCTTACCTGTGCAGGCAGCACAGACAGGCTGCTGCCAGCATCACCCACCTTCCTGCCTTCATGGAAAGGATGGGTGTTGCAGCCGGGACCCATTCCCCTCTGCTCAGAGGGGACAACAGGTGCCCATGGATAGGGGGCCTTGTGCTGTACAACCATATGCACAACAGCTCTTGAGCTGCCCCTCGTGCCCCATAGCAGCAGCAACAGACAGCACCCACCTTCCCGCCTTCATGGAAAGGGTTTGAGGGACCCATTCCCCCCTGCTCAGAGGGGACGGCAGGTGCCATGGAAAGGGGGGCACCATGCAGAACAACCCCATCAGCAACAGCAGCAGAGCTGTTCCTTGTGGCCAAAAGCGGCAGCAGCTGACATCACCCCACCTTCCTGCCTTCACGGAAAGGACAGGATGGGCAGGACAGGAGAGGCTGTTAGGAAGGGTCGTATTGGATCCATCCACAGAGGGCAAGGATGAAAGAGGGACCATCCAGGAACTTGTCAGGGAGAGGACACAATGGCCAGGACAAGTTGTGGGGAAGGGTCATTTTGGCACCATCCAGAGAGGGAGAGGTTGAAAGAGGGACCGTCCGGGAACTTTTCAGGGAGAGGAGGACAAAGGGTTACCAGCTGCATTGCAGAGCAGGACCAGGAAGACCCCTTCATTTGTGAGCCATGAGCCATGAGCCATGGAGTTGTGGGACAGCAGCGGCAGCTGACATGTCCCACCTTCCTGCCTTCGCAGAAAGGACAGGATAGGCAGGACAGGAGACGTTGGGAGGCGTCTGAGCAGTTCTGAAGAGGGAGATGTTGAAAGAGGGACTTGGAACTTGTCAGGGAGAGGAGGACAAAGAGTTACTGGCCGTATCAAGGAGCAGGACCGGGAAGAACCCTTCACTTGAGAGCCATGAGCTGAGAAACCCACAGAACTTGGCACTGGACCTTGGAAGCAGCCCTGAGAACTAGGGGACTAGAGCAGTATCCCACCACTCACAAAAATCTGACATGCACTGCCGTGGGACAGGTGATATCAGTAAGTACCTTTGGCCCCCAAGCCAGACAGCGGGCCAGAGATCTTGAGCACACTGCAGAGGGGCTTGGCCTAGAATCACAGTAGACCGGGGTGGCTCAGAGCCCAGCTAGGTCAAGGTCCACAGAGGGATATCCCAGCAGGTTGAGGTTGACCTTAATGAAGGTCAACATGTCCACCAGCTCCGGGTGCAGACGAGCGTGGCAGGGACAGAGGAGGTCTCCCAGGTGTGAGAACACCCACTCGCTCTGCATGCTAGTGAGAGGGCAGGACAGTATGTTGGTTGCCATGATGGACAGGTCCGGCCATACGGCAGATTTACTTGCCCAATACTCTAATGGGTTGGATTGGGGGGGCTTGGTGGGCTCTGCAAGATACTCTCACACTATGGCCCGCACCGAGTCCTCCACTGTGAGAGACACGCCCTCTGTGCAGTGGCCAAACACACAGCCCACTGACGAGGCCCAGAGATCAAGTCGACCCGTTTGGGTGGGTCTCTCCTGTCGTGGCTCTCTTCCCACCTCCTCCCCCTCTTCCTCCTCCTTTTCCACCGCCTGCCCCTCGCCCCTGCCCGGTTCCCTCAATCCTGCCTTCTCTGCCTGGAAATGGAGCACCGCTCTTCAGAGCTCCTTTTTCCAGCGCTGCCTTCTCCCCCACCCTCCCCCCAGCATGATGATGTTGCCCTTGATACCAGGGTCACAGAGGGAGGCTATTTGGTACAGCACCTCATGGCACAGAGGATGCAATGCATCTTCCTCACAATGTCCCTGTCCCTGGGGAGCAGCTCTTTCTTGTGCTTGAGCTCCTTGGCCAGGAATTGGTCGAGCCAGTGGATCAGGGGGATGACCTGAGCACAAGAGCTCAGTGGCCTCCTTAAAGGGTTTCAACAACCGGGACATTTTTTCAAGGACTCTCCATTCCATGGAGCTCAGGCTGTGCTCCTCTCCCTTCCTCAGAACATCCGGCGATGACAGGATGTCCTGCAATGGGCCCTTCTGCTCCACCAGATGACATATCATATCGTAGGTGGAGTTCCAGCGGATGGGCAGGTCCTGATAGAGGTGGTGCTCGGGGTCCCCCCTCCCCCTGCCTCTGGAGCAGCTCGCGAGAAGAGTTAATGCTGCGGAAGAAGTGGGAAGTGATATGCCGGTAGCTGTCCAGCGGGTTGCAGGTCCACAACGTTCCCTTGTCCCAGCTGTCCCTCGGCTTGCTCCCTAGCCCAAGAACATCCCACATCACCAGGTGCAGCTTGTGCGCCATGTACACGAGGCCCGGGAGGGATGCCTCTTTCAGGGTTGCCAACATGTTGCTTCCCACGTCCGTCACGATGAAGCCACAGACAAACCCTTCCCTCCCAGCCATCCACTCCTTCAGAGCTGCCTTTATGGTGGTGGTGATGTTCTTCCCAGTATGAACATCGTCTATCCCACGGGCCTGGAGAAGAGCTACCCTGTATCCTGGTGTCAAGCATGACACGTGTTTTCGGGTGCTAGTTCTTAGCCTGGGGCAGCAGAGGTCCTCTGGTTGCCACCAGTGGGCGGTGATGCCAAGGTAGCCATAATGGCAGCCACTCCAGAGGTCTGTCATGAAGTGTACTGTACGGCCTTTGGCAGCCAACAGCTTCCTAAGCACCATGTCTTGCACAGACTGGTAGAGGGCAGGCAGGAATCAATGGCCAATGTGCACTGTGACAGCATGGAGAACAACAGGGAGAAATGCTGAAGCAGCCTGCAGAAGGCTACACCCTCCATAACAGATAGGGGGAATCTTTGTAGGGTAATTGTCTCTGCCACGATGCGAATGCCAGCCTCCTGAGCCCTCAACCTCACCCTTTTCAGTGGCACTGTCCACAACCCCAAGGAAACAACCTCAGTAACGGTGGCTTGCCTGACTGTTCTGCTCTCACCACCAGCAGCCTCAGGGCAAGGCTTCTTGCTTGGGGTGGATTCCAGTGACCCTCCCATCCCTGGTCAGAAGAGCTGGTCATCCTCTTTCTCCTCCCGCTGGTTGTTTCACTGGCTGAGGACGGAGACCACAGGCTCGGGTGGTGCATCTTCAGGTGCCTACTGAGGACTGTCAACAACAGGTGCTTTGGGTCATTGCCACTGCACACTAGGCCATCGCAGGCACAGCACTGAACCACACGGGGGTCATTCGGAAGGGCCTGAAAGTGCCTCCATAAGGAGAGCTTGAAATGAGGCCCTACTAACATTTCCAGGGGAAGGAAGACGAAGGGTTACAGGCCACGCTGCAGAGCTGGCACTAGAAGACATAGTGAGGGGTGGACTGCAAGCAGGGGCAACACTGAGATTTTGGGATAAGGACGGGATGGATTTCATCGAACCCCAAGCATTCCTCCATGGACCCCTGGCCCTCCTCTTCCTTCTCAAAAAAGTTTAAGGAGATCCTCTTCCCCCGGTGGCAAGAGCTCTTCGGCTTCTTCTACAGCCTCCACAGCTGAATCTTGGGGAGCAAGAGGGTTCTGCTGCCCCGAGCCCCACCCAGTACTGCTTCCCACATGGCAACCAGGACAATTTTGCACTTCTCCCCACAACCACCCTTGGCCCCCGCCCGAAGCCTCATTGTGCCAGCAAACAAGAATTAAGGAGGAATGAGGAGAAAACACTGTGAGCCCTCAGCCAAGGTGCCCACTGAGCTTGGTCCCTGGGGCTAGCAGCAGCCCTGGAACCAGAGGGAGGGGTAGAGCCCTAGCCCAGCACTCCCAGAAACCTGACCAGATCAGGCACTGATAGTAATCAGAGTGAGCCCTCAGCCGAGGTGCCCACTGAGCTTCCAGGCCCCACGGCCTGGCAGCAGCCCTGGCACCAGAGGAGATAGATCCCTATCCTATCATACACAAAAAATTTCAAGCTCCAATGCACTCTCCCTGTCTCTCTCCCAAAATGCTAGCAACAGCTCTCTCCCACTCCACTGCTTGCTGAAACTGAAAGCCAGAGCTTGGAGCACGCTTCCTTTTATAATCAGAGGTCCCATAGAGAAAAGCAGGAGGTCTATGTTGGCAGTCAGAACTGCCTAACAGGGTTTACAGAGATGAGATTGGAGTGCCCATGGCTACAGAACACCCCTTCCCCCCTCCCTCCCCCCTGGTCTCTGCTCCCATGTAACCAATTGTAACCTATTTGGAGCTCCACACTTGCAAGGAAGACCTGCCTATCAAGCTAAGTTAGGCTTTGATTGGGGTTTCCAGGGCAACAGAAGGAGTGCAGACAGAGTTCAGGCAGTCCCTGCCTCCATTGCCAAGGGAATTGATTGAAGGTGCCTAACTGTCTGGCTTCATGAACAGCGGACAAATGCAATGAACGAGGCTTGTGACAACCACTTGTTCGTTTACATTGTCGCTTCACAAATGGCTTGTTCACAAACAGTCGATCGGGTTGTTCATGGGTTTTTTTAGTTCATATTGCTGTTCGTGCCCACCTCTAGTTGAAATTTGGAGCTTTATTTTTTATGTTTTAAATTATAATGTTTTTCATTGTGACTTGTAAGCTACCTTGACCCACAAGGAAAGGTGGACTATAAATATTTTAATTAATAAATTAATAAGAAAACAAATCCCCAATGCATAACATTGTCTGTTCCACTCCCTTCAGCCCCCACAGTCTCTACCAAGGCCTTGATCATAGGGCAGCACCTTTTCTGATCCCCTACCATACTGAACCTCAGTCTGCAGCCTCCTTCACACAGAAGAGGTGGAAACTGACACATCCATGATGCTTCGACTTTTGTTGCCAACGCTGCTGTTTGACTGAGGGACTGAAAGGAACAGAGAAGTATTTCATGTGGCTTTCCGTCCACTCTGAGGCACCTGGGACAGCAGCTGAAGCATTCTCAGCTAGTGGTCAGCACCATCATGCATGCTGTCACTGTCATGCTGCCACTTGCTCTCTACTCTTCTTGGATGAAGAGGTAAGCATGAACAAGTGGGTGGCATCAGGTCAAGGTTCACTTGCAGGAGGATCTGAAAAGGGGTATCACTCTGCCTGAATGTTACCTGGTGATCAAGGCCCCAAAGAAGGGGGGAAAGGACAACTGTCCATTGTATGCGGAAGCTTTGCTTTTGTGGAAGGGTATCAGAGAAAAGGGTCTAACCACGTGTACAAGATATTTATAGGTAACATATATATAGAAAAGGTCGTGTCTGGTTAGGCCCTTTGTGCTAGTCTCCTTGGAGAGTGAGACTAACACAAAGTTACTCAGGTAGCTTTATGTAGAGTGAAGATTTCAACCTGGATTTCATATCCTAGTACAACCATCACCCTACACTGGTGTTCAGCCACATATAGCATGTGAAATTGTGTAATAATTGCTGCTCAGCAGTCTAAACACTACAAAAGAGCAACAAAAGTGGAATATAATGTCTAATGGGCAATTATGCAAGGAAGAACATAGGTCACCTCCAATGGCAGAGCTTTGCTGACTAATTTACCAGTCACAGGTAGGGAGTGGAGGGGAGAGGGAATGACTGAAAATGTTTTGACTACTTGTTTTGCAAGCAGAAGAAAAGCAACTAAACACTGGCTGCAACTGCCCTTCAGCAATTTGACCATCTCATCTTTGAATGTTTTGAGTATGGTCAGCTTTGGAACTGCATGACGGCAAACATTTTCATGGGCAGCTATTACAAACCAGTTTTTCAGACTGAATATAGATAGAAGCTCTATTTTGCTTCATGAAATCAAGAGGAGTGCTGTTCATACTGAATTCTGTGATCTGTCATTATATATTCTGCTTTATTTTATCAGTATAAAAATTAGACACATTCTTACAGTACACAAGGAGACTAGTTCATAGAAAAAACAGCAATACAGTGAATGAATGAATACTAAAATCTCCTGAAAATTTGCAGGAATGAAACAACATACAGAAGCAGATTAATCACATTTACAGTAAATATCCTAACAATATTTTCCTGGGAATAAGCCCCAGGGAATAGAGTTGAGTAGGGTTCTGAGTAATGATAATAACTGTGCTTATATACTGCCTTTCTAGACAGATTAGTGCCCCACTCAGAGCAGTAAACAAAGTCAGTGTTATTATTATCCCCACAATACAGCTGAGGAGCTGTGGCGGAGAGGGGTAGCTTTACCCAAGGCCACCTGCTGAGCTCATGGTAGACCATCCTAGGATAGCTCATTTAAAGCATTAAAATAGAGACATACGAGGTCATAAACTGGATCTATCCAAATGACTAGTTTGGTAGAGAAAATAGGATGATATATAAAGTGAAGGCCTGTGTGGAGCTTCAGAATATGATTCACTGTGCCCTATGGGACAACAGGTGGTCAATTCCACATTCTATGGGACAATAGGTTGCCAATTCTGTGTTGGGAATTCCTGGAGATCTGGGGCAGAGTCTGAGGAGGATGGACTTTGGAGAGGGAAGGGAGATCTGCATGTGGTGCCATTGAGTCCACCCTTCAAATTAGCCATTTTCTCAAGGAGAACTGATCTATGTAGTCCAGAGGTCAGTTGTGATTCCAGTAGAACTCCAGGCCACACTTGGAGGTTGGAACCCTCAAGTTACTCAGGATTCTGTTGAATTGCTGGTTGTTCTTTACTGTCTGAGGGTTCTATGACTATTTTTTAAATAATGCATGGTATACAGATTTATGACCAATGTGTGAAAATAATCTTCACACTAATGAAGGACTACCTCTACAGTGGCCTAAAATGTGCCAATGTCAGTATGTCTTTCTA
Source organism: Eublepharis macularius (assembly GCF_028583425.1). Lineage (NCBI taxonomy): Eukaryota > Metazoa > Chordata > Lepidosauria > Squamata > Eublepharidae > Eublepharis > Eublepharis macularius. The sequence continues at coordinate 133,635,191 of NC_072791.1, read as the reverse complement.
TGTGACAAGTGAAAATTGGTTGTATCCTATGATCTGTGAATATAAGGAGTTCACAGAATGGATCTTTACCATCCACCTTCAGGAACAAAGTGGAATGTTGGGGCACTCTAGCCAGAAGGGAAAATTTGTAATGTAAGCCAATGAGAGATATATCACTGGGTGTGCATGTTTGGGAACACTTGAGTAGCCTTTTATCTGGCACCCAATTCATTTGTATCCTCTGCTTCAGATAGAATTTGTTACCATTTGTGGATTATATATCTGATTGGCTGCCCCACCAACTTTGTCATTTAAGTGGGCAGTGGTTGTCAAAATGGGCCATTAATTTTGAAATGTCTATTCATTTTTCTTTTTCCCAGAGATAATTGACAGAATGTATGTTAAATCTTGGGGCATATAGTTGAAAGCCTCCCATAATGGTCTTTCTTACAACTAAAACAAAGGGGAGTGTCTCTCTTACAAGCAGAAATCCTCCATTGCATAGATGCTTGATGTATTCATAAATAAGAACTCATAAGAAAGGAAGAAATTATTTTTACCGATTGTCTCTCAAGCTGCAAAATTCTGTGCTTCATCCTATTATTTTCCCAAGAAGGAGAAGCTTGGTGAGGGAGAAAGCTACAGGGAAAAGAAAGAAGGAAGAGAGATATTATCTATCCCGTGCTCTCTGATTTACAGTTTGTAAGATCAAACCCCTTTTCACTTAACAGCTTGTTAGCTAATGTAAAATATCTTTTTGCTGTGATTCTGATAGTCCTCTTTAAGTGTCCTATAAAACTGTGGATAAAGTTCAAAAGTAATTTTAAATATGACTTCATCATGTCCCCATATGTATTTTCTTTAATAATATTTGTATTAGTATTGCCTAGAGTTTACAGATTGGAGCAAGGTGTTTTTAGCTAGCATTCTGCTAAGTTTGGCCAGATATCTGAATAACTGGCTTCACCCATTCTAAATGTGCAGGTACTTCAGATGTTTATCAAAACTTCAAAATGTTAACCGTTTCAGATTTCCAAGTGTGATGAGGCTTCTTGAGCTATTTAGTTTGGTTTCAATTTAAGTTTTGAGCTGAGTCAAGGTGATGTTCCCCACTTACCCTGCTATGTTCTGTTCATAACCATCCATGCCTTGTGCTTTGCAGTCATCCCTCATAAACAAAGTTATGAGGGGCGGGGGCAAGTGTAGCCAGTAGTACTGTTTGCTAGGGAAGGTTAAAGAGCCCAAATCTTGTCCCCTCTGCAGAACTGCATTCGCTTGGGAATGCTGACTTCAGTGAAAATGTGTTTGTATCTATAATCTAAGCTTACCTCAAGATATGTCAAAGAAATTGATATGGAGAGTGTATCATTTTTCATACTACAGATACTCTCCAACAATATCTACAACTTTGCTGTGAAGGTGGGGCTGAGCAAATGCAACTTGCACTGCTGAACCCAACAAGTGTTCTATGGCTTGGCAGTTTTAGGTCAATGAATCAGCAAAGATATTTCCACCCATTGTCACTTTCCCAGCAAACATCAGTTCAAAAGGAAACATGAATCTTACCAAAGATTCTTGTAAAAAATGCAAGTGGACTTTTCAGAGCATACCTTTGGAATGGAAACAAACATCCTGAGCCAAAAGTTATTAAGAGATGAGGCAGCTCTGATGCATGCAGGAACTGTTCCCATCCCCTGAAATTTATTTCAATGGAGGGATCTGAGCCAAGTGTGCATTCCACTGGTGACAGATAGCTACTTCCCTAAGGCCACTAAGCAAGCTCAAAGCTGAACTGAGATATAAGTCAGGGATTTCCAAATCATCAGAGCTTAGGGTCTTAACCATTGCAGCACCAGGGTGTACATTTTCATTGAGATCTCAGCAGTGGGACAGGAAGGAGTCAATGAGATTTGAGAAGAAACAGACATGCTACAGCAGAAGCAAGGGCACCAGTTGGAAGAGATTCCAAATTAGGAATACGCTAAGGGTTGGGGGAGGGGAGGTCAAGAAAATATGAAAGAGCCACAAGCTGCCAGAGAGAGGGTGGGGGACTGGGGTGAGTTAGCTGCAGTGCAGCCTGTGTGTGATTAGTGAGGGGAAACAAGAATCAAGGTATGGTGGGTTAGCATGGAAGAGTAGAGTGGCAGAAGTGGCAAAAGGCATGGCTGCTTTTCAGGGAGATGCTGTTACATGTAATTGTTAAAGATTTTCTATTCCTTGGTTCAATTATCAACCCAAAGGGAGACTGCAATCAAGAAATCAGAAGGAGATTGAGACTTGGAAGGGTCGCCATGAAGGAACTAAAAAAGATCCTTAAGGATAACGATGTATCGCTGCGGACCAAGACCAAAATAATTCATACTATCGTATTTTCCATTACTATATATGGATGTGACAGTTGGACAGTGAAGAAAGCTGACAGGAAGAAAACTGGTTAATTTGAAATGTGGGGTTGGAGGAGAGTTTTATGGATACCATGGACTATCAAAAGGACAAATAAGTAGGTTCTAGATCAAATCAAGCCTAAATTCTCCCTAAAAACTAAAATGACAAAACTGAGGCTACTTTGGTCACATAGTGAAAAGACAAGACTCACTGGAAAAGTCAGTAATGCTAGGAAAGGTGGAAGGCAGTAGGAAAAGAGGAAGACCCAGAATGAAATGGCTTCACTCAGTAAAGAAAGCCACATCCTCCAGTTTGCAAGATCTGAATAAGGTTAATGATATTTTGGAGGTCTTTCATTCATAGGGTCACCATGAGTTGGAAGCACACACACAATTGTGAAGGACATGTGATGGGGTAGAAGTCACCCTCATGTGCACTGAGAAAAAATACATCATTTAGCATGGTAATTGAACATGTGAATCCATTCATAAATTTTCCTCTGTCCATTCTTTAGGTTTAGGATGTAGCAACAGTCCATATTTTTGAACACATGAAGTTGCCTTGACCATTGGTCTATCAAGGTAATTCACTATTGACCACTAGACTGAGAGCAGCTCTCCAGGGTCCCTGGTAAAGGTCTCTTACATCGCACTACCTGATCTCACCTGATCCTTTTAACTAGAGGTACTGGGGATTGAACCTTGGACCTCCAGGATGTAAAGCAGATGCTCTACCTCTGATCCACAGACCCTCTGTATTTGAATGTAATTCACAAGGAAACTAATGCTTTCTGGGAAAGAAAAATCAAATAGTGTCAGTTACTTACTGAATTAACCTTAGACCACATGATATGGGCATTTGTGAATGGTTACCATGGTTGACAGTACCAAGCATTTGTTCTGATACAGTGTTGTGCATGTGGTTTTCCTTCACTGGTTACCTTTAATCATTTGTACATGCATCTACACTGGTGAGCTCCAATCAATATTTATTTATCTGATTTCTCTCTGAGAGCCATCCCATGTGCTGAAGCCAGGCTCAAATATGAGCTTCTAAATCTTAGTCCTGCAAGGCAACTAAATGATTTACAGTGCCATCTAGGGTTGCAATTTGACCACTGGGGATGGGAGACTTCCTACCCTCAGCTCCTATTACTCACCTGTACTCTGGCAGCTGATGGGAGGGGGGGGGTTAAAAATTGCCATCAGGCAATGGTGTTATGTCTCTAAGAATGCTGGTTCTAGCACTAGAGAGGCATGATATCACTTCCAGGTTTTCCCCAGAAATGATGTAATGGTGTCACACAATGGTGCCTCCCATGCCTCTCCCCACCCCCACCCCCCAATTCCTGACAGTTACCAGTCACTGGCTGGGAACTCTAGTGTTAAACCTTTCTAAGTCTATTGAAGTCAGTGGAGCCAACTCCATGTTAATTTTGGTCATTGTCTTGAAAAGCATGGGGTATTCCGTTTTACTTTACATTTCTTTATAAATGAAGCTGAGCTAGAATAGAAACAGGAAAAGGGCTATTTTACAAACATGTTCTCCTTCCATACAGTTATCCTTCACCCCTCCCCCTCCTTTCGGTGCTTGTCTTTTTGGGTAGGCACTGCATAGAGAAGGCATGCTTTCCAGCACATGCTCCCTTGTACTTGCATTCAAACATTTGTGGCAAGGCAGAATCTTCATAGTCTTAACTAGCTGCTTATTTGGTGCCATTTAAAGAAAATGTAAAATAACCCTGACATGCAACCAAATACAATTTAGCGATGTGTGATTTCTCATATTTTGGGTTCAACACTAAAAAAACCTGAGCTTTCCTATCTGCTGTTAAATGCTGGTTGTGACACATGGGCTATTTGATCTCTGTGTGGCCCTATACTGTGTCGGATGTTTTTTTTCTTATTTATGCACAGTATTTGATGTCTTCAGGCCATGGTGCACAGCTTGCCTGACAGCAGCAGCAAAGGACCACTGCTGCTACTCTGGCTGCTTGTGTGCGCCTGGGTGGACCAGCCAGCTGGTGGCATCAATGCCACCACCAGTGAGTCAAATAGGGAGACACTGCCATGCCAAGGGGCTCTCCAAGCAGGCAGGTCTCCCAAGGGCTGCATCCTGGAAGACATGGCACAGAAAGGCATGGTACTATGGCACTTGGGGAAGCTGGATGGCCAAAACCACACAAGAGGGTTGTGAGGCACCTGGGTGTACAAACCAGAAGCATGCAAAATAAACAAAAAATAATTGATGCAATACCAGTGTGTGGGAAGACAGAGAGGAGGAGAGATTCTCAGGCAGGATGTTAGTGATTGGTTGCTTTAGCAGTTTAACAGTTCTGCAAAACAAATGACAGTTCTGCAAAACAAAACAATGTGCAATAAAGTAAGCATTTTCAAAGGATATTTCTTCCAGTAAGAACTCTTTTCCAGTAAGGGGTGTGTGTGTGCAGATAATTTTATTCTTTATTTTTATTTATATCATTTGCCTTTCTCACCGAGACTAAAGGTAGATTACATAGTGTGAGATTAGTACAGTCAATATCAAGGACATTTCAATAAACAATGTCATAGGGTATATAAATGCAAGTTTACAAAGATATAACATTGCCTCCCTAGTTGGAATGAAGAGACAGACACAAGTGTTGGATCTAAGAGCCACTTTTATTAAATTAACCTCAACATTAAACATTAACTCATAACAGCGGCAAGGGAAATGCGGTACAGGTCAAGCCACGGCGTCACCCCAGGACCTCCGCCTTGACCTGTCTGGGCAAACCCTGAAGCCCCGGGTGCGAGCCATCCCTAGGGATGGCTAGGAAACCCGGCCAGCCAGGCAAATTGGTTCCCCCCTTTCAAGCTCCTAAGCCTCAGCCATACAGCAGTGAGGGAAGGACTTGCACATGGGGTTCCCCCAGGCAGTCTGCCCATGCGCGCTGGCAGCTGTCACAAGCAGTACCAGCCGCTCCTAGCAGACCCCTCTTCTCTACCAATAGGGAAGTGCCAAGGGTGCTCACCGGCCCACTGCCTCACACCAAACTATCCCGCCAGTGCCACCCCTAACAGGCACCACCCAAAGCCAATTCTCTCACCTGAATCCTGGTGCAAGGTAGGCAAAAAACCCCTCTGTCCCAAGGACAATTTGGGAAAAAAGGGGAGAAAATTCCTACCTGGCTCGGTGAACAGCAACCGGCTAATCCTGCACCAAAACAGAGTGAGGAGGGTGGGCCAAGCACTTGAAGCAACTGAAGCTGGGAAGGCAGAGCCGCCTAAAGAGGTTGCCGGCTCAGCCCCCCAGCAATTACCTGGATGCCCGGGAAAAGCCCGTCTGCTCTCCCTCCTTCCAGGGAGCCAATGCACGCCCCCCCTGCTCAAGCAGCTAAGCTGCCTGCAGGTCTGGCCGTATTCACAAAAATCCAATAAAGAAATGCTGAAACAGAGCATAAGCAATTCTAGGACTGACATTAGACAACCTAGAACTACCAATAGGATCATACTTAGAGAAATCTGACACTAAGGTGGAGGTGCCTAATGCACCAAACTAAAATGGGCTGAATAAATGAGCTTTCACTTCTAACAAGATCAGGAGTAGAGGTGGGCACAAACTGCGAAAAAAAGGAACCATGCAGTTCATGGTTCATGGTGTTTTCACGAACCAGGAACCATGAACTTCCATGAACTGGGGCAAGTTCACGAACCAGTTCATAGTTCGTGGGGTTTAAATGCCCCTTTCTGGCCACTTAGCAGTGGCAGGGAAAGGGGCACTGAAACCCCCAGACCAGCTGCTTGTCGGGGAGATCCCTGACAAGCAGCTGATCATTTAAACAGCAGGGCTGTTTAAATGGCTGCTCGGAATGGTGGGGAAATGGCTATTTAAACAGCAAGGCTTGGCTGGCCGGCTGAAAACTCCCGGCGGGCCAGCCAAGCCCCACCCACAGCTCTGAGTGGTGGGGAAATGGCCATTTAAACTGCAGATGGGGCTTGGCTAGCCAACCAGGAACTCCTGGCCGGGCAGCCAAGCCCCGCTGTTTAAATGATCAGCTGCTTGTCAGGGATCTTCCCAATAAGCAGCTGATCCGCGGATTTAAATGTCCCTTTCCCTGTTGCTTTGCAGTGGTACAGAAAGGTTCATTGGTGTTTACAATGAACCAAACGAACCAGTAAACCAGTTCGTGGAAGTTTGTGGAAATGAGCTTCCACGAATCGCTGGTTTGTGAACCACAAACCGGGCAGTTTCGTGGATTTTTTAGGTTCGTTTTCTGGTTTGTGCCCATCTCTAATCAGGAGCAAGGCAGAAGTGCAAAAAGGGTCTGTCACGCCCTTCCCTTCCCACCTGAATACTGTAGCCATGGCAAGAAGGATTTCTTACACAAGTCACATGCTGCCTGGCCTCTGGAAATAATTGTACAAATGTTTGGGAATGCCTAGAGTGTCATTTCCTGCTCGGCATAATGGGAATTGTAGTTTTTATGTTTCCTGGAATCTGGATTGATTTTGGAGACAGAAGAACACCAATCCCATCATCTCTGTCATAAAATATTGCTTCTGGGAATGTTATCTTTCCCCCCTTCTCAGTGGTGAAGTATTTGTGTGGGTTTTCCAAATAGTTGAGAAGGAAGAAGGACATAGAAGTCTGGCTAGCAGATCAGATTTTGAAGTAGTAGGCATTTTAAGGTACATTACCAGGGCTAGATAAGTAGGGTTGCCAGGTCCCTATACCCTCCCAGTGGAAGGGGCTCCTGGCACTTACCTCATGTCACTTGTGTGGTTATTCTATGTGTACTCATGCTGGCACTGGCACAATGATGTCACGGCAGCTGCAGAGTGCTCCCGCACTCTGCACAGGGCCGATTCAGCCTGTTTGGGGCCCAAATCAGCTTCAGACAAAGCACAGGAACACTCATGTGGCTGGCGCAATAACGTCACTTCTGGAAGTGATGTTGCTCGCCCCCTGGGAGCACATGCACCGTGCGTGTTCCTGGGGTGCCTGCCAGTGGTGGGTGATTTCCAGTGGGCTCACCATCTCCCGCTGATCACTGGTGGATCAGTGGGCGTGGGGGCAAATCTCTGGGAGTTTGCCCACCACTGGTGGGCACATGGGAATATTATGGATAAGTCCAAGTAAAGTTTTGTGCAAACTATACTTTGCAAAATGTTTTGCAAGCAACAGTTCTCAACTTCTTTGCAAGCCACAAACTAATTAGAAAGATCAGTTGAAGAAGAGCATTGAGTAGGGAAGTAATTTCTTTTGATGCAAGGCCCTTTAAACTGAATTTTAATGCAGTGAAGCAATGTGTTGAGGGCCCATTCACCACAGTTGCAACCATAAATTGATGTAGTTAGTTAAATAGGAAGCCTAAATCCACCCTCTCAGAAACCAATGTTCCTCCCTGAACAGGAACAGGAAGTATAAACAGCATACATAACTGACATTATATGAGGATACAAATAGAGTCATAGAGTCCTAGAATCACAAAGTTGGAAGGGGCCATACAGACCTTCTAGTCCAACCCCCTGCCCAATGCAGGATGAGCCTAAAGCATCCCTGACAAATATTCATCCAACCTCTTCTTGAAAACTGCTGGTGAAGGGGAGCTCACTACCTCCTTAGGCAGCTGATTCCACCTTTTTTGTCATTTTTACTTTTATTTGTTATGATTTTGCAGGGGACTGAATTCTTAGCTGGATTGGCTACATGATAGTACCTGGAGAGGTGGCATGGATTTCCTGTTTACTATGTTTTTGAAAAACACATGTAGAAGTATAAATCAGCTTTTGTATCACTGAAAACTGTTCACTCCTCAGCTAACATAATATCTGTTTTTCCTAAACCATTGAATCCTCCTTCAGTCCAGTTTTTTTCAAACACACCACATCTGTTCTATAGTACTTCACACTAATGACTAGCTGCTTAAAAGAAAAGAAAATCTGCTTAAATGATAGATTCAGATCTGGTTTCCAAAAGTGAGAAATGGTACTTTGCTGACTTATTAATTTGTGAAGCGACAGTAACCATCTCTACCTTGCCAGCTATAGTTCATTCATAACAGGACAGGTGGTTATGTTGTATATAAAGAAGTCAGCCACGTTTCTAATCATTATCAGGCCTAATTAATGGTTAAGCTTGTTTCCGTTCATCATTTGTTATTTACAGTGGAAATTAAGGTCATCTTGGAGACCTCAACTATCTATTTGAATATCAACAGGTTTAGGCCAACTTCCAGTTAATGTGAGCCCTACAAAGGTCTAGAAAGTGTGTAGTTGATTTATAGACTTATTTGCTGTGTACTATGAAGAGTAGGTTAGAACATGCCTGATGCTGCTAAATAAGGACCACATTGTACATCAGCAATTTCTACATTCTGGAGAACTGAGTAAAGTGCTTCTTCTGGACTATTCAACTTTAGGCTTCAGTTGGGGAGGTCTTTGTTAATGCTATGTGTTACCTATGGAAAGAAAACTAGAATGTCAAGCTATCATTAAACCTTCTAATCTACTAAGAGGCTTCTTAAAGGGAGAGCAGTCAAATCCAAACCTTGTCCGTGATATGCTAGTTTTCCATATGTAGGGAGGATTTTTTCCTTTCATAATGAGCATTTACCACCACCCCCTGCCCCCCGCCCCCCAAGTCTGCATCCTGAAATGGCACAGCACAGGAAAAGTCCCTTTATTCTGCCAAATGTAGAAACTGACCTAAGCTTTTTGTACACCACTCCACTATCTTGTTCATTAGAGAGTGACAGATTTTTTTCCCCCTTTGAGAATTCTGTGTTCATTTATCCTAAGTTCCTATTCTATTTTTCTGCATTTAACTTTCCTTTGATAAATTATGTGCAAGTGATAATGTCCAGAAGACAATTGAGGGATTCATGCCTTAGCTTCCTTCTTTTGTAGCGTCCCTCCTTAGTTAAGCTTCCCTTGCTCATTTAGGGAAGGAAGCAAATTTTGCTTATGTGTTGATTTTCCCATCCCAATTAGGTACTAGTTAACCCTAAAATCTCATCAGTATGCCACACTGAATGGGTTATAGATCAACCAGAGCACTGTAAACCTGTTCAATCCAAGTAAGTTCTGGATCAAAAAAGACTGAACTTGAGCCCTGTTTCCAGCGTGACAAAGTTCGATCAATCCCTCCCCCAATCTTTCACATTCCAGTGTCCTCTTTGGGATTTGAATGGCAGTAAAAGTACTGAAGTGCTTGAAAAAATGCTGGCACAGTGTTTTTTAACTCTGCTTTAAAGCAGTATTCTGACTATTCAACTTTAGTCTCTGGCACTTACCTTTAAAGCAGTATTCTGAGTTCTGACCCAGCTTAACTCTGATTTTCATGCCAAATAAGATCACAGATATTTGGGCAAAATTCAGACGGAAGCCACTGGCTTTGATGGCTTCAATAGACAAGGCATATTGCTGGTGGTAGGTTTATCAACAGCTATTAACCAGGATAGTTAAATAGAACCTTTATATTCAGTGGTAGTGTACTTCTATTTTTTTTTAAATTATTGGTGAGTATATACAATGTTATTCAATACACAAATTCCCCGTCTTATCTAAATTATGTCAGCCCCCACCCTTTCCCCCCCTCCTTACTGACTTCCAACAGCTTTCCAACCCCAAACCCCTCTTATTACTCAAATTACTCTTAACCATAATTTTTCTAAATCCTATATATGTTATATCACTTCTTCTAAGCATGTTCAAATTCTTCTATATCTCCAATTTTCTAATATATCAATCTACATTTCACTGTTTAAACTATTTTTAATACAATCTCCTTATTACTAATATTAGCTTAGATTAATTAATAGCTAAGTTTCCCCATTAATGGTAAAGTTACTTCTCTCCCCTTTATAAAGTCACATATTAATAATTCTCAAACTGTCACAATCCTCCTTTCACATCCCATTTTTTTCTAGATATTGTTTCAATTTCTCCCAGTCTGCAATATATTCTCCTGGATCAAGATCTTTAAGTTTTCTTGTCATTTTGTCCATCTCAGCCATGTACAGCAATTTGTAAATCCAATCTTCTATAGTTGGTATTTCTTGCACTTTCCATTTCTGCGCATACAAAAGTCTTGCTGCTGTAGTCATGTAAAATAGCAATGTTCTGTACTGCCTTGGAACTTCTTCCATTCTCAAGTTCAGTAGCAACAACTCTGGGTTCTTATTTATTTGGGTTTGCAAAACCTCATTATTTCTATTATATCTCCCCAGTATTGCTTAGCTACCTCACAAGTCCACCACATATGATAAAATGATCCTTCATGCTTTTTACATTTCCAGCATTTATCTGACATATTTGCATTTCCATGCGCAATCTTCTTAGGCATTAAATACCACCTATACATCATTTTGTATACATTCTCTTTAATGTTGGTACAAGTTGAAATCTTCAAAGTATTTTTCCACAAGTATTCCCATGATTCCATTGTTACTTCTTTATGAAGGTTTATTGCCCATTTCACCATCTGGACTTTGACTGTCTCGTCTTCCGTATACCATTTTAGAAGTATTTTATATATTTTCAAAATATCTTTTTTGCCTTCTTGTAGAATCACTTCTTCTAACTCTGATTTTTTTAGTCTTATTCCTCCCTTTAGACAGTCCGAGTTGTAAAGATCCCTAATTTGCTTATATTGAAACCATCCATAGTGAGGAGATAACTCTTCTTGTGTCTTTATTTTTGGTATTCTATGTTCTATCGACATTATCTCTTTATAAGTTAAACATTGTTGTTCATTATAAACAGTTCTCGGATCTATTACTTCATATGGTACCACCCATGAAGGGATACCACTTTCCATGTAATTCTTATATTTCTTCCAGATTGTAAAAAGGCTTCTTCTGATATAGTGATGCAAAAACACAGAGTCCGCTTTAACTTTATCATACCATAAATAGGCATGCCATCCAAACAACTTTTTGTGTCCCTCCAAAGTCAGCAGTTTACGGTCTTTTAACATTATCCAATCTTTTATCCATGTCAGACAAATTGCTTCGTAATATAATCTTATGTTTGGCAGTTGCAGTCCCCCTCTTTCTTTCGAGTCTTGTAATACTTTCATTTTCACACGGGGTTTCTTGCCTGCCCACACAAAGTCTGAAATTTTTCTTTGCCATTTGTCAAATTGTTTGAAGTCTTGGATAATTGGAATAGTTTGCAGCAAAAACATCACACGTGGTAGCACATTCATCTTCACTGCTGCTATTCTTCCCAACCATGACAAATTTAATTTATTCCATTTTATCAAATCTCTTTCTATTTGTTGCCACAGTTTCTCATAATTATTTTTAAATAAATCTATATTTTTTGCAGTCAACTCAATTCCTAAATATTTCACTTTATTAGCTACCTCACAGTCCATTATATCCATTAATTCTTGCTGTTTTTGCTTCGTCATGTTCTTACACAATATCTTCGACTTCTTTTTGTTCACATGAAATCCCGCCAAATCACCAAATTCCTTTATTTTATCCATTATTTTTGGCATATTGTCTATTGGATCTTCCACTATCAACATTACATCATCCGCAAATGCCCTGACTTTGTAGGAAAATTCCTTTATTTTTACGCCACGGATTGTATTGTCCTCTCGAATTTGAATCAGCAAAATTTCCAAAATCAAAATGAACAACAATGGAGATAATGGGCAACCTTGTCTTGTACCTTTACCTATTTTCAATTTTTTAGTCAAATCATCATTAACTACAATCGCTGCACACTGGTCAGTGGTAGTGTACTTCTAAATACCAAATGCTGCCCTATTAGATAATAATAATAACTACACTTATATACCGCTCTTCTAGACAGATTAGGGCCTCACCCAGAGCGGTGAACAAGTTAGTGTTATTATTATCCCCACAATACAGCTGGGGAGCTGGGGCTGAGAGGAGTGGTTTACCCAAGGCCACCTACTGAGCTCATGGCAGTACTGGGATTTGAACCAGCAGAGTGCTGAGACAGCAGTTGGTACTCTTATCTCATAGTTCAACTATACACTCTTTGGCAGTTGCATCTGGTGCCATACAACCTCATACAATACTACACTGGCTCAGTATGCTGGATTATCTCACAATGCCAAAGTAAGCAAGCAAGAAGGCAAACCATGTCTGTGCATTCTTCTGCCATTCTGGGACATGTTGTTTCCTCTGGCATCCCTCCTTCAGTCCAAGATGCTGTTTGGTTTAGTAATATGGTTGCCCCCAAACCTTTTCTAACTTCCCAAATCATCTCAATCTGATGTTACAACTAGACATGGGCACGAACAGAAAAAACAAACAAACATGGCGTTCGTTGTTCGTTGCCATCCACGAACAACAAACAATGAACATTGATGAACATGACCTGTTCACGAACACGTTTGTTGTTTATTGTCCATGGGGGCCAGCAGGCTCTCCCCCAGCCATCAAGATCCCTACCACACCACTCCCAGAAACCCTACCTGAGCAGGCAGCAGGAAAGGTACCAGTAATAAATAACAACTTAGCCCAGAGCCTGGCAGCAGCCCTGGAACTTGAAGAGGTAGATCCCTATCCAACCACACACAAAGAAAATTCAAGCTCCAATGCACTCTCTCTATCAAAATGCCAACAGCAACTGTCTCTCTCCCTTTCCACTGTCTGCAGAGCTGGGAGGCCCCCTCCCCCCTGGTCTTTGCTCCCTTGTTGTAACAAATTTGGAGCTCCACACTTGAAAGGAAGACCTGCCTATCAATCTGAATTGGGCTTAGATTGGGGTTTCCAGGGCAACAGCAGAAGTTCAGACAGAGTTCAGGCAGTCCCTGCCTCCATTGCCAAGGGAATTGATTGCAGGTGCCAGATTGTCTGGTTTAATGAACAGCAAGGAATGAAGCTTGCAATGACTACCTGTTCGTTTAGAATGGGGCCTCACGAACAGCTTGTTCACAAACAGCTGATTGGGCTGTTCATGGCTTTTTAAAGTTAGTATTGCTGTTCGTGCCCATCTCTAGTTACAACAAGCAATAAAACTATTTTTAAAAGCCATAAGCAGCTAAATGCTAAAGCCCATTATTATAGATCCTTATCAAAACCCTCTGTGGGTGAGAGCAACAAAAAGTATGGGCACCAATTACTACACCTCTTTTTCAAAAACCTCACAAATAGAAGAGGGGGTGATGTCCTTGCTCTCATCTCAGCCCTGTAGAGGTTATTCTTTCTGGGGTTCCACAAAAATAGCCCACTGCTTGGAAGATGCTGGTACTGCACAGTCAAGGGGGCAAGTTCTCTCACCTGACTCACCTTACAAATCAGGAATCTTTCAGAAATCTGGTATGTGATCATTTCAAGTGCTGTGAGGAATTTTCTTGATGTTTAATAACAGCTGTGAACATTGCAAATTGGGGGTGGCGCAAATACGCATGAAAAAGTCTAACTTTCACTTCCCCCCACATTTTTGCACGTGTCTAAAGCCATCATTCATTAATCTGCTGCATCTTAGCATTATTTTAAATCTGGACTTCTTCACTAAGTGATCCTTGTCAATCAGGAATGATACACTAAAAATAATGTCTTCACACCGCCACAAAGACAATCAGATTTGGCTAATGGAAATATCACTAAGATCAACCAAAGGTCTTCCATGCTGAATGGAGAAGAGGGAAGGTGTCCCCAGTACCCAAGCAACTGGGCTACCGCCCCCTGTCTTGCTATGATGCATGACATTCGTTGCCCACCAGCACTAAACAGCAAGATTTTGTGGCCAAATCCATTACTATTCTAATGCATTTCTGTACGAACAGTTTAGGGCAACTGTAGATGGGATATACAGTTAGATACATATCTGAATTTGCATGCAACTGCAAATATTACAATGTAGATAGATACACTTCCAGATATATAACTATATATAAGCAAGAGGCAGAGGTTATCAGTTTTCAGTTTGTCACTTTCAAGAAGAAGTGCATTCAGGTACACATCCATATGTATTTCTTTTGGGTAATTATATTATCTGCCTTTCTCCTGTTACAGTCAGAACCCGAGGTGAGTAACAGCAACAAATGCAAACATCATCATCACCATCATCATCAAAACAGCTGAACTGAGAAAAAAGAAACTGAAAATATAACAAAATATCACAATCTAAAATCTGAAGTTCAGTGTATCTGGGAGAAACATACAATGATTATTCCAGTGGTGATAGGAACACTAGGTGCCATTCCAAGAGTTTCCTTGCAAGTTATCTGACTCCGAAGTTCCATCTCAGTAAGGAGCAAGGGAGCATTGACAGGTAAGAAGGAGATGGGGTGACGGCTAACCCGTCTCACTGATTTGTGCTAACTGCCCCAACACCTGAACTCACCTGACCACTAGCCTCTTCAGGTGAGGCTTGGCAGGGGAGGGGGCGATGGCGGAAGCCCGTCTGCCTCAGAGGCAGTTTCCCAGAAAACTACTCTTGACCAGGTGTTTGTAATTACCTGCTAACTCTCTCCCTTAAAGGTAAAATCACCCCAAGGCAGAGCGCTTCCTTGCCAGAGGGTCTTGCATCAGTTGGTTGCCAGCTGCACCTGTGGAGCTCCCACTGCTGTTCTCTACTATGTGCATCATCTCAGATGTTGGAGTGTGGGCTTTGGCTTGGCTGAATTCCTTGCTGCACGTCTGTGTTTTTCCCTTGCAGGCACATCGCGACTGTCTGGGAGACAACAAAGCATGTCTGCTTCAGCCCCCCCCCCCCAATCCTCTGCAAGTGTCATTCAGATCCAGCCCAGGAAGCGATATCTCAAGGCAGTCAGCATCTCTGCCCCACCCCTGGGAGTACAAATGAGGGCTGCTCAAAATGTATTGGCTAACGAGGGGCGGTGGCTCTTCGTCCAGTTTAATGAAACATGTTGAAAAACAACAAACTTCTATGTTTGCATGCCTGACTGACATTGTCATTAGCCCCTCCCTCAAATTCCTGTCACAAATGGCGACTCACACATCCCCACAAATGTATCAATGTAGCTAACTAAACATCTAGGCAATATTGGCATAAACAGGATAACAACTGGCCAGTGGCAAATAGCTGCATTACCTGGAACATACCACATACTAAGGCAATACCTCACTGGTCCTCCTCAGCACATGTACATTTGAGTATTTTCTATGGATATCAGCTCTGGGTTGGGAAATTCCTGGAGATTGTGGGGGTAGAGCTTGGAAGGGGCAAGTTTAGGGAGGAGTGGGGTATAATGCCATACAGTCCACCTTCCAAAGCAGCAATTTTCTGCATAGTCTGGAGATAAACTGTACTTCTGGGTAAACTCCAGGTCCCACCTGGAGGCTGGCAACCCTGTTTTCCTCATAGCTGTATTGGGCTCCTTATCTGCCTGTACTGATAATGTTGGTTTTCCTCTTCACAGCTAGCTGAAGTACCTGATGGAGAAAGCAAAGATTTCTTAGGGGCATCCTGGAAATCTCTAATACTGTCCCCCCTCAACATCTGGATGGATAATACTCTTTCAAAATACAGTTTGAAGAGCAGAAACAAATTCTTGGAAACTCTTTTAAAACAATTGGCTATAAAACAAGCTAGGGAGAGATGTACTGGAATATTAGGAGATAATACGAAGCCTTTTGTAGAATGATTAGTAGGGTTGCCAGGTCCCCTTACCCTCCTGGCGGGTGGTGGGCGGAGACTGGCACTTACCTTGTGCCTTCTATGTGTTTGTTTTCATGCACATGCTCCTGGCACTTGCTTGATGACATCACTTCCAGGAAGTGATGCCATCATGCCGGCCATGGGCATTCTTCCACGCTTTGCACAGGGCTAATTCTGGTCCTTTGGGGGTCAAAACTGGTCCCAGTGAAGTGCTGGAGTATACTTGCAGCAAGTATGACATCACTTCAGGAAGTTACGGCATTACACACCAATAGAAGTACACCTGGTGCATGCTTTCCCAGGTTGCCTGCCAGTGGTGGGCGATCTCTGGGGGGCTTGCCACTTCCCACCAATCACAATGGGGCAAATCCCCAGGAGATTGCCCACCACTGATGGGCAACTGAGAAGCCTAGGGTGTAGATTCAGCTAGGAAAGGTTTGCTGAGTATTCTGGGACTGGTTTTTAAGGTGCTAAGCTACCACTACCCTCTCTGGCTTCAGATCCAACCATCCAGGCTCTATCAGTTCAAGCTCTAATCACTTTATCGATCCTTAGGAAAGCAAATTATTTTATAGACAAGGAACTCTTTAAAGAAAATTCGCAGAATCGCTGATTCTTTGGGGAAAGAAGAAGGCTGTAATGCAAAATGATATATAGGATCAAGGGGACTAAAGTACAAAAAGCATTTATGCTATAGAGTTTCACATGCTTAACAACTGCTTGCTGTGATCACATCTGGAATTTCTTTCTGCCTAGTCTTATTTTCACGTTGTATCAGAAGGTTTTTCTAAAGATAGTATGTAGACAATTTTCACACCGTGTCCTTTATGCCCTCCACAATGGGAAGCACAATGGTAAATTATGTCCTAAGTTAATTAGCCTAGCAGAGCTCCACCTCCACCTTCTTTTTTTTATGCTTATCAATCCAAAATGCTAGGCTTGCTTTTACTAACTATGCATAGGTTTGTCGTTTTGGTCTAATCAAAAGGATCATGCCTGGGCCCTGCTCCTCATAGGATGCCTACTCCCCCTGTGGGCCAGCACTCCATTGCAGGAGGAACTTTGCTTCCTGGCCAATGCATATAAAGTTTGAATAGTTCATTCAGACCAGATGGGTTTATCCTCATGTGGCAAATTATTGACAAGGAAGTGAGTACTAAATATTTGTCTAATAAATTACCTCTCGATTTCCTCTTTGTTAGATGCTTTTAAGATGCACACTTATAATGGATGTTCTTCAAGCTGCTCCTTGTAAAAACAGGTTTATGAGACCAAATTCAAAATGTTCTAAATGCTGCTAAGGGCCAAAGTGCAAGCCAATGCCCTCTCCTTCCGAAGTTCTGAATTGTAAAGGATCATCTAGCATGTGCCCTTGATACTTGCTGCTGCTTTTTCTTCTGTTTATTGGGCTCTTAGCCATTGCGCTGAGGAACCATTCAGAATTTACTGGATGTGGCAATTAAAGGCATACAACAGAAATTGGCATAATTTCCAGACGACCTGGTGCTTTTTTTATTATTAATTCTGCCACATCCTTCCTTGCCTCTCAGAGCACTTTACTAATGCACCTGGGGTCTCCATTAATTAAAACACATTTGAAACTGTGCCAATTTGTCTTGGACACTCAGTAAAGAAATCATTCCCCTTTAAATAGGTGGGTACACATTGGGAGGAGGAGCAACGTTGTGACAGCTACAAACCACACTACAGTCTATCACTCCTTTTCCTCATTCATCAGCAACGAAATGTGAAATGGGGATTCCATGTAACAGTTAATAAAGCACTATATCCTTATTAGTTTATGTCCCCAGGGGCAACAGTTTACCTGTTGTCTACATGACAGTAAACCCCCATGTAGCAAAGATCCTGCTTCTCCCTGCAATTTCCCTTTTGTTGCTTTGTGTAGGCAAGTTAATTACTTTCTGTTCTAGCACTTATGACTAAAAAGTTCCAAATTTTATTAATTGTAGTTTTTATAGCCAGCAAAATGCCCTTTTCATATTTTTATTATATTGTTTATTATTGTAATAGTAAAATTATCATTACAAAATTTAAAGAGTAGTGAAATTAGAAAATTAGAAAACAGTACTTACACTCCTGCCCATAACAGCTGATTATTTACAATTGATTCATGACTGCAGGAGAAAAGACAGGATGTACAGGAGGAAAGAACTGAACATTTAAAGGGTCAGTATTCTTGGTAGTACTTGGATGGGAGACTACCAAGGAAGCCCAATGCAGAGGCAGGCAATGGCAAACTACCTGTTTGTTTCTTGACTTGAAAACCCCAGCAGGGGTCAGGTGTGACTTGATGGCACTTTACACATACACATTCCTGGGAAACCTCAATAATGGTTTGACTGTCCCACATGTTGTATTCACATTTTAAGCTCTGAAAATAATCACTTATTTAATCTGGAAAATGATGGGAAATGACCATGGAAAGTCCTGAAATGTAACAGGCTGGCCACTATCTCACCTGAATAGTCCATGAAAACTGAATGAAAAAAAATGCAATTGCTGTCTAAATGGGTAGTGGGGAACCAACCAGAAAAGGTAGACCCAAAGGTATGTTTAGCATCCAATGCTTTATATTATTTATAATTTTTAATTGCACAATATATGAAACCCATCCCCCTCAATTTATATCTAGTTTTTAATCTGCACAGATCTTTTTCATATCAAGGGAATCAAGTGGGATTAATGTTGGCTGTGTGTGTGCCCACATTTTTGCATACGCTCTTGAATGCTTTTGAATTCTTTGTGGAGTTCATAAGAAGAGTTGGGAGCTCTCAATTGTTGAGAGTTAATGGCAAGGAGAACTGTAGACTTTTAAAAGCAGCAGAATCTAGTATCAGTGCACGCACAAGATCTTTGGATACTAATTTTTTTATTATTATTAATGATTCAGGATGTACATATTTCAAGCATATAAACACAATATCTTCATTGGCTGGTGATTCCATGGGGGTAGGAAATGCTTCTCTTTCTGTAGTCAAAAAGACAACAGTGGATTTTAAAGAATAAACATTTTTGGTATTCATTACATCCTTAAGTTTTTAGCACCTTTTTGTGTGCTAGGAAACATGTATACTATGACAACCATTAAAGGAATCACCCTGAACATTCACAGGCTTATGCAACACTTCTGCCAGACAACAAGTGTTCAAACCACCCATTGACAGAATTTTAATGTTCAGAAGAAAGGGAGAAAATCTTGTGCTATATTGAAGTACACAGGGAAGAATCTGGAGCATGCTCAGGTGCTGTGTTAACTAGATGATCCACTTTAGCATTCAGGTCCAAAGCACTCATGACCTTCTGTTTTGTCATCAGAGAGAGTCTGCTGCACTCCAGAGACAACTGTATAAAATGGGATACTGGTTGATGTCTGCATATTAAAAAGTTGTTTTCTAAGCCGTGTGGCTGCCAACCAGCTGCTTCTCTCTATGACAGTCACTGGAAACCACTGCAGACACACAGTTGCTAGAGTCTGAAGGGCAAAATGCCTGTGTCTCGGGCTCTAAATTCCTCAAATAAATCCCTGCAATTCTTGTGTTTTCCCAGAGATGTGGCCTGCTGCCGGGTGACCTGGAAGAGGCAATATATTGTTTTGTCAGCACACTGGGCTTTGCAGACGTTAAGGACCACATCAGCTTATTAATAATTTAGAAAGAAAGCAAGGAGAGGAAGTAATATAAATGCACCCTTCAGGCTAATTTGGGGGGAAATGGGGTCAGAGTTCACTTTCTTCCTGGTTGTTGCCTCATGGTTCAATGCCAGGTAAGGAAAAAGAGGCAAGAGAAGGGAGAAACATTCCACAACATACCTTCCAGCATAAAGGCTTTTGGGATCTGAAAACATAGAACTCCTACATTTAATTGAAATTTTGGTTGGACCCATGCAAGTTTTCTTCAAATTATATAAATAATTTTCTAAATGAATATACTTCCATGCTTCCCACTAAGAGTTGCCATGCTCCGGGTGGGGCCTGGAGATCTCCTGCAACTGATCTCCAGAAACTACAGAGATCAGTCTCCCTGGAAAATATAGCTGCTTTAGAAAGTGGACTATATGGCATTATACCCCACTGAGATCCCTCCAGTCCCAAAGCTCTGCACTTCCCAGGCTCCATCCCCAGATCTACAGGTATTCCCCAAACTGGAGTTGGCAACTTCATTCCCATTTTTGCAAGTTCCAAAGGTAGGTCCTACTGTGTTTAAAGAAGAATGCCTTAATTCCTTGTGGAGGGGAGTTTTCTAGGCCTATGGGAGTTATGACACCTGTTTATTCACAAGTATACATGCTGATTGTGGGGGAGCAGGCAAGAACATAGACAGACAATGCTAGTCTTTAAAGCAGCATTCATTTCCCCCAAAGCAAACAGCATGCCCTTGGCATTCCACCTCCCCAGGCTCCTTCTTGCCAATCAGTCAAAAAACAGATGTCAAGGTACTGACTATCACATACAAACCCAGCATGGCCTTGAACCTTCATATCTGCAGGACAACCTCTCCTCCTAGGCCTCACCACAATAGCTTTACTCATCTGATCAGGGCCTTTTGAAGGTGCCACCCTGCAAATGGGCAAGATCAACAACTGCCCATACACATGCTTTCTCTGTTGCCATGCCCCTGCCTGAAGAGGTCGGGGGGCTTCCACACTCCTGTCATTGTGCTTGTTCTGATTTTGGTAATCTTATCCTAATATATTCCTCAGTGTCTCTTCATATTGATTGTATCAACTTACACTGTGCTTATTAGATGTCTCTTCATGTGGATTACTATTGATTTATATGATATAATGTGCTTTTAGTGAGAAAGGGAGAAAATCAATCAATCAATCAATCAATCAATAACTTGACCAATAGCAGCCACAAGGGTTAGGGATCATGTGCCTGGCCAGGACTGTTGCTACATCACAGGTCAGCCACTCACAGCTGAATAACAATGTTGACAAATAATAGAAAATAAATATGTATCTCTAGCTTATGTATGTTTCTACAGAAGTAAATTCCTCATCATTCTGTGTGGCTTATTTCTAGGTAAATATGCAACAGACTGCAGTGTATGATAAGGCAAGCAGGTCCATACATGCCTATAATGTGGGAGATTTGATAACAATCTTGGCTCACTGCAGTGGCAGCCTCCTTAACTAGTTTACATAGAGCAAGAGGGGACAGCAAAATGTTAGGTTGGGAGAATGTTGAATGTTGAATGACACTGAACATTGATCTGATCAAGTAATATACCCTGGTTCTGTCCTCATAATCACCAATACAGATTATTTATTTAGGAGATTTCTATGCCACCTCATCAGTCCTGTTCAAGGTGGTTTATAAGCCATTGAAACAAGCACAGGGACATAAACAGCATAAAGTTATCCATAAAACAGACCTCAGACCAGAAGCAGATGGTTTTAAAAAGCTGAAAGGTTGAATCACTATGAACAAATCGTGCTTTTCGAGGAATTTATGCAATTGGCATACCATCTGAAGCTGAAAAAAATGCTACAATGCCATGGAAGAGGCCTGAGTCTCCAACCATGGGCCAGGATCCAGCAGCACCCCCAAACTACCAACCTGCTCCTTCAGGGGAAGTACAGCCCCATCTACTGTCCTTGAACAGCTTCTCCATTCAACAGGACCTGAGTCTGACTGAGCTTCAGTTTACTAACCTACATCCATCCTAATACCTTCTACAGGCACATATTCAGGACTTTCACAGGCCCATCCTACTCAGTTGTTAAGGAGAAATAGAACTGGGCTTCATCAGCATATTGGTGAAATCTGACTCCAAATCCCTGGACAGCATCTCCCAGTGGTTTCATGGACATGTTAAACAGCATGGCAGACAGGATCTCATAGCAGTCAATGAAGAGCTGAGCGCCTGCTCTGCAAATGAGAATTTTAGTTTCCTCTGAAATAGGGATGCGCTATCAACATTTTCTTCTAAAATAGGGATGCACTAAGGGGATCCCTTAGAGAGGAGTGAGACCTCTGAGAAGTTAATTCCAGTTGTATAGATGAGATAAGCTTTCAAGAAGACATGTTTCCCTCTGAAACCAATGGCTTTCAGGCTGAATAATTACTAGAAATAGTTTTAATGACTACATTAAAGGGTTTCACTCAACTTTTTAAAAAGCCAAAACAGCACAGCCTTGATTCAGAAACCATTTCCTGTCAACCAGACAGCATGTGAACTCACATATAATACAAGCTCTGACATTCATACTAAGATCTGTGCATCACAATGAGGACAGTAATTATATGAGTTTGTACCAATCTGAAATTCTAACTGCTAACCCTAGGCTGAAATTACAGAGCTGGGAGAAAAATTAATGCACTGTGTCTGTCTTGGAAGGAGAAAAAAACATAATAAAAACACATGGTAATGCTTGTTTACCTGAGATATCTGCACTGTAAGAAACACTCCAGGATAGCCACAGGTATTAGGGATGGGCACCAATTTACCTCTGTAATGGGTATTAAAGCTGTTTTCTGATCATCACCAAACTGATGACCATACACAGTAACTCAGAAACTAAGGTCAGTCCATGCGTAAATCTAACCATTAATGAGGAAAAGAATACTACCACAACCTCCCCCCACTGATTATGTCACAAAGGAAAAGTGGTTAGGCCTTATCTGCACTGGTGGTTTGCAGATGTGTCAGAGCAGATTTGAAGCCACCTGGTTTGTATTGCTAGAATTTAACTCTGCATAGTTGGAGTTCTCCTGCTTGTTGGCTTAATATAAATGAGAAACAGGAGGAGAGCTCTTGGAGCACAGAGGTAGTATGCTCAGAATCCTTCTGCTTACCAGATCCCTCACAACAGCTATCAAGAATACCCAGTACTGGGAATACCCCGTAGTTGTTGCTGCTGGCAGTAGGGCTGCCAACCCTCTGGCTATGGCTGCCATTGCCTGCTGCCATTGCCTGCCATCACAAGGGTTTCTTGTGATTCTTAGAGCTGCCCTATGTCACTTCTGAGTTTTCCCTGGAAGTGACACAACAGGACACATGATGTCATGCCCCCCATGTCCCCACCCCTGAACCTCCCTCTGGTTGCTAGGCACTGCCATGTCCCCTACCTGTTGGGTTCCTGATTATCCACACTGAGGGCCAAACTAGACAATACCTCATCCTGGAATCCACCATGGCACGTGATACCTTTTAGAGCTTGTTTTTTAACTTTTCAAAATGTTGTGGGGGCCCAAACCTGCAAGGGACCACAGCACAAGTGGATAAGGGGCTCCTATCTCCCCCCCCCATGGTTTGGCTCTTGAAAATGGCATAAACAGGAGCTCTTCATCCCTCTGCACCATGGCCCCCAGCAAGATCAGGCTCTACAGCATTTTGAAACATTAAAAAATGAGCTCTAATATGGTACTGCATACCCATGGCAGACTCTGGGATATGGTATCAACTAGTTTGGTCATGAGATCTCTCAGAACATGGAACACTTTTGCATAGGGAGAAAAGGGAGCTATTTCAGTGGTGGAAGACCATCACCGTTAATCATGGTTCCAGATACAAATTATAACAAAAAGAGATGCTGTGGGTGAGGCTACATATTATTGTTGTTGTCGTTGTTGGTAGTCTGCGTCTCTCACTGAGATCCAAGGTGGATTACACAGTGCAAGTGAAAATACAATATAATCAACAGCTAGACAGTTTACAGATCAAGGTACAATAATGAACAGCAGTTAGGACATTCAATGAAAGAGATACAGTAGGGTATGGAAGCAGGAAAAAATGGAAAAACAAACATAAAGCCAAGCACAGAGATGAACTTTTTCTGAAATCAACCATAATTAAATTATATGGCATGTTTGGCAATGTGGAAACTCCCTAGTAGGTGTGTGTCTGCCAGTACTCAATAGAGAAACATGTAGTCCCTGCTTCTGCCAATGTATCTCTCTGGGCTACTTCGTACTACACAGCCCTATAATTCAGTTTTGCATAGTTTGTGGAAAGCCAAGAGAGCAGGAGCTTTCCTGACCTCCTCAAGCAGGCCATTCCATAAGGTGGGGGCTACCACAGAAAAAGCATGTGTGCAGGCAGCTGTTGATTTTACCCAACTGCAGGGCCATATCTGCAGAAAACCCTGTCTAGATGAGTGAAGCTACCATGATGAAGCAGGGGGGGGGAGGCAGTCACATAGATATGAGGGCCCAAGGCCATGAAGGGCTTTGAATGTGATAGTTATAATAGTTATAACCTTGAATTGAGCCTAGTAACTGATGGGAAGCCAATAAAGTGACTGCAGAATGGGAGTGATATGCACGCTCCATTTAACTCCTGAGAGTAGGTGTGGGCATGAACCACAAAAAAAACAAACCGTGCGATTCATGGTTCCTGTGTTTTCATGAACCACAAACCACGAACTTCCCTGAACTGGGGCAAGTTCACAAACCAGTTTGTGGTTCGTAGTTTTTGAGGTTTAAATGCCTCTTTCCATGCTGCTTTGCAGCGGCACGGAAAGGGGCATTTAAACCTGTGGATCAGCTGCTTGTTGGGGAGATCCTTGACAAGCAGCTGATCATTTAAACAGCGGGGTTTGACTGGCCACCCAGGTGTTCCTAGCCAGCCGGCCAAGCCCCACCTGCAGTTTAAATGGCCATTTCCCCGCCACTTGGAGCGGTGGAGAAATGGCCATTTAAACAGCAGGTGGGGCTTGGCTGGCTAGCCAGGAGTTCCTGACCGGCCAGCCAAGCCCCGCTGTTTAAATGGTCAGCTGCTTGTCCGGGATCTCCCCAACAAGCAGCTGATCTGCGGGTTTAAATGCCCCTTTCTGTGCTGCTTGGAAGCAGCACAGAAAAGGGCATTAATGAACCAAACAAACCAGCATACCAGTTTGGAAGTTCATGGAAAGGAGCTTCCATGAACTGCTGGTTCGCAAACCATGAACTGGGACGGTTCGTGGCTCTTTTTGGTTCGTGTTCTATTTTGTGCCCATCTCTACCTGAGAGTAATCAAATTGCAGCATTCTTTACCAGCTGGAGTCTCTGAGTTGACTTTGAGGGTAGACCTATGTAGAGTGCATTAGAGTAATCTAATCTCAGTGTTACTGTGCTATGAATCCAGATGGCCAGATCAGTCATGTCAAGTTAGGGGGCCATCATGCAGGCTAGTCTGAGTTGTAAGAAGGCCTTTTTAGCAGCTGCATTTACTTGCTTCTCTAGCAGCAGCACTGATCTACTATAACCCTTAAGCTCGAGTCTTAACTGAATCAGCCAGGGTCAACCAAACCCCATCAAAGATCATAAACACAATGTCCTTCAAGATCTCTGCTTTTCCAACCAGCAAGAATCCCATCTTGTCTGGGTTCAATTTCAATTTGTTTGCTTTTAGCCAGGTGACGACAGCTGTCAAGTAGAGACTATTACAGTGTTTGGATAATTTTTGCTGCATCACCAGGGGATTTGGATAACTAGATAACTAGACATAGAGCTGAGCATCATCTGCATAGTGATGGCATCCGATTTCATTGCTACAAATGAGTTCTCCTAAAAGCTTTACATAGAGGTTGAATAACATGGGGGATAAGACTGCACCTTATGGAACCCCACATGATAATTCCCACAGGAGATTGATCTCCAATAACAACCTTTTGAGTTCATCCCATGAGGAATGATTTAAACCAGTCCAAGGCACAGCTCCTAATTCTTAAATCTGCCTCCAAACGCCTCAGTGGGATGGTGTGGTCTACTGTATCAAAGGCTGCAGAGGGATCTGGGAGGAGCAACTATGAAGCATGGCCTTTGTTTACATTGTTTACACTTTGCCTAGAAATGGTAGAGTAGGCAATAATTAGCTATATCATTTTTTGTCTAAGGATGGTTTTTAAAGGAGTATGCAGATGAATGCCTTTTTGAGATGCTGAGGAAATGTGCCTTAAGTTAATGACTGATTTATGATAGACATCAAGGGCTCCTTTACATGGTCTTTATAAGATTTTAGTAGCCAGAATGGGCAAGTATCCAGATTACAAGTAGTGGCCTTCACAGATGCTAGAATTCTGTCAATATCCATCACTGTGACTGAGTCAAAATGTTCAAGAAATGGACTAAGCTTTGTGTTAAGCATTACCTCTGACTCAGCTATTTGATAGGTCATATCCAGATCAGAGCGTATTTGAGCTATTTTATCACCAAAAAGGTTTTCAAAGGTGTCACAACTAGAGATGGGCACACACCGCATTACGAACCTCAAAACCCCACGAAATTGGCGATCGCGCAATCCCGATCCGGCAGTTCGTTATCGGCCACGGCAAACGAACCAGCGTTCGATAGAGGCCTGGTTCGTTGTGTTTGGCCGCAGTTCGGGAAGCCAGACACTCAGGGCCAAGCTACACATGACGAATGACACTTGAATGGCAAGTGTATTTCTCCCTGTTCACTTGCCCTCCACTCAATCCACTTGCCGTTCAAGTGTCATTCGTCATGTGTAGCTTGGCCCTCAGGCACCAGCAATCAATTCCCCCAGGCAACGGAGCTGGGGGAATGCCTGAGCTCAGTCTGCGCTCCTTCTGTTGCCCTGGAAACCCGAATGGAAGCCCAGGTTACCTTGATCGGCAGGTCTTCCTTTCAACCATGGAGATGCAAAGCAGTTACAAGTTGGGAGAAGCCACCCAGGGGAGGGAGGGGGGAAGGGGGTGGTCTGTAGCCATGGGCACTCCAATCTCATCCCTGCAAACCCTAATAGGCAGCTCTGATGGCCAAACACAGACCTCCTGTGTTGCTCAATGGGACCTGTGCTTATAAATAGCCGTGGGCTCCCAGGCTGGGTTTCACTTTCAGCGAGCAGTGGAGTGGGACAGAGCTCTTGCTTGCCACTTGCTAGCCTTTGGGGAGAGAGACTGAGAGTATAATTCAGCTTGGATTTGGGGGATAGGGATCTATCTCCTCTGGTTCCAGGGCTGCTGCCTGGCTCTGGGGCCAAGCTCAGTGGGCACCTCGGCTGAGGGCTCACAACCACATTGATTCTTGATCAGGGCATGATCTGTTTGGGTCTGTGGGAGTGGTGGGCTAGGGCTCTAGTCCCTCCCTCCCTCTGGTGCCAGGGCTGCTGCCCGGCCCTGGGGCCAAACTCAGTGGGCACCTTGGCTGAGGGCTCACATTAGTGCCTGATCTGTTCAGGTCTGTGGGAGTGGCGGGCTAGGGCTCTAGTCCCTCCCTCTCTCTGGTGCCAGGGCTGCTGCCAGGCCCTGGGGCCGTGCTCAGTGGGTACCTCGGCTTAGGGCTCACATTCGTGCCTGATCTGTTCAGGTCTGTGGGAGTGGTGGGCTAGGGCTCTAGTCCCTCCCTCCCTCTGGTGCCAGGGCTGCTGCCAGGCCCTGGGGCCAAACTCAGTGGGCACCTCGGCTGAGGGCTCACATTAGTGCCTGATCTGTTCAGGTCTGTGGGAGTGGCGGGCTAGGGCTCTAGTCCCTCCCTCCCTCTGGTTCCAGTGCTGCTGCCAGGCCTGGGGGCCAAGCTCAGTGGGTACCTCGGGCTGAGGACTCACATTAGTGCTGATCTGTTCAGGTCTGTGGGAGTGGTTGGCTAGGGCTCTAGTCCCTCCTTCTCTCTGGTGCCAGGGCTGCTGCCAGGCCCTGGGGCCGTGCTCAGTGGGTACCTCGGCTTAGGGCTCACATTCGTGCCTGATCTGTTCAGGTCTGTGGGAGTGGTGGGCTAGGTCTCTAGTCCCTCCCCCTCTCTGGTGCCAGGGCTGCGGCCAGGCCCTGGGGCCAAGCTCAGTGGGCACCTTGGCTGAGGGCTCACATTGATTATTATTAATCAGTGCCTGATCGGGTCAAGTCTGTGGGAGTGATGGGCTAGGGCTCTAGTCCCTCCCTCCCTCTGGTTCCAGGGCTGCTGCCAGGCCCTGGGGCCAAGCTAAGTGGGCACCTGGGCTGAGGGCTCACCAAATGATTCGTATTATTATCACAATCCTAATCATTTTAATTATGATTCTTATTATTACTATTATTATTCTGCCACTGTGCCTGTTCTGCCCAGGCGTCTTGGTGTGCTGGGCTATGGCTGTAGCCCCAGCCTCTGGTTCCAGTGCTGCTGCCAGGCCCTGGGGCCAAGCTCAGTTGGCACCTCGGCTGAGGGCTCACATTGATTATTATAAACCAGTGCCTGATCGGGTCGGGTCTGTGGGCATGGTGGGCTAGGGCTCTAGTCCCTCCCTCCCTCTGCTGCCAGGGCTGCTGCCAGGCCCTGGGGCCAAGCTCAGTGGGCACCACGGCAGAGGGCACACAGAGTCATCTCCTTTCCTGTCCTCCTTAATTCTAGTTTGGTGGCACAATGAGTCTTCCTCTTGTGTTGGCTGCCAAGGGTGGTTGTGGGGTGAAGTGCGATGGCAATCCTCCTGGTTCCGTTGTGGAAAGCGGTTTTGGGTGTGGCTCGGGGGCCGCAGGGAGTCCTCCCGCTCCCCCCAATTCACCTATGTGGGTTGTGGAGGCCCAAGAGGTCTTTGCGCAGGGGGGAGAGAATCTCTCTCAACATTTTGAGGAGGGGTGGGCGATGGATCCCCGGAGAAATGGTATGTGTGTTATTAAAGATCCCTCCCATCCCCATCCCAAACTCTCAATGGTGTCCCCTCCCGCAGTCCACCCCTCACCCCGTCGTCCGTGTCCAGCCCCGCAGCACAGCCAGTAACTGTTCATCCTCCTTCCCCTGGGACAGTTAGTAGTCGACATTACAATGCCTCCGTATGGAGGCACTTTTGGGCCCTTCCTGAGGACCCCCGTGTGGTGCGGTGCTGTGCCATGCCTGTGATGTCCTGGTGCACAGGGGCAAAAACCTGAAGCACCTGTCTTTGACGGCCCTGAAGAGGCACCTGAAGAGGCACCACCCGAGCCTGTCTCCCTCCTCACCCAGTGAAACATCCATTGTGGGGAGAAAGGGGGCCACCAGCTCTTCTGAGCGGGGGTCATTGGGAGGATCACTTTGCCCTGAGGGTGATGCTGGTGAGAGCAGAGTGCTCCGGCAGGCTGCGTTGGCGGAGGTTGGCCCCTCGGAGTCTGGGACAGCGCTGCTTACAACCTCGAGGCTGATGGCTCAGGAGGTGGCTGCCGCTGCACTGTTCCTCAGTGGGACCCTCGGATGAGGACCCGCAGTGGCTGGGGGATCAGGCCCCCCGACTGAATGACACGTCCTCTCCCACCCACTCCGGGAATACCAGCGCACTCCTCTTTGGCCTGGAGGTTGTGGGGGGATCTTCCCACTTACCCCCCACATGACAGGTCCTCTCCCTCCCATCCTTTCTGGCAAGGCAGGAAGGTGAGTGATGCTGCTGATGGCAGCCTCCTTTGGGCACTTGCACAGCAGCTCAGGAACTGTTGCACATATAGTTCAGCCGCACGGTGCCCCCATCCATCGCAAATGCAGAGCCCTCTGAGCAGGGGGGAATGGGTCGCTCGACTGATGTCCTTCCCGCAAAGGCAGGAAGGTGGCCGATGTCAGCTGCTGCTGCTGCTGCTGTCACGTTTCCCTCTCCCCCTCTCAGGAAACACTCTGACATGTCCAAATAATGCCTCCTGTCCTGCCCATCCCCTACTTTCTGCAAAGGCAGGACAGTGGATCAGGTCAGCCCCTGCTTCAAGAGGGACTGTCCTGTTACTGCTCCCTCCTTGGTCACACAGCTCGGTTGCGCTCACGCAGCTGATTGTATTGTGTATGGATACAATCGGTTGACAATGTGGTGGCACCCCTGTCAACGGGACTGACGGGACCTCTTTCAGCTGGGTGGGAATGTGTCCTGCAACTCCCGTCCTTTCCCTCAAGACAGGAAGGTGGGTACTGTTGGCTGCCACCGTATTATTCCTCAGTGGGACCCTCAGTTGAGGACCCGTAGCTGCTGAGGGATCTTCCCCCTCCCCCTCCTCATGTTGGACAGAACAAGACAGAGAGACAGATAGAAAGATGTATTGAAAAAAAAAAACAAAACCATTGGAAAAAGATGGACACACAAGCCTACATATGGATGATGATAGGGAAAGGAAAATAGAAAATAACATAGTTATTAAAAGAGAGAAAAAGACAGCTAGAGATAGAAAAAATAATAAAGGACAGATATATACGTAGAAAGAGAGAGATTCAGATAAATAGTGGTGGAATCACATAGGAAGAGACAGAGAGAGATCGAAAGTTGCAAATAGACAGTGAGAGGGAGAAACAGAGAAACAGATAGAAAGGGGCACACAGATATCAACCATTCTAGAAGTAGAAATAGAATGTGAATGCATCAAGGAGACATAGAATCGAACGGAACACGCCACATCCATGGAGAAAAGGATTGAAAATAAAAAACAGAGAAAGAGACAAACAGTACAGAATGTATCAGAATAATGCAAAAGACACTAGAATGTATGCACGAACATTAGAGAATGAATGTTAGTTAGAGAATGGTATATGGTTGGAGAACGGTATGTAGAGACAGATAGAGATTCCCGGCCCCTCCGCACCGGGAATAACAGCGCGCTGTTCTTTGGCTTGGAGGTTGGGGGTGGGATCTTCCCGCTTACCCCCCACATGACAGGTCCTCTCCCTCCCATCCTTTCCGGCAAGGCAGGAAGGTATGAGCTGCTGGCTGCCACCGCCGCACTGTTCCTCAGTGGGACCCTCGGGTGAGGACCTGTGGATACTGGGGGATATTCCCCCTCCCCCTCCTCATGATGACAGGTCCTCTCCCTCCCATCTTTTCCGGCAAGGCAGGAAGGTGTGTACTGTTGGCTGCCACCGCCGCACTGTTCCTCAATGGGATCCTCGGGTGAGTACCCGCGGTTGCTGGGGGATATTCCCCTTCCCTCTCCTCATGATGACAGGTCCTCTCCCTCCCATCTTTTCCAGCAAGGTAGGAAGGTGTGTACTGTTGGCTGCCGCCGCTGCACTGTTCCTCAGTGGGACCCTCGGGTGAGGACCCACAGATGCTGGGGGATATTCCCTCTCCCCCTCCTCATGATGACAGGTCCTCTCCCACCCACTCCGGGAATACCTGTACGCTCCTCTTTTGGGAGGTTGGGGGGGATCTTCCCGCTTACCCCCCACATGAAAGGTCCTCTCCCTCCCATCCTTTCCAGCAAGGCAGGAAGGTGGGTACTATCGGCTGCTGTCGAAATTTTCCTTAGTGGGACACCGAGGTGAGGACCCGCAGTTGCTGGGGGATCAGGACCCCGTCTGAATGTCATGTCCATTCCCACCCATGCCAGGAATACCAGCGCGCTCCTGTTTGGCCTGGCGGGTGGGCACATGGGGGGTGCTGCCAGCGAGCGGCCAGACCCCCCACCCCCTGAATGGGGGCAGCTCAACGCCACCTCCCCGTGCCCGCCAGGTCCGGAGGCCACCCCCAGTACACACCTTCCGGCCTGCGCCAGGAATACCAGTGCGCTCTTCTTTGGCCTGGTGGGCGGGCACATGGGGGGTGCCGCCGGTGAGCAGCCAGACCCCCCCACCCCCTGAGGGGAGGCAGCTCAACGCTGCCTCCCCATGCCCGCCAGGCCCAGCGGCCACCATCGACACCCACCTTTTGTACACTGGGCCAACATCAACCGGTGGCTCTAATTGTATCGAGTGGGAGTTTCCTGGGGCCTTGGACTGGAGAGGGTATAACTCCAAGATCCCTTTTGCAATCTTGTCCAAACTTGGGTGAGGCTGTAGGAGAGCCTGCGAAAGACTTCCCGGGAATATGGGCTGTGTAAGTCCCACGGGGGGCGTTCTGCACCCAACAAACCACGAACCGCAAACCGGTTCGGCAATGGAAAATGTTCATTGCTGTTCACGATCTCGGGTTCATCGTCGGCACTGAACCATGAACCGCTGGTTCGTTAATTTTTTTTGGTTCGTGCCCATGTCTAGTCACAACTAACTGCCTGTTCTTGGCCCAGTGAAGTTTCAGATTTAGCAGTCCAAAGATGTTGAGATACTTTAAACAGTTGGGATGGACATGATTTAGCAGATGCAATGGTAGCAGAAAAGTAACATTTCTTTGCTGCTACCACTGCTCTTCATAAGTCTGCCAATGGACTCTGCAGCATGCTCTATCAGCTTCAGCACACATACAGTATATTAACAAAACCGCACTTGTATCAAATAGTGATTCCTCCCATGGGAAAGAAGGACAAAACCCCTTCTTCCCCTCATGGCACAGTCCTAATCTGAATTGGACTCTCATTGGGAACCTGCAGCTGCTATCTGACTCCTAGATTCTGTGGCATGCACAAGACGAACGCAATGCCTAGTTTTGCCCTATATGTTGAAAAGTATCTGCTTAATATTATCTTTCTGTTTGCACAATGGAACAAACAAGGAATCGTTTCAACTCAACTCCTTTGCCATTCTTCAGGGGGGAAAATCAAAATGAGTATCAAGCATAAAGCTACGGTTTCATATCCTGATTTGACATTGTACAACTCTGGCTCAATACGAAGTGGAAGTAGTTAACTCACTATAGAAAGTAATTTTCCCTCTTTACATTTTGTAGGGACTCTACTAATATCCACCTACTTGTATATAAAATTGCCTACCCAGCTAAGGATGTGCTTGTAGTAATCAGACTCCATGCACAGACATTCCTTAACTGAACCAGGGGGAAATAGTCTTGTGACAGTCTTGCGTTTGCTGTCTTTCCTGCAACAGCAACCATATTTAAAGCCCTTCATGTCCTAGGACCTACATATATAAAGGGGTATATTTCACCATGCACTAATTACAGCCTTCCAGTTCTGACCTTCTGGTTGTTCCACCACTTAAGTTTGCCTACATGGCATCTACTAAATCTGGGTCCTTTTCATTCAATATTGATTCCCACCATTCTCCCTTGTAGAATGGGCTCCCTGAAGAACTGAGGAGGGCAGCATCCTTCATTTTCAGGAAGTGCTGCAAGGCCATTTTATTTGCTGGGGCTGATGTTCAAAGGCCTAGGCTGCAAGCATTTTCTTGGGAGAGAGTTTAGTGGGGTTATACTGTATTCTGTATGGCTTCAATATGGAATTCTAAACAGCCTTAAGGCACAAGGGAAAGTTGGGACATCACTATTTAAACAAACAGGCCAATGTAGCTGCTCTTCTGGAATCTGTTGATTCAAACACCTGTTATTAAGATGTCTTTGAATCAAGAGTGCATGGAATATAAAGGTTAACAGACAGTTTATACAGGGAGGCTTTAAGTCTGAACTGTTATGCGGGAAAAGTCAAAAGGCATGAAAGCCCATTCAGCCTATTAGATATCTGTGTCAATTATTAGCTAGCTTAAGTTTGTTGTCTAGAAATGCAGGCTGCTGTGAGGATAAATCAAGATGTGAATTGTAAAACAAACTGCAAACTGCTCAAACCTTTCAGAAGTTGCCATTAATAAAAGATTATGTGACACTACTGTCATTGTTCTCTTCGTAGAAAGAGGGAGCAAGGAACTTTCAAAGAGAAAAGAAACCTTGGCAAAATTATAAATATTGTAAAATGTGAACTTTCACACTACTTTTGTCCTGAATCTGATCCATCAAGAAAGATCCACAGGTACAAGCAGCCTGCTACACATAGAGCTGATGCAGATAATCCATCCCTATCTACATTGATATTCCTTTTTTCAGGTCCCATTGAAAGAGATGCATGTGTCTTTTCATGAGAATGCATGTTTACCTGTAGAATCTGCAGATATTACCTGTGATTGGTAATGGATGAGAGTCAGTGCTGTGATTCCCTCCCTCTCCCATAAAATAAATGGGCAACTTTAAATGCAGACATTTTTTATTCTCAGAGCATCTGGTTGTTCATAATCCCGATTCATTATAATGAATGAATATCAAGCTATGTGGCAAAACATACATAAATAGCTTTCAAGAATTTTCCTACTTTGCCCGGTTGAACTCAAGTTTTCAATTTGTCCTCCATGAATTATCCCAGTGACAGATTTTGCACTCTTTTTCTCTATGCCTTTCTGAAGTCTTCTGTGAGGAAGCCTAGCTTCTCATCACAGGGCCTAGCCTCATATGATAGGACCTAATTAACCCTCACAAATATATTTGAAACTCTGTGGGACAGTTACTACCCTGTTGTCACCAGTTTTGTTATATATGATGCCTGCACAGCTTTTGGCTTTGGCTGCCAGTGATTGTATTTGCTGTACAGCCCTGATAGAATGGGGGGAAGGAGAAGGAGGGAGAGCTGAGCTGGGGGGAGGGGAGACCTCTGAAGTAAAAGGCTCTCTGGACTGAATGCTGTCCTATTACCTGCACACTCTGGCCTCTACTTTCCTTCTATTTAAGCCCCAGCTGCCACAATATTAATTAAAAAGGGGGGACACAAGCTTTTATTTACTGGATGGTAGCATGTAGCTTTGTGTTCCCTAAAGGGCTTTTGTTTGTGACCCTAATCATGTAGTACTTGATAGTAAGATGATTAGAAACCACCTTTCCCATGGCTATTTTTGATTGGACAGACAGCAGTTGGAACAGAACCACCAAAGATTCATTCACAGAAAGTAAGTTGTAGAAACAGTTAAAGATATAGTGTGGAATGAATAATAAGCACAAGAGTACAACTAACTCGCAACTTCACTCCCCAGAGGTTATGTTTTCCCTGCACTGGGAGTTACCTTGTTGAACCTGAGCCTAGGTTAACAAAAATGGGGTAGAGGGGAATGATTGCCTTTTCCCCAGATAGGGCTCCTCATCATTCAAGGTACTTCTTTAATCACAGCTGACAGGCTTCTACTCAAGAACTAGGCTGCTCTTTTAAACTCTCAGAGAACCTGGCCTCAGTTGGATTTTGGATAGGCCCTTTACAGAGTGCTTTTTAAATTCCTTAAAATGAGGTTCCTTCCCACTCTTGACCCCAAATCCTACCTGAAAAGCCCAAAATAAAAGCCTGACTCAGCTTACTGTTATCCAAAGTCACAATTTCTCTGTCCAAAGGAAAATGCATCAATGCTCCCCTTTTTAAAGTGAGGTAGCTGGCTCCCCCTCCCACCTAGTGGAGCTCCAAGAGCTCTGATTGGCTGGCCAGTCTCTGGGACACACTTAAGAGCAGATTCCCCAGGATTGGTTCAGAGCCTCAGAGACAGGCAGAACTCTGGGGTTGATTGCCACACCCTGTTGTTGGAAGGTCTTTGGCCTTCAGACTGAAATTGCACATCTGTCTCCTTGTTCTTCTGCTCCATATGTCTGAAGTACACTTTTGCCCTTGTAGGTTCTGTAGTTTAAACATAGAGATTAAAGGAATACTCCTTTCTTTGGTACATCAACAACCTGTAAACAACTCTTCTAGGATACAGCAACTCTGGGAAATCAGCAGGTAAAAAGCAGGTGCTCAATGTTGATCCAAAGCTAGGTAAACAGGAGAAATCTCATGGCACTGAAATGTCCACAGCTGTCTGAAACACAAACACAAATATTCAACCAGAATATCTAGAAATATAAATCATGCAAAAGTTTATTATGTGTCTATCAACCATCCAGCTACAACCACCTGAAAGTTCTTTTTACTCTTTTAGATATTATCTACTGAATCAGCCTATGTGACATCCTTTCTCAAAAAAATCCAGCTAGATTTTTGGCTCAGCTGCAATGCAATACTTAGCAGAATTTCATGCAGCTTTCAGTTTTCATACATCATCTTATGGATATCTTACGGATTTGATTAACCATACTCAGTAACAGATTTATATTATGCAGAGTGGCCAGTTGCACTGGCTTCCATAGCCTGTGTACATGAGAAAAATCACTAAAATGTCATGCAAGGGTGCCAGAAAAGCACTCCTCCTTTCTCTAATGCATTCTGCTAAACAGAATATATACTTTTTGCAGTACACAGGTGCCAGAGTAAGCGGCAGACACTAGCTCTGCAGATCTGATGGTTATTTCTGTGTCAGTGATACAGAGCTGGAGATAGTGATAAGAACATAAAAAGAGCCCTGCTTGGTAAGACCAGAGGTCTATCTAGGCTAGCATTCTGCTTCATACAATGGCCAACTAGTTGTCCTGGAGGGCTGATAGGGCACAGAGGCCAACATGACAAACAGCCTACCCTGAGTCTTTGGTAAAGTACCTTGTCAAAAATGTTTTGGATATCAAGTATTTAATGTCTACCACATCACTCTTATCCACGTTTGCTAACCTGCTCAAAGATCTCAAAAAGTTTGTGAGGAAGGACTTCTTTCTGTGCACTGCATTTGGGGGCAAGCCTTCCATTTAGGAAGCCTTGTTGCCTTTTACGGCTTCCATGATGTGGGTTGTTTTATTTATTTTTTTTAATAATTTTATTGGATTAGATATCATTAAATTGTACATTACAATCAGTTTCCTTTAATTTTTCCAATTCTAACCCCCTCCCTTTCCCCCCCTTTTTGTTGACTTCCAACAGTTTTCCAACCCCTTGTCCCTTTTCCCTTACTCATTTTAAATTTATTCTATCTGTCAAACATAATCTTTCACTTTCTTCTAAGCTTATCTATATAACACAGTGCTCCTTCTGTCTTCCTACTTACTTTAACAACTAAATAATACATAACTAAATAATACATTCTTGGCATATTTTCTTTTAATAATAATCATTTAGCTAATTTTGGTACTCTATACTCTATCTTATAATCTCATCTTCAATATGGGGCGAACAATTTATCCCTCATTTAGCATATTTTTAGATCCTTCTATAAACAGTATACTCAATATAAGTCAACCAATTTAACTTATACTCTATATATTTCTTTTTCTACATATCTCATCTTCATACTGTTTTAATTATATAATTGTATTATTCTTTCATTATGCAACTATCCACCAAAAATAGTCAACCAATTTGACCCATATATACCTCCAAACCAATTCAATCAATTTAATACATAATCTATACATTAATATATATTTTCCCACCTTACTTAAATTCCTTCATTGCAATTATAAAATTATCTCCATTATACAATTATTGCCAGAAATGAAATTAATTAGTTTCTATCCTTATAATTAGTTAATTTCTATCATTATAATTCTTGTAATAACACCTATAATACTTAATGCTATATATAATAGTCTAATAAAGTAGTTGCTTAGAAATTCTCATTTACCTCTCCACCCCCCGGTAAAGTCACCTCCCTCTACTTTTATTGTATTTCAGTAATTTTCAAACTGCCACAGTTCTCCTCCCACCTCCCATTTCTTCACTAAATATTGTTTCAGCTTTTCCCAATCCGTATTGAACTGTCCTGGATCAAGGTCTCTCAGTTTCCTTATCATTTTGTCCATTTCCGCCATGTACAGCAATTTATATACCCAGTCCTCAATAGTTGGCACTTCTTGCACTTTCCACTTTTGCGCGTACAAAAGTCTGGCCGCTGCTGTCATGTAAAATAGCAATGTCCTATATTGTGCTGGAATATCCTCCATTCCCAAGTTCAGTAGCAGGAGTTCTGGGTTCTTATTAATTGGAAATTGTAAAATCTCACTTATTACTCTTATTATTTCCCCCCAGTACTGCCTAGCTACCTCACAAGTCCACCACATGTGATACAAAGATCCCTCATGCTTTTTACATTTCCAGCATTTGTTAGACATATTCAAATTCCCTAGCGCAATTTTCTTTGGTGTCAAATACCAACAATAAATCATTTTATAGACATTCTCTTTAATATTGGTGCATGTCGTGATCTTCAACGTACTTTTCCACAAGTATTCCCACGCCTCCATTGTTATTTCTTTATTAAAGTTTATAGCCCACTTCACCATTTGCACTTTAACTGTTTCATCTTCAGTATACCATTTCAGCAGCACTTTATATACCTTAGAGATTTCCTTTTTTCCTCTTGTAAAAGTGCCTGTTCTAATTCTGAATTCTCCATTCTTATCCCTCCCTTCACACAGTCCGAATTATAAAGATCTCTGATCTGTCTGTACTGAAACCAATCGTAGCTTGGAGACAACTCGTCCTGCGTCTTTATTTTGGGTTTAGAAAATTCCATTCGGGTTATCTCCTTGTATGTTAAACACTGTTGTTCATTATCGACAGTTCTCGGATCTATTACTTCATATGGAACCACCCATGAGGGGATTCCATCTTGTAGGTAATTTCTGTACTTCTTCCAAGTTGTGAATAGGCTTCTCCGAATATAATGATGTAAGAACATAGAGTCCGCTTTTACTTTATCATACCATAAATATGCATGCCATCCGAATATTTTTTTATATCCTTCTAAGGCCAGTAATTTCCGGTTTTTCAGCATCATCCAGTCTTTCCACCACACTAAACAAATTGCGTCATAATAAAGTCTTAGGTTGGGCAGTTGCATTCCGCCTCTTTCTTTTGCATCTTGTAACACTTTCATTTTCACTCGAGGCTTTTTGCCTGCCCAAACAAAATCTGATATTTTCCTCTGCCATTTTTCAAACTGCTTAGAGTCTCGGATAATTGGTATTGTCTGTAACAGAAACATCACTCTTGGCAACACATTCATCTTAATTACTGCAATTCTTCCCAACCATGACAAATTCAGTCTGTTCCATTTAATCAAGTCTTGCTCTATCTGAGTCCATAGTTTCTCATAGTTGTTTTTAAATAAATCTATATTCTTTGCAGTCAGTTCAATTCCCAGATATTTCACCTTACTAGTTACTTCGCAGTCTATTTCCATTAATAATTGTTGTTTTTGTTTAGTCATATTTTTACATAATATCTTTGACTTCTTTTTGTTTACATAAAATCCTGCCAAATCTCCAAACTCCTTGATCTTCTCTATTACTTTTGGCATATTCTCCATTGGATCTTCCACAATTAGCATTATATCGTCCGCAAATGCTCTGACCTTATAGGAAAAGTCCTTTATTTTTATTCCACGGATTGCATTGTCTTCTCGTATCTGTATCATCAGTATTTCCAAAACCAAAATAAACAACAGTGGAGACAACGGGCAACCTTGTCTTGTTCCTTTACCTATAGTCAATTTCTTGGTCACCTCGTCATTCACCACAATTGCTGCACTCTGGTCTCTATAAATTTCCTTTACTGCTCTTATGAATCTTTCTCCCATTTGTAGCTTTTCCATGGTGGCAAACATAAAGTCCCAGTTCAAATTGTCAAACGCTTTTTCAGCGTCCACAAAGAAGAAGCCAACCTCCTTGTCACAATGCTTGTCATAGTATTCAATAGCATTTATAACTGTCCTTAAATTGTCTTTAATTTGTCTATTTGGCAAAAACCCAGCTTGCTCCTCCTCAATAACTTCAGAAAGCCATCCCTTCACTCTTTCCGCCAGTATCTTCGCAAAAATTTTATAATCATTATTAAGTAACGATATAGGTCTATAGTTTTTCATGTTAGTCAGATCTTGCCCCTCTTTGGGGATCAGTGATATATTAGCTTCACTCCAAGTGTCTGGGATCCGTTGATCCTTTAAAACACCATTAATCACATCTTTTAGGAATGGTGCCAGTTCATTAGCCATTACCTTATAAAATTTGGCTGTAAGTCCATCTGGTCCTGGCGCCTTTCCCAAGTTTGTTGACTGTATTGCCTTTCTTATTTCTTCCTCCGTTACTTCATTGTTCAATTTGTCTCTCCAAGCTTCCAAAATTACTGGGAGCTTCATTTTCTCCAAGTATGTCGCTATTAAGTCTTTATTCACCTCTTTTTTATTATACAATTTGGCATAAAATTTATAAAAGGCTCTGCTAATAGCTGTCTGTTCCAGGTACACTTTATTGTCCTCACAGATTTTGTTTATTATTTTCTTCTCCTTTCTCTTCTTCAATTGCCATGCCAAATATTTTCCAGGTTTATTTGCGCCTTCAAACGCCTTTTGATTCATTCTCTTAAGATTCCATTCCAATTCTTTATTATTCATTGCTGTCAGCTGTTCTTGAAGAATTTTAATATCCTGGTAGATTTTCTTTTTCCCTGGTCTTTTCTTTAACTGTATTTCTTTGGCTTTTATTTTCTCCGTGATCTCCTGTCTCTTCTCCTCTTTTTTTTCCCTGGCTCTTCCATTTAAGTCCATTAATATGCCCCTAATTACTGCGTTGTAGGTGTCCCATACCTTGTTGGTTGGTACTTCTCTATTCATGTTATATTGTATGAAAAACTTTGTTTCTTTTCTCAACATCTCCTTATTTTCTCCCTCTTGCAGCAAATCCTCATTTATTCTCCATCCTTTCCTTTTACTCCTTTTCCCCAACTTCCACATAATTGGATTATGATCTGAGCCTACCATAGGCATTATTTCCACATCCTTAGTCCAAAGCGCTAAGTCTTTTGAGGCCCAGATCATATCGATTCTTGATAGCGTAGAGTGTCTCACGGAGAAAAACGTATATTGTTTGCATTTGGGATTTTGTCTTCTCCATACATCTTCTAAAGTTTCCTGTTGCGTCAATACAAAAAACGTCTTTGGTAATAGTCCTCTTTTCTTTTGTGCAGTTGCTGACTTTTTATCTAGTTCCAAGTTTGTCACTCCATTGAAGTCTCCTGCAAGAATTATCTGGTCATAAGAAAGTTCATCTAATTGCTTCCTCAAGTCCTCAAAGAAGCTTTCTTTTGCTCCGTTAGGTGCATAGATTCCAATCACCAATACTCTCTTTAAATTCCATATACATTCCACTGCTAAAAATCTGGCTTCCGCATCTTTCATCACTAACTTTGGCTGTAGCTCCTCTTTTATATACAATACCACTCCCCTTTTTTTCTTATTAGAGGCCGCTACAAAATCACTGCCCAATTTATTCAATTTTAAATACTTTGCATCCTGTTTTCTAATATGAGTCTCTTGCAAACATACAATATCACATTTTTGTTTTAATAGCCAGTGGAAAATACCTTTTCTCTTATTCGGTGAATTAAGTCCATTTACATTCCAAGATAAAACTTTGCACTCCATATTCATAATCTTGTTGCTGGTAAGTCCTTTTCATTGTCCCTTATAAACTGCTCCATCTCTGATTCAGATCTAATGCGCTTTTTCGCTCCTCCAAATTCAAAGGACACTCCTTCTGGTAGTTCCCATCTGTACCTTATTTTCATGTCCTTCAGAATCTGAATTAGAGCTTTATATTTTTTTCGATCTAGCAACACCGATCTGGGTAATTCCTTCATGATAATAATCGTCTTGCCATCAATCTCCAATGGATCTTGAAACTGTTTAGTCACAATCTTCTCTTTTATATTTCTAGACGTGAATTGCACAATCACATCTCTTGGTAGTTTCCTCCGGGTCGCGATTCTTGAATTTACACGATATACCACATCTAGGATAGCCACAACTTCCTCCTCCTCCTTCCCCAGGTATTCAGCTAACACCTCAGTGATCTGTTCTTGAGCTGTCTTTCCTTCCACTTCCGGCAAGCCACGAAACCTCAGCTGCTTCTCCATATGTTTACTTTCCGCAACCGCCATTCTCCCCCTCATCACCCTCATCTCTGTTCGTTGCGTATCTGCTAAGTTCTCCACCGCACTTTCCACTACCTTGACTCTTTGCTGTGTTCCCTGCAGGTCATTTTGCATTGTTTCCATACCTTTCTTCACTTCTGCCAGCTCATTTTTCACTGTCTCTTTAACCTCTTTAACCTCTTTCACCAACTCCGGTTTCATGTCCTTGAGCTCTTTAATCACTTCTAAAAGTTTTTTATCCAAATTCTCTATCGCCGATTGCCACTCTTTTTTCGACATCGTGGGGCTTGCTTTGGCTCGCTCCCACGAGTCCGCTCTCTTCCTTAGCTCCGTGGCGTTTAATTTAATGTCCTTTTAGTTTAAATGTCCCGGTCTTTCCAAAAAAAACTTTTAGAGAGTCCAAAATGTCGGGCGTCTTTTCTCTATGGTTCCTCTATGATTTTTGTAATCCAATATAGCTTACTTCCTCTTTCGCTGAAGCCGCGGCTCTTCCCCTTTCAAAAATGGCGATTCCCTACTTCCTGCCCTCCGGCAAGGGCCGCCTCTCTCCAGCAACTCTATTGTTGTTACGTACTTCCTGTTTCCCGACTTCCCACAGCAGTTCTCGTGATGGTGAAACTTTCTCACAGCCTGATATCTCCTTATAGCCACAGGTATTCAAAACAATAGTCCAATTTCTTTAATAACTTCGTTTAACTTAGTCCTTTTTCTAATATAATTCTTGCCGGGTCCTCCCCTCCTTATACTTAGTCTGTTGCAGTTTAAAAGTCTACTTTAATTCTTCTTTACTTTAAGTAATCTGTCCTGTTTCAAGAGATAGTGATCTTTACCTTCTCATTCACTTTTCTTGGGTTGTAATCGCTGTTTCAATCTTAGATTCCCATCCACTCTTCCTTTCCCTGTTGAAGCTTGGGCATGTAGGTCTTATGCCAACCGCATTGGCACCAGGACTGCCGCAGAGATTATAGCCGACCTGTCTTAGGGTGGGACCTCAAGGGTCGGGAGAGGATCCGTTGCGTAGGACCCCCCCTCGCCCGAGATCAACGCGCCCTGAGGTGCTTGAGCGTTCTATGCCTGTTCTCCGCCTGAGAACAGTCGACCGCGGGCTTGATTTTGCCCCGCCGGCCGCTTAAACGGCAGCCCAGTCAGCTCCACGATTAGAGCTGCGTTAGACCTTCATGGATC
Source organism: Eublepharis macularius (assembly GCF_028583425.1). Lineage (NCBI taxonomy): Eukaryota > Metazoa > Chordata > Lepidosauria > Squamata > Eublepharidae > Eublepharis > Eublepharis macularius. Next base: position 133,592,691 of record NC_072791.1, on the reverse strand, counting down.
CCAAACCGGAAGTCCCCAAACCGGAAGTCCCATGTGGGTTGTTTTAGACTTGTTGGTAATTTTCCTGACTTGAAGTATACATTCTATCTGGGCCTTCATTAGTATAGTTTTAAATATTTTCTTGGGGGGATTTAACCCTTGTTATTATCCTTTTTAACTTCCCTCTGTCTAGTCCTCTTATTTTTGCCAAGTTTTTCCTTTTAAAATCAACAATGATTGTTTTAGACTTTGGGGGCACAACGCTGACAACCAGTGAGAGACCAACCTGTGCAAGTGGCATTGCCATTGGCATAATGATGTTGTCAGCAGCACAATGATATCACTCCCAGCAATGTGATGACATCACCATGTTTGGCCCAAACTCTATGGTTTAACCAAATTTTGACTGAACGCTAAAGCATCACTAGTGATACAGTGATGTCACTGCAGGATTCCTGCCTTCATTGGCCCTTAGAGCTTCCTCATATGACCCTCATTTACTGCCCTACACTACTTCTCAAGTTTTGGCCACTCCCACCAATATTTTCCCAAGACTTAATCCAACCAAAGATTCCCCAGCTCCTGTCGTCTTCTCTCCAGAAGTTATTTAAAAGGTTCTCTGCCTCCATTTTGATATTAAGCACCAGCAACCAGATACCCTTTGGATTCATGTGAAGCTTGTTTCTTTTGTACAGGTTCAGTTTGTCCCAGAAAGGTCTCCAGTGCCTGAAAATCTAAGCCCTTCCTCCTGGCATCACTTTCTCATTCACACATTGAGATCTCTAATCTGTATGTGTCCAGCTGGTCTTGTATGCAGAACTGATAGCAATTCTGCTGCCTTGGAGGTCCTGGCCTTTAACCTTTTGCCTAGTAACCTAAATTTTTCCTCCAGGACCTAGTAACCTAAATATTTCCTCCCAGATCAGACAACTACATCTCCCAATGTCACTGATGCCAATATATGCCATAACCACTCTCTTGCACTATCAGCATATCTAGATACTGTCTTATGTCCAAAATCTTTGCACCAGGCAGCAAGTCACCACATAGATCCTGCTTTCTGTATCCAGATAATCAAATCTCTCATAGCCAAATCCCACCTCCCCCAACTCAAGAGTGGGGCATCCTTGGTATCACCACCAGATATCAGTTCATCATCCAAATAAGGGGCACCTTCTAAGGGATCATTTTCCTCCCCTTGGCCTGATGCCTCTAGGTCAGCAACCTCAAGGGAACCACAAGGGAACTAACCTCTTCCCTGAGAGCCATCAGCTCCATGAATTGAGCGCACACCTACATCTTTGCAAAACACTGGATATCCTCCACCCACTGCTTGCATTCTGACTTCACAGCTAGCTTAGTTGTTTGAAGTGATGTGTGAACAGCTCTGTGCATGGCCTGAATCTACACTATTTTTTTGCGAGCATCAACACTAAAAATTGCTAGTATTGAAAAGAATGCTCACACAATTCATTTGCCTACACACACATACAGGTCCATGCTCCCTCCCTGCCAGTTTTCCCCCTTCCCTAAGCCAGATAGCTTACCTTTCTGAGTGGAAAAGGAATAAGCTGCCATAGGGGAAGGTTCTTAAAATAGAGAATAACTCAGAGAATAGGGTCTATTTTTCTCATAAATTCCCAGTTTTCACCAGCATGGCTTCCTACCAGAATTGAACTGAGCACATGAAGCTATCTTATACTGTCAGGACTAGGGATGTGCGTTTCGGCATTCAGAATGCCGAAAGAATGCCGAAATAAAAGTGTTTCGGCTTCTTTCGGGGAATGCCGAAACGTTTCGGGGAATGCCGAAACGTTTCGGGTAGCCGAAAGAAAAAAGCCGAAACGTTTCGGGATTCTTTCGGCTTTCTTTCGGCTTTTCAATGGGAAAATGCCTCCGTCTTCCCGGACGTCTGGGGGAGGCATTTTCCCACCGAATAAGCCCAAAATTGGTGGGGACCTTCCTCTAACCCTTCTCTAACAACCACCCAAGTTTCAGACAGATTGGACTTTGGGGGCCATGTTATGGCCCCCCAAAGCAGGTCCCCCCATCCTCCCATAAGAAAGCGAAGGAGCAGCATATTGTTAGCATGCTGCTGCTAATCTTTCTTCATTATTTCCTATGGGGAAAAAATGAAGAAGCAGGCTTCCTTTGCCAGGGGTGGCATTTTGCATGCAAAATGCCCCCTCACCCTCAGGGGCCCTTCTCCCACCCCTCCTCCCACCCCCCACCAAGGCTCAGCCTGCTCCCACTTGGGGGGCCATTTCATGGCCTCCCCAAGTAGGTGCTCTTTTCTCTACCACTGACAGCTGGGGGAGGCTTGTGTTGCCAGGGGTGGCATTTTGCATGCAAAATGCCCCCAAGCCCTCAGGGGCCCTTCTCCCACCCCTCCTCCCACCCCCCACCAAGGCTCAGCCTGCTCCCACTTGGGGGGGCCATTTCATGGTCTCCCCAAGTAGGTCCTCTCAGCCCCTAAAGTCCACCCCTTACAGCCCCACACAAACCCAATTCCCCCCCAGCTGCCACACACAGACCCAAATCCCCACATTAGCCCCTCACAGACCCAAATCCACCCCCACCTGCCCCACACCCATAACCCCAGGAACAGGCTGGCAAAGGCCAGCCCTCTCCCTTTGTTCCCTATGCTGGGAACTTCTAAACTCTCTTTCCCTGGGCAATTCTGCACAGCCCAGGGGTGCCACAATGGTGGGCACACTTCTGAGTGCCAGCTGGTCCCTGTGAAAGAGCACCTGAACCACAGACACCCTCCCTCAAATTCCCCCACCACCTACAGAGATGGCTGGCCAGCCAGCCCCATTGTTCCCTATGATGGGAACCAACTGCACAACAAAGAATAAAACAAGAACAACACAAAATAAAGTTTTAAATTTTTTTTTCTCCCTTCCAAAGTACAAGTAGGCAAAGCATTATGACACATTACACCAGCAGTCCCCCACACAGAAAAATAACACAACTCACTTAACATCAGAGAATCCCAAAGCATGATTCCTGTCAAAAACACTTTATTTCTTGAACAGCTTTAGGTTACACAGCAGGGGGGAACACCAAAGGGCATGGCAGCACTATCTTACACAAAAATAAGACAACTCACTTAACATCAGAGAATCACAAAAACACAATTCCTGGCAAAAACACTTTATTTCTTGAACAGCTTTAGGAGGAGGGCACAACAGGGCATGATAGCAATGTATTACAAAAAATGATACAACCCACTTCACTGTTTTTGACAGCAATTGTGTTTGTGTGATTCTCTGATGTGAAGTGAGTTGTGTTATTTTTGTGTAGTACACTGCTTTCCTGCTCTGTGGTGCCTTCCTACTGTGTAACCTAAAGCAGTTACAGAAATAAAGTGCTTTTGACAGCAATTTTTTGGGGTGATTCTTTAATGTGAAGTGAGTTGTGTTATTTTTGTGTAAGATACTGCTTCCATGCCTTTTGGTGTTCCCCCCCTGCTGTGTAGCCTAAAGCTGTTCAAGAAATAAAGTGTTTTTGACAGGAATTGTGCTTTTGTGATTCTCTGATGTTAAGTGAGTTGTGTTATTTTTGTGTAAGATAGTGCTGCCATGCCCTTTGGTGTTCCCCCCTGCTGTGTAACCTAAAGCTGTTCAAGAAATAAAGTGTTTTTGACAGGAATCGTGTTTTGTGATTCTCTGATGTTAAGTGAGTTGTGTTATTTTTGTGTAAGATAGTGCTGCCATGCCCTTTGGTGTTCCCCCCTGCTGTGTAACCTAAAGCTGTTCAAGAAATAAAGTGTTTTTGACAGGAATCGTGTTTTGTGATTCTCTGATGTTAAGTGAGTTTTGTTTTAATTTTTCTGTGTGGGGGACTGCTGGTGTAATGTGTCATAATGCTTTGCCTACTTGTACTTTGGAAGGGAGAAAATAATTTTTTTTAAACTTTATTTTGTGTTGTTCTTGTTTTATTCTTTGTTGTGCAGTTGGTTCCCATCATAGGGAACAATGGGGCTGGCTGGCCAGCCATCTCTGTAGGTGGTGGGGGAATTTGAGGGAGGGTGTCTGTGGTTCAGGTGCTCTTTCACAGGGACCAGCTGGCACTCAGAAGTGTGCCCACCATTGTGGCACCCCTGGGCTGTGCAGAATTGCCCAGGGAAAGAGAGTTTAGAAGTTCCCAGCATAGGGAACAAAGAGAGAGGGCTGGCCTTTGCCAGCCTGTTCCTGTGGTTATGGGTGTGGGGCAGGTGGGGGTGGATTTGGGTCTGTGAGGGGCTAATGTGGGGATTTGGGTCTGTGTGTGGCAGCTGGGGGGGAATTGGGTTTGTGTGGGGCTGTAAGGGGTGGACTTTAGGGGCTGAGAGGACCTACTTGGGGAGGCCATGAAATGGCCCCCCCAAGTGGGAGCAGTCTGAGCCTTGGTGGGGGGTGGGAGGAAGGGTGGGAGAAGGGCCCCAGAGGGCTGGGGGGCATTTTGCATGCAAAATGCCACCCCTGGCAAGACAAGCCTCTCCCAGCTGTCAGTGGTAGAGATGAGAGCAGAGCACCTACTTGGGGAGGCCATGAAATGCCCCCCCAAGTGGGAGCAGGCTGAGCCTTGGTGGGGGGTGGGAGGAGGGGCGGGAGAAGGGCCCCAGAGGGCTTGGGGGCATTTTGCATGCAAAATGCCACCCCTGGCAACACAAGCCTCCCCCAGCTGTCAGTGGTAGAGATTAGAGCACCTACTTGGGGAGGCCATGAAATGGCCCCCCCCAAGTGGGAGCAGGCTGAGCCTTGGTGGGGGGTGGGAGGAGGGGTGGGAGAAGGGCCCCTGAGGGCTTGGGGGCATTTTGCATGCAAAATGCCACCCCTGGCAAAGGAAGCCTGCCTCTTCATTTTTTCCCCATAGGAAATAATGAAGAAAGATTAGCAGCAGCATGCTAACAATATGCTGCTCCTTCGCTTTCTTATGGGAGGATGGGGGGACCTGCTTTGGGGGGCCATAACATGGCCCCCCAAAGTCCAATCTGTCTGAAACTTGGGTGGTTGTTAGAGAAGGGTTAGAGGAAGGTCCCCACCAATTTTGGGCTTATTCGGTGGGAAAATGCCTCCTCCAGGCGTCCTGGAAGACGGAGGCATTTTCCCTTAGAAAAAAGCTGAAAGAATGCCGAAATAATGCCGAAAGAATCCCGAAAGCCGAAAGCCGAAAGAGATTCTTGTTTCGGCTTTCGGCTTTAACGATAGAGAATCTTCTTTCGGCTTTCTACTTTCGGCTATAGCCGAAAATTTTTGGCTTGCACACCCCTAGTCAGGACTATTAAGCTCTGTCTTGTCTACTTTGACTGGCAGCAGCTCTACAGTGTTTCAGGCAAGATGTCTTTTACATCATCTTCTACCAGATCCTTTTAATAAGACATACTGGATATTAAACCTGGGGCCTACTTATACGAAGCAGATCCTGTACCAGTGAGCCATGAGCTCAAGATGAAAGACTGTGGAAACTACATTTCCCATCAGCTCCAGCAATCCAAGAAGTTTGGAGCATGTGCTTACAGCAGCTACCAGCCAGCTAGCTAGCTATGTGATGTTGAATGCTGATGACTGTGCAGGTGCAAATCCTCTTAAATTGTGAACAAATCATCACTTTGGGCATAGGGAGTGTTCAGCTCAAGAGAAAATGGGCACTAAGGGCTGATCAAGTTTGATTTTTGAATAAGTTGTTTGTGATGATCACAGCATCATTAGATGGGCATGGGACCTGAGACCAGTACTACCATAAGTGGTATCCCTGCAGTCACCAGGACCCAAGATTGAATCCTAAGAATAGCTGCCTGTCCATTTGTCCAACATATTCAGTGAGCTTGTTTTTCCCACTCTGAAGGTTGATTCATACTAGAGATGGGCATGAACTGGGAAAATTCTGAACTGTGCGGTTCGTGGTTTGTTGCATTTCATGAACCACAACCTTTCACGAACTTTACCCCAGTCTGTGAACCAGTTTGTTCAGTTCATGAAAACATCACTTCCAGATCAGCAGAAGGTCTCCAGAGTGCTCCCCCCCCCCTTGCCTAAGAAACTAATTGATCGGTGCCAGGCTGTCTGCAGTGACAAACCGAAATACGAACCAAACAAACTGGGCTAAAATTCATCACAGTTCATGAGAAATGAGCTCCCAGGCTGGTTCATGAATCACGAACCAGCCCAGTTCGTGATGAACTTCGGTTTGCATTTCAGCTCATGCCTGCCTCCAATTCAGACTTTAGATGGCAGTAAGCCCGTTATTCTCCATCATGAGTCATGACTCTTGATGAATATCATAATGTCTGAGGGGGCAAATACATATTAATTTTAAAATGGTCACATGCAAGGAATTTACACATTAGACACAGCTCCTGCTTGTATGTAGTCACAGGTCTCCCCTTCAGGTGCTTCAAATGCTCACTAGAGGACATATGCTGGACAAGGAATACATTTATTTTCCATGCAAAGAGTGAACCAGCCCTTAGAAAGAGATTTTCCCCTTTTCATGACATTGTTTCTTCTTCAGCCCCTTTCAGTACAACCATTTTGATCCTGATTTCTTACTGAAGTGATAACATTTCATGGGCCTTCTTTTTCCTGAGAATTCAATCAAAGTCCCTCAATATCTGAATCAGAAAGTGTGAAGGGGGGGCACTGTCATGCCTTTTAAGGAAGAAAGGGGCTTCTCTTGCTCCATACCTTTGTCCACTAGCTCATGTCCTTTGAACCAGACAGTTTCACTGAGGAGGATGTTGGATGCAGAAGGGGAGGGAGGAAAGCCAGGAGTGCTACAAGGTAGTCTGAGGATAACAGGCGTTATAAAGAGGAATTTTTTGCCTGCTGTTTTTGTTTGTTTTATCACAGAGGCTCAGCAGAGCTGGCCAGAAGCCTCACACAGCAGGTGCTGCCTGAGAATGCAAGGGGGAGGGGAGAAAAATTCCTACTAAATGGGAGCATTATTCGACACCACTGCCTTTCACAATATTTTCCTTTTGTTTCATGCAAACTCCAAAGCCTCTTGGGCATCAGTGGTCAAGGCCATTGCAGGACACTTCTGCAAGGAGAAGCAGAGACAGCATATTCATGGGCATTTCAAGATGACAGGGAAAAAACACCTTGAATTCCAAAAGAAGAGTCATGAGGGGTTGGAGCTGGGTGCTTAGAAGCAGGCAAGGTGGTCAGAAGGCCATTTCTCCAGGTCCTTATATTGCTGGTGACACTGCTGTAGGGGAATATTTAAAAGCTTTGTTGTCTATATTCTTGCAATAGCTCTTGCAACCCAAGCACCTATAACTTCTGCTTTACAGTGCAGGAATTGTGATGCAAGATGGTTTGAATCACACATGTCAGAAAAGGAATCCAATTCCTCTGGGACCTGTCCAGTATACCTGAAATGTGCAGAAATGTGTACAGAGTCAGAGATTTCCTCTTGTTCTCCTCACATTCACAAGAACACACATGATGCTTGATTACAGGTCTGCTGCTGCTGTCCTCCAATACCGTCCCTGTGCAAAGCATCTACTCTCTTTTCTGAATTTTCTTTTATTTTATTCCTCTTTGTGAAAGTGTATGAAAGTCTTCACAAGGAAATAGGCAGAGGCGGAAGAGGGAATGGGATCCTTGTTCCTAAGGCAATTAGACCAATTCAGTCCACTCAGTTGAGTATCTGGAGCAGAATGTGGGCAAGGATGCATACTGAGAGATGCATCCAAATGTGCATCCCATTGGAAGTAATGCAGAGTGGGTGGATAACATCCAGTTTTTCATGCGCAAGTTGGGCAATGGGAATGCAGTTCATGTGTCTGCCCCTTCACCAAAGCAGCAGCTGATAAGGATAGCAATTACTGTAAATAGGCATGAAAAAGAAAGCAGGATTTTTCACAAACACTTTTGCAACCAACCTAAATGGCAGCTTTTCCAGTAAATCTTCCAAAAATTCACTATAACATTACACAATACTGAGTAAGTACAAACAATCAGATAACAAAGACATTTGCAATCCTAAACTAAGTTACACCCTTCTAAGCTTAGAAGAGTGTAACTCTTTTTAGGATTGTACTGTTGGGGACCAAAGGTAGGGAGTAGACACACCATCAAACTGATTGGTGCCTTCAATCTGAGTGAAAGCTGGCACAATATGAGTTGTATGCATATTTGACATTGTGAAAAATAAGGGGAAATGTGTCAGCTGCAGTTGTCACCAGGATTTTATGAACTAGGTTCCTGGTGAGAAACTAAAGACAGCAGTAATGAAAATGTCATGTTGAAAATCTCTATGGCCAAGATCAACAGCAGCCCATACACATGCATTCTCTGTGGTGGCCCCTGTCCTATGGAACAGCCTGCCTGAGGAAGTCAGGAGAGCCGCCACTCTCTGGACCTTTCTCAAATGATGCAGAACTGAATTATTCTAAAGGGCTTTTTACTCAAAAAGGAGGGCTCCCTCTGAGTTAGGGACCATAGACATCACCACTATGTTGCTGTATATACTATCTAGTGCTTCAAGTATATGCCCCTATGTACTACCCGTTGCTTTAAGTATGACCCTACTGGGTAGCTCTATGTTGTCTAATGTCAATCCTAGAAGTGCTTATGCGTTGTTTCAGCATTTCTTCAACTTTGCATTGTTTTTTTGCTAATGTTATGTTTTTGTAAACTTGCATTTATTTATTCTATGGCATTGTTTATTGAAATGTCCTTGATATTGACTGTCCTAATTTCACTCTATGTAATCTGCCTTGAATCTCAGTGAGAAAGGTGGATTACAAACAAACAAACAAACAAACATAATGTACATAGTCCTTTTGTGCTAATAATAATCTGTAATAATACACAATTTACATTTCTCACAATTTGACTGCCCCACTTTGCTTGCTACTCTCAATGTATTAGTCTTTTGGCTTATTGTGTTGTTTACCCCTAGGATAGAAACTGAGCAGTATGGGATTGAGGTACAGATTCCCTAAGACATATACACACTCTGACTTAGCTTTAGAAGGTAAAACAATTCTGATGAATGAGGGTGCTTCTACAGTGGAATATGAATATGATCTGGGAATGTAAAATCCAGAGCTGTAAGCTTTTGCCTCTCTGGTGTATATTATTCTCTTCCCATTTCTCCTTTTCTCTGCCAAATAGCCTCCTTTTTGTCTCTGAATTGGATATCTTCACTTTAGGCTATCCTTATATAGTTATTTTGCTCACTGTCCTGAGGTCTGTGGCATGGCTCACTTACTTAAGCTATGTTGATTGTTTAATCAAATCATTTTTCCTGCTACCTGTAATCCAGTTTGGTATCTAAAATCTTTACTTTCTTGCAAGGGCTCCTGCATCTTTAGTAGCTGCATAACAGGCAGAAATAGAGCAAGTGATCCCTCGCTTCATCTGCAATGTAGAAAAAACTCTCCTTTGCAACTACTAAAAAGAGACCTTTCCACTTTCAGAGGACCTACTTCTATAAGAAAGATCAAGTTCATTTTAACAGCATTTTAATGGCAAAAAAGCTTATAGCTAAATTTAATAACAAATAAGGATTGTGTATCAGAATTTCAATTACACTACAATCCTAACTATATTTACATCTTAAAATCAGCATTACATCCAACTAAAAAATTATATTGATACTTGAAGCATTAATATGAATTATAGAGATCTTCAAGTAAGATGAATGCCTGAACGCTGCCCACTCAGTAGTTCAATATGAGAGATACCGTAATTTACCTTATTTAGATAGACTCTGCCAACGCGTTTTGAAACGGGTTGACTCCCTGTCCCATATGCTATTGGAATGCCCCCTTTATAGATTTTATTGTGAATTATGGATTACCCCTATTTTGACTAAATTACCTTCCACTGTATCAAAAGATAATATAATCTCCTATCTGTTGGTGGATAGAGGCCCAAGAGGCTGTGGCCAAATATCTCTCCACTATATTTTCCTTAAAGAAATAAAGTCTCCTTATCCACTGCTCAAGATCATTGGATCAAAGTAGCTTGAAAGAAAACAAAAGAGAGAACTTCTAGTTAGGAAAGTTTAATAGCCCAGGGTCTGGTTGGAAAGCACAAGAATCAAGCCAAGCAGGTCTGGGTTTGGTAAGTGCCTGTATGGGACTCTTGAGAACCTTATGCTTTGAATTCCATGATGGAAGGAGGATAACATAGAAGGTGAGTTGAAAGATGTCTACCTGAGACTTCAGAGACCACTGCTAGACACAGTAGACAATACTGACATTGATAGACCAATGATCTGGGAGCCAAACCACATGATACGAATTACATGTGAATGACACGAAAACGCACTTACACATGTTCCAACATTGTTTTCAACTACATGCGCCAGGAATGCAGGACCTCCATCGAACCTGTGTTCGCAGTGGCACGGGTTTTCTCCGTGTTCCTCCAAGACGCAGGAAGGATATCCCATCATGCATCTGTACTCTGCATATAGATGTGATTGCCATCTACCCGCAGTTCTGAGAGCATGGTGGAGTGAGCTGCAGATAGGAAGCAGAAGATCCAGGAAAAAAAGACACTGTGCATTGTCGACTTACTGGTTGAGATGGTGAATACACGCCGTTGCGGCCACACTGGAGCATAACATTAAGAATCCATGCCTGGACCAGGGCACATGCTCATTGAGAGAATGCTGGACACGGGCATTTGGGGGTAAGACAGGACTCCTGACACTCGCTCAGTCTCGTGTAATTCGTATCGTGTGGTTTGGCATTGAGTGAGTATGCTCATGTGTCCAAGTGAAGAATAAATAAAATATGTGAAACAGACTTGTGTTGCCCCATTTCCCTCCCTTCCCTCCATATTTTTCCTACACCGTCTATGTTGTCACACAGTACAGAAACCTTGAAGAAAGTAAGGTCCTATGGAAAAGTTTGGCTGTGTGTTTAATATAAAAAAGCCCTTCCTAGCTTGTAAGAATATGAATAAGATCTATGATTCCTGATCCTAGTTGTAGAAAAAGCCTTGTGTACTGACAGAACACATACAAAATGAACAATGACATTAACTTATGGCATGTCAGTGATACGTGGTTTATACATCAATAAATTATATCTGAAGTAAAATGACAGGTTTGGGTCTGAAGTACATTCCATGAAGAATAACAACATGCAGGACAACAGGACTTAAACTTGAAAGCAGGCTAGTGGCCAAGAAGCCAAAGCCTTAAGGCTGTTTTCAGAGCAGCATTCAAATCCCCTTCAGCTTCAAAAATCCTACTTTGTATTTTGTGATATTAATAAGAAAAAGATTAAAACAAAGCCAGGGGAGACTAAGAATAGAAAAGGGCTGTGATTTTTATAGGCCACAGCTTTACTAAAAAGTGCAGTTGACAAGGATCAGTGGGAAATATCTGGTCTGTGCGAAAAAGTAGCCTAAGTGGACCCATTGGTTGGAGAAATATCAGAGTACCTGAAATGATCTGTAGGATTTATTCTAATGAACATTTGTCTGCAGCAAGGTATATTGCAGAACTGAACAAATGGTTTGATGAGCCATTTTTAAGTCTGCTCGAAGCTGTAGTGTATTGCTGAATCAGTAAAGTGGAGCAGTAGAAAGCCAGAGGAGGATGGAGAAGGGATGAGGAAGGAACAAGATGAAAAAGTGGTACCATTAAACCATATGCCGTCAGAAGCAGGCCTTGCTTTCACTTGGTGTGGAACCACAAAGATGTGAGTAGTAAATGCCCACAAGTCCATGCAGAAGGTGGGTAAAAGCCAAGGCATGAGCAGATAGGAATATTCAGCCACCTGGGATGGTAATGATGCTAGGCAAGCCCATCATGGCAGAACCTGGCATGTTAATCCAGGCTCTTGAGCTACCTTCAGCATTCCCATATTCTCAGAAAATAACTGTCTCCCTAAATTCTCTTTGGTATTGCACATTGGCCTGGGGGGACACTCTCAGTTTGTGCAGGTATACTCCTACTGAAGGCAGTCAGATATCTAGAACTTACACAGATGGGCATACAAGTGCCACACATATGTTGCTATGCCAAACAGTGACCATGAACACACCAGCACACAAGTATGCCCCAGACAACTGATATCTACATTATGACCATGCAAAGAAAGAGACAGGGAATAGGAAGCAAAGTGAAGGAAGATCCTACATTACAACCATGCAGTCATCATGGTTAGACATGGGCACGAACGGGGGGGGGGAACCCAAACACCCTGTTCGTCGTTTGTTGCCATCCACAAACAACGAAAAACGAACATGGATGAACATGAACTCTTCCCAGACATGTTCGTTGTTCATTGTTCATGGGGGCCAGAACCACCCCCACCCCAAACCCTCCCACTTAGCCCCCCTCCCCTCAAACCCGCTTACCTGGCCCTTTAAATATCCTTGCACTTGCAAGGGGCAGGGCCCTTTAAACACCCCACAAACTGACCTTCCCAATGTCCAATACCCACTAAATTTGCAGGGGTCATAGTCCTCACTGTCCTCTGAAGACCCCCCCCAAGTTTCAGAGAGATTGCACCCCAGGAAAGGCATGATCCACGGGTCTCCCCGTTGGCTGTCATTTTCTCTTCACAGTGGCAAAAACGAGACTCTCTGCTGGAAGTACTTTGAAGGGTTAAAGCCAGAAGGAAAGCCAGAAGGAGTTCAGACAGAGTTCAGTCCCTCCCAGTTGCCAAGGGGATTGATTGCAGGTGCCAGACTGTCTGACTTGCCGAATGGCTGCCAAAGGCAACGAATGAGGCTTTTAACAACCCCATTCGGTTAGGATGGGGCCTCACGAACAGCTTGTTCGAGAACAGCAGATTAGGCCGTTCGTGGGTTTTTAATGTTCGTAATGCTGTTCATGCCCATGTCTAGTCATGATGGATCACAAGATGCCAGTTAAGCATAGGTTGCCACCTAGCCTGAAACAATGTCCATTCTAGTGAACCACTCACCTTCTGTAAGTATTTTAATGAACAGGTTGTAGGATTACAGAACTGATTAACTAGCTGTCTGCAGAATGGGAGTTATCTTGTGGGGTTCTTCAGGGCACAATCTTAGCTCCCATATTATTCAACCTCTATGTAAAGCCTTTAGGAGAACTCATTCACAGCTATGGAGTTGGATGTCACCAATACACAGATGACACTCAACTCTATATCTCACTATGCAGGTCCCCACAGGATGCAGTAGAAATCTTGGAATGCTGCCTGATAGCTGTGGTAAAATGGCTGAAAACGAACAAATTGAAATTGAACCCAGACAAGACAGAAGTGATGCTTGTTGAGAAGGCAGAGATCTTAAAGCACATTGTACTCCCCACTTTCGAAGGAGTTTGTTTGACCCTTGCAGACTTGGTTAAGAGCCTAGGGGTTATAATGGATCCAATGGTACTACTAAAAAACAATTTAAGACAGTTGCGAAAAATGCTTTCTACAACCTCACTCTAGTCTGGAAGATGACTTCTTACCTCGATGTGGCCAACCTGGTCATCTGAATCCTTGCTATGGTAACATCAAGACTTGACTACTGTAATGCACTATACATAGGCCTCCCATCTAAGTTAACTAGAAGACTCCAATTGGTGCAAAACACTGTGGCGTGACTGTTATCAGGAGTGAACAGGATCATGAACATCAACCTCATTCTGCAGTCACTCCATTGGCTACCTATCAGTTACTATGCTCAGTTCAAGATATTGGTTAGCATATACAAAGCTCTTCATGGCCTTGGTCTGGCATACCTACAGGACTGCCTTCTTCCCTATGTTCCTCCACAGCAACTGTCAGATCTTGGCAGGTAAATACCCAACATTTCACTGCAGATACTTCAGGTTATGAGTTAAAGATACTTTATTGATGAGATATACCAATATCAAGATATTCAGACAGGAGCGTTGGCAGAAGTGATGCAAGGTGGGCAAGCAATGTTAATTATAGGGGGATGTTCCCGCCCCTGGGAAAGAGAGACCGTTAGGGTTTTGGTGCAAAGTGTCTAGGATCTGGGAGAGAAGAGAGAAGGGGGGGGAGGATGAGCTCATCCCAATTCTCAGGGAGGATGATATGGCTCCAGCTGGCACTCCAAGGCCACGTTCTCAAGCTGGCTGGGAAATGGAAAGCAAAACACCTGCAAGATAAGCAGCGAACAGCCAAGCAGCAACTATGTTCCCTTTGCACATTCTCAGACGTTCAGAACATTATGCAGAAAGACAATTGTGGCAGATATGCTGGGGTGTATCTGACAGCAACTTTGCTCATCTGAATAGGGTGTCATAAGTTAGCCTTGTCCTGTGCTCAGTGACGAGTCATCAGATGAAGAGCTGCCTGCAGTTCCCCCCCCCAAACTGACCCAGCTGCAGCTGACCTTGAGTCTGATGAAGAGCAATTACCAGCTAACCAACTAGCATAATCTTCAGCTGTAACAGACCCAGCGTCAGGGAACTCTGATGCAGCCAACAAGGCTCCCCTCCCTCTTTGCTGACACTCTTGCAGCACCGGCACTGTCAGAGAAGGGTAGAGCTTCACGAGTGCAGAAGGAGTGCATGGCTCATCTCATGAGCCAGCAGCAACTGACAAATGACTAAGACAAATGAGTAAGTTCAGGATGTCTGCCTAGTAAGTAGCTGACAGTTTAGCTCATTAAGACTTTCCATAAAAATGGCTGGAAGGAGCAGAAGTTTGTGGAAGCAATTAGTACACTTCATGGCTGTTCCGCTGACCTTGTTGGCACCCTAATGCTGACTCTTGGATTGGAACTGACTTATGGCTTCTCTGAAACTCTGACCCTTGGACTGGAACTGACTGGTGGTGTCTCTGGAACTCTGACCCTTGGACTAGAACTGATTTTTGGCTTTTCTGGAACCCCTGACATTTGGACTCTATTAACTCTTTGCTGTCTGGTTGTGACTGGCCTCTGCACTCCAGCCTTTGGCTCCTAGAGGACTGTGCCAGTACACAGGGTCTCCTGCAGGTGCCACCCTGCACATGGGTGAAATGAACAGCAGCCCATACAAGGGCTTTCTCTATGGTGGCCCCTACCCTGTGGAACAGCTTGCCTGAGGTCAGGAGAGCTCCCACTCTTCTAACTTTCTGTAAACAATGCAAAAAAGAATTATTCAAAAAGGCTCTTGCATTATAGGGGCAGATCTCAGATGCTCTGCTAATGAGTTAGGGACCACAGACTTCACCTAGAGACTTCATCACTGTGTTGCCTTATGTACTATCTGTTGTTTAAAATATGTGCTCCTGTCAGCCCTAGAATTGCTTATATTCTGTTTCAGCTTTTCTTCAACTCTGTATTGCAAGAATTGCTTATGTTCTGTTCCAGCATTTCTTTAATGCTGTATCAGATTCTTGCTAAATCTTTGTAAACTTGCATTTATTTACCCTATAGCATTGTTTGTGAAATTGTCCTTGATACTGACTGTACTTCTCTTACACTATGTAATCAGCCAGGAGTCTCAATGAGAAGGTGGACCATAAATGACATAAATAAAATAAATTAAAATGACATAATAAAATAAACTTGCTTTCTCTTACTAACCTGTTAACCTCTGAGGAAGTAGGATTTCCCCAGAAAACTGAAAAACATATATTCAATATATTCGATGGCTAGCATGCAATAGCATTTAACATCTGAAAGCATTTGACAGAAGCATTTTACAATAATTGAAAGAAAATATTCAATAACAATTAGTATTTAACTGTTGACAGTTTATGAGGTTTCATATTTGAAGCCTGCCAAAACCCAGACATTTACAATATGCCAATAAGTTTAAAGCATTCAAATTCTACTTCTGATTGAGTTTAAAAATTCACCATTTGAACTCGCATGGAGAAATTTAAATGCGCAGAATTCAAATATTTGCCAGTATTTGATGAAGCACTACTTTATAGACTCATAGAATCATAGAGCTGGAAGGGACCTCTAGGGTCATCTAGTCCAATATGACATTGTGTCACTGATACTTTTAAGAAGCCTGATAAAATTCCACGAATCTCTCATTCTGAAGCTTTGTCCAAGGCATGAGGATCTCCTTTACTAGAGATTCCAATTCAACTTTCATTTGATTTTGCATTTGTAATGGTTGACACTGTCCATTAATTCTATGAATACAGTACTTCCTGTGAGAGTAAAAATATGACACTTTTGCACAGGCATGTTAAGAGCAATGATGTCCTTCAGAACATGGAAAGAAGCAAAGAAGCCACTGAACTAAGATCTTAAGCATAATGCAATATTGGCAAAGGCCTCGTTATATAATTACTGAGCTCGATAAGACATGAAAGTTACTGTTTTACTAAATAAGCTTTTCAACTGATGTAATGTCACCATAGATACCATGTGACACTGGGTGGAATAATAGATATGGAAATCTCACAGAGCTACGGGTAATGCCCATGACAGCAGAACTAATGTACAGGCAATCATTCTTACATTATTCAGCAGTTTCAATCACTTTGTTTTTTATAATGGTTATATGAGGTAAGAATATATAAATACTGTAAGGGAAAGATCTATTTGTGGCTTAACAATGGCAATATTAATGTGTTGTACCCACACTATTTTCATTGGCTGCAGCATGACAAGAGTTTTTCCAAGCAGGACAAGAAGCCCATCCTCTCCTTTTTAATCTTCCTCAATCAAAGGTTTAATAAACTTTGAGCTGTTTGTACTTGAAAGGTAATTGCATCCAATTAAGAAAGGATGCATAAAAATAGATTAATTTGGAGGATGGCTGCTAGATGTCCAAAATGATGTCATTTGGGGGCATGGCAGGGTCTAGCAACCACCCTATACCTAACCTAGCACCTCTTCTGACATGAATGAAATGCTCCTCTGGGCATGGTTGAGAATTTTCCATCCATTCTTCAAAGGGCACTGGATATTGGTAGTCTTGGATAATTCTATGCATGCATTCATGTGCTGCACATCCAGGGTGGCTGAGCTTTGCAAACAAGGTGAATTATGTTAGAGAAAGGACAAGGAATATGCTTATCACAAACCTAGATGGATACAAATGCTTCACTTATGAAATAGGCAGTCATATAGACATTAAATCTCAACATAACCATTCCGTATCCTTGAGAGAAAATGCTCTTATCTCCATGACATGTCTATCCTACCATGTGGCTTTCATTCTGATGTTTTTAATAACCCTGCAAAATAGAATTCCATAGGAATAACAAAAGAATTGTAATATAACCTTTCATAGTTGCCATTTCCCACAGAAGAGCTGATCTTTGTAGTCTAGAGATAACTACAGTCCCACCTGAAAGTTGGCAACCATATACAATTTCATGCAAAATAGGGTATATGCCATTTGATAGATAGGAGGCTCTCCTGCCCTGAAAAGGTAAAACAGCTGCTCAGCTGTTTCATTCCTTAGCTTATGGGAGTGCTGCCCCAGCATCCAATCACATTTCGAAGGAGGGATGGAATGTTGGAAGGAAATGCAGCAGCAGGTAGTTGCTATGTACCTCTGCAAAAGGGCAGACAGTATCAAGGGTAGCAGAGTAGTTTCGCTATACCTCTGGAAGTGGACACAGTTATGAGGACTATCTCTGGTGATGAGCAGATCTCATACCCTTTAATCTGACTCTTGGGAAAGGGCAGGCTGGTGTGGGTGAAATCTTGTGCATGTGTGCAAGGTTCTAACTAGACATGGGCATGAACAGCATTACGAACGGAAAAAACTCATGAACAGCCCGTTCATCTGTTTGCGAACAAGCCATTCATGAGGCTTCATTCTAAATGGACAAGCGGTCGTTGCAAGCCTTGTTCGTTGCCTTTGTCAGACGTTTGTCAAGCCAGACAGTCTGGGGCCTTTTAATCAATTTCCCTGGCAACGGCAGGGACTGGACTCTGTCTGAACTCCTTCTGGCTTTCCTTCTGGCTTTAACCCCTCAAAGTAGCTTCCACCAGAGAGTCCCATTTTTGCCACTGTGAAGAGAAAATGACAACAAAGGGAAGGACCCATGGATCATGCCTTTCCCGGGGTGCAATCTCTCTGAAACTTGGGGGTTCTTCGGAGGACAGTGAGGACTATGTCCCCTGCAAATTTGGTGGGTATTGGACATTGGGAAGGTCAGTTTGTGGGGTGTTTAAAGGGCCCTGCCCCTTGCACGTGGCAGGAAATGGCCCTTTAAACTATCCGCTGACAGGCAGTAGGGGGGAATTCCCCCTGCCACCAGCCAGCAGATAGTTTAAAGGGATCTTTAAGGGGCCACGAAAAATGAACAACAAATGTGTTTGTGAACAGAGTCATGTTCGTTCCTGTTCGTTTTTTGTTGTTCATGGATGGCAATGAACAACTAACAGCTTGTTCGGTTGTTTTTTCCGTTCATGCCCATGTCTAGTTCTAACCTAGTGGCTAGTCAGTGAAAGCCTGTTTGTACTTGAAAGCCTTAAAGGAAATTGAAACCATAACCTGAAGCCTTAGGTTTATATTTCAAAACAAACATAGTTCCCAAAATTATATGTGGGCTGTATAGTTTCTCTCAGCTGGAAGAAAAGCCTTGTCACAGACACCATGTAAATAGGCCATCTCATGGAACAGTCCATGTTGTTTTGAGTTTGGTGGATTTCACAAGTGGGACCAACTCCTATTCATAGGTGTAGGCCTTGGTTAGTTTTACAAGTTATATATATGCACAAGCCTAAAGCCCATTCCTTCACTGTATAAAGTGTAAAAACTACTTTCCAGGGCCAGCAGTGAACCTGCCCACCAGGAGAATTTTCTTAACATTATCAGTCATACTTAAAACCATTTAAGGATTTTGTTTTAACAACTATTCAAGGAAACCTTTCTTACACATTTGCTGCTTTGATGGATAGTACATTTTTCTGGACTCTAGTTCATACTTGAACATCTCTTCTTATGCATAATCTTTCAATCTTAAATAATATATCCTACACCGTTCTTAATCCCTCTCTTGCACCCAACATTTTGTGAAATACATTTATATCATCCCCAGGCTCCTAATGTTTTCAGCAAATACCAATTGGACAAATAGGAATGAAAAAAGATTGATGGGCTCCATTATGATACTTATCTGTTCACATTACTGTAGTATCTGAATACCTTGAAACATTTGAAGTATTTGTACTATTTTCCTCTTTTACAAATGGAATACTTGTGGAGTACAGGGCTACCTTTTGATTTGCTATCATTTTCCCAAGAGCAAATTATTCAAGCAAGGTCTTGTTCTCTGAGGTGTTAGGCTTGCTCTGAGTCCATAAGACTTTCCATGTTTTGCAAAGACATTAATTCTGAGCAGTAAAAATTGGAGGAATTTGGAGAGGAACACAATGGAACACAATGTTGTTTCCAAAACAAAGACAGAACCAATTTTAGGGCAACAGTCCCATATAAATATTGCTTCTCCTCTCAAACAGCTTGAGGAGCAACTTTCTCTCTTCTATATGAGCAAACTGTACAGCTTCTTCAGTTCTCTACACAGTCCACCAGAACTGTATTTCCTGAAACTCTAACTGCTCCTTCTCTTCTGCATAACTTTGCTAGGGAGGAGGAGATTTGATGGTAGGAAGAGGAAACATAGATATGTGAGGGAAAGTATCTGGCAGAGTTGCTGGGGGAAACAGAGGCAAGAAATGTTAATCACCCCTCCTCCCTCCCATGGCTCCTCGCCTGCATTGTTGTTTTGCAGAAAAAAAGCAAATATGAGATCACTGTAGACCATATAGCTCTAGTCCATATTGTCATGTGAGTAACTTCTTTCAGTTTACTACTGACAACCATTTTAAAGGCAACACAAGAGACCTGTCTTGTACCTTTAAATTTCATGATACAATGGACAAGGAGGCAGTCATGGCTTCATCCAGCTGTTCTTCTCCCATGCCTGTCATCTATTCTTTTCCCACCTCCTTTCATGGGCAGGACTATAGGTGTGATGTGGGAGGGAGGTGTATAACATGAAGAGTGGACTAGAAGAGCCATGCCTGCTATTACCTCCTACATCAGGGAACACCAAGGCTCAATGCAGGAGTTAGAATGACAGCCTGGAATAATAAATCATTGTCATATGACTTAGCCCTACATGTGCTTCAGAGTGAAATTGTTCACAGAACTGATGAATGTAGCCAAAGCAGAGTAAATGGAAATGAAAACTGGATCATTTACACATTTTTCAGATAGTACAAGGAGTAACCTGAGATTTCAAGAACTACTTTTTCCAACTCCAAGCTATTTCTGAAACCATTATGTCATCCTCCTTGGCTTATGTGTGGCCCCTACTTAAGGGTCAAATTCATTTCCCTTCAATGTAATATAAAATGGAATGCCTACATGTAATCAATGTTTTGGCATGTGCTTGCAATTATGATTTTCTGGAAAGCACACTGTGCTGCTTTGTTCTTATTGTCCATTTCCTCCAAATACAATTAGTGAAGAACAAATTAAATTGTAACATCATTTTAAGAGTGCTGGTCTTGTTTTGCTCTATTTCCAGTTTTCGCAGAATTGAATGTTTACAGAGATTAAAATGCAACCATGAAAGAGTTCAAGTAGAAGACATGAATAAAATATAAAACATTTTTTTTTCTAAAAGCCTGAAGGAGGTAATAGAGGTGGATAGGCTGATGTCTCTCTTGGTGGTATGTTCAGAGCAGAGCTAGTTGATGTCAGTTTGTCTGCCTGACAAAAACTGTGCTGCGCACCATTTTGAAGAGGATTGATGACTACAAAATAGACGTGTGTGTCCTTTCTTTCTTAAGAACATAAGAACATAAGCAAAGCCATGTTGGATCAGGCCAGTGGCCCATCCAGTCCAACATTCTGTCACACACAGTGGCTAGAAATCCAGTGCCATCTAAAGGACTGTCAGTGAGGCCAGGACACCAGAAGCCCTCCCACTGCCTTCCTTCCAGCACCAAGACACAGAGCCCTCCCCACAAAGAGAATACCATCTATCTCCTGTGGCTAATAGCCACTGATGGACCTCTGCTCCATATATTTGTCCAGTCCCCTCTTGAAGCTGGCAATGCTTGTAGCTGCCACCACCTCCTGTGGCAACGAATTCCATGTGTTTATCACCCTTTGTGTAAAGTAGTATTTTCTTCTATCTGTTCTAACCCGACTGCTCAATAATTTCATAGAGTGCCCACGAGTTCTTGTATTGTGAGAAAGGGAGAAAAACACATCTTTCTCGACCTTCTCTAACCCGTGCATTATCTTGTAAACCTCTATCATGTCTCCCCTCAGTCGTCTTTTCTCCAGGCTAAAGAGCCCCAAGCGCCTCAATCTTTCCTCATAGGGAAAGTGTTCCAACCCTTTAATCATTTTAGTTGCCCTTCTCTGTACTTTTTCCAGTGCTATGATATCTTTTTTAAGGTGTGGCGACCAGAACTGTACACAGTACTCCAAATGAGGCCTCACCATCGATTTATACAGAGGCATTATGATACCGGCTGATTTGTTTTCAATCCCTTTCCTAATAACCCCTAGCATAGCATTAGCTTTTTTTATGGCAGTCGCACACTGTGCTGACGTTTTTAGTGAGTTATCTATCATGACTCCAAGATCTCTCTCTTGGTCAGTCTCCGCCAGTTCAGACCCCATCAACTTGTATTTATATTTTGGATTTTTGGTTCCAATGTGCATTACTTTGCACTTGGCTACATTGAACCTCATTTGCCACATGGATGCCCACTCTTCTAGCCTCGACAGATCCCTTTGGAGTGCCTCACAATCCTCTCTGGCTTTCACCACCCTGAACAATTTCGTGTCATCTGCAAATTTAGCCACTTCACTGCTTAATCCCAATTCCAAATCATTAATAAACAAGTTAAAAAGCATTGGACCCAATACCGACCCCTGTGGCACCCCACTGCTCACCATCCTCCACTGTGAGAAGTGCCCGTTTATGCTCACTCTCTGTTTCCTATTAATTAGCCAGTTTTCGATCCACAAGAGGACTTGGCCCTTTATCCCATAGCTACTGAGCTTACTTAGGAGCCTTTGATGAGGAACTTTGTCAAAAGCTTTCTGGAAGTCAAGATAAACAATATCTATCGGGTCTCCCTTGTCCACTTGTTTGTTCACTCCCTCAAAGAACTCTAACAGATTGGTGAGACAAGATCTTCCCTTACAGAACCCATGCTGAGTTTTCCTCATCAGCTTTTGGTCATCAATGTGCCCACTAATTTTATTTTTGATAATAGTTTCCACCAACTTACCCGGTATTGACGTCAGGCTGACTGGCCTGTAATTTCCCGGATCTCCCCTGGAACCTTTTTTAAAGATGGGGACAACATTAGCTACCTTCCAGTCCTCAGGAACAGATGCAGAGTTTAATGACAGATTACATATTTTTGTGAGGAGATCTACAAGTTCACACTTGAGTTCTTTCAGAACTCTTGGATGTATGCCATCTGGGCCCGGTGATTTATCAGTTTTTAAATTATCTAGCAGTCGCATAACCTCCTCTCTCGTCACCTCAATGTGACTCAGGTCTTTCAAAACCCCTCCCAATTAAATTATCTAGCAGTCGCATAACCTCCTCTCTCGTCACCTCAATGTGACTCAGGTCTTTCAAAACCCCTCCCAAAGTCAGTGCTTCCGGAGTGGGCATGCACTTCTTATCTTCCACAGTGAAGACAGAAGCAAAGAACGCATTCAGCTTCTCGGCCATTTCCCTATCACCCTTTAGTAATCCTTTTACGCCTTGGTCATCCAAGGGCCCCACGGCCTCCCTAGCTGGTTTCCTACTTCTAATATATTTAAAGAATTGTTTATTGTTTTTCTTTATGTTCTTTGCAATATGCTCCTCATATTCCCTTTTTGCCTGTCTGATCACAGACTTGCACTTTTTTTGCCACAGCTTATGCTCCTTTTTATCAACCTCACTCCGACTAGTTTTCCACTGCCTAAAAGAATCCTTTTTACCTTTTACAGCTTCTATTACATTGCTTGTTAACCATGCTGGCCTTTTCCTAAACCTATTTGTGCCTTTCCTAACCAGCGGTATATATTTAATTTGAGCTTCCAGGATTGTAGTTTTAAATAGTCTCCAAGATTCCCCAAGTGTTTTGACCTTTTTTACTTTCCCTTTCAGTTTCTTCTTCACGTACCCCCTCATCTCAGAAAAGTTACCCCTTTTGAAGTTAAACATGGCTGTGTTGGTCTTATTTGGCAATTTCCTATTTATACATATGTTGTACTCAATAACATTATGGTCACTGTTCCCAAGTGGTGCAATCACATTTACATCTCTCACCAGGTCTTCAGCATTACTGAGGACCAAATCCAGGATCACCTCTCCCCTAGTAGGTTCTGTAACCATCTGTTCCATAGCACAGTCATTGAGACAGTCTAGAAACTCACTTTCTCTCCCCCGATTCGAACACCCATTGGCCCAGTCAATGTGTGGGTAGTTAAAATCACCCATTACAACACAGTTTTTTTTGTTTAGCAGCCATCTTTAATCCTGTCATCATTTTATAATCCTCCTCTATTTTCTGATCTGGAGGGCGATAACAAACTCCCACAGTTAAGTTTCCATTTGGGCCCGTAATTTCAACCCATAGCATTTCCAGAAGCGAATCTAATTCAGTTACCTTCTCAATCTTACTGGAATGTATACCTTCTCTGACATATAGAGCCACCCCACCACCAACCCTTCCCTCCCTATCCTTCCGATATAATTTATATCCAGGAATCACCGTGTCCCACTGATTTTCCTCATCCCACCAAGTTTCTGATATGCCCACAATGTCTATGGATTCGCCCAACACTAAACATTCCAGCTCCCCAATTTTACCTCGGACACTTCTAGCATTTGTATATAAACACCTGTAACTTCCCCGACACACTTTGCCTCGAGACGTAGTTAGGTCATCTGCACTGTTTGTCTCCATCTCAGTTGACAACTCTAATCTATCTCCCTGTAGAAGTGTTATACCTAGCCCTTCATCTCTCTGAGATGAACCATCCTGAACCAGAGACACTTTATCTCTTGTCGGCTTTCCCCTAGCATTTAGTTTAAAAACTGCTCTGCCACCTTTTTGATTTTAAGTGCCAGCAGCCGGGTTCCTTCTCGGGACAAGCGGAGACCGTCTCTCTTGTACAGCTCCCGCTTGTCCCAAAAAGAATCCCAGTGCCTAACAAACTTGAACCCTTCCTCCCTACACCATCGTCTCATCCACGCATTGAGACTCCTGATCTGCGTTTGTCTCTCTGGCCCTGCGCGTGGAACAGGTAGCACTTCTGAGAAGGCTACCTTGGAGGTCCTGGCCTTGAGTCTCCTGCCTAACAGCCTAAATTTTTGTTCCAAGACCTCACGACTGCATTTCCCAACATCGTTGGTTCCAACATGGACCACGACCGCTGACTCTTCCCCAGCACTATCTACCAGCCTATCTATAACACGTGTAATGTCCGCTACCTTCGCACCAGGCAGGCAAGTCACCATACGGTCAGAACGCGGTTGTGCCACCCAGCTATCTACTTGTCTAAGGATCGAATCACCAACTACCAAGAGCCTCCCTCCCGCCCCACCCAGGGATGGTTCCTTGATGCGAAAGGAAACCTGCTCACCAACTGAAGAAGAGGTCCCTTCTGAGGGCATGTTCCCCTTATCCTCAATACGGTGCCCTGATTCCACAAGATCCTCATTCTCCTTGACAACAAGAACGCTGCCATTTTTAGAGTGGGACACATCTGTCCTGTCCCTGAGAATCTTGTCCTCGTGCCTATCTAACTGTCTCCGCTTCTCCAGGTCAGCCACCTTGGCCTCAAGGGTACGTACTCGTTCCCTGAGAACCAGGAGCTCCTTGCAGCGAGCACACATCCAGGACTTCTGACCAGAAGGCAGATAGTCATACATGTGACTTCTACTACTGCCTTAGTCCTCAGGCCACACTATTGGTCAAATCAATGTAAGATTATTTCTTCCTGTTTCACTCTGTGGCATAACCTCTTCTGCATAAGAAAAGGCTCAGTTTTTAGTTTTGATAGTCCAGTTCCATCTTGATATAATTAATGACACATAGGATTGCCAACTCCAGGTTGGGAAATTACTGGATTTTGGGGGGTGGAGGGGTAAAATTTGGGAAGGGGAAGAACCTCAGAGGAGTTTAATATCACCTGCCATTTCCTTCTGGGGAACTGATCTATGTAGCTGGGAGATCAGTTGAAATCTCCAGAGATTTTGAGGCCCAACCTGGCAGCTGTCAACCCTAGCATGAATATATGTATTATAACGTATACATTGGTAAAAACTTACTGGAAAAGATTAACTGGTCTAACACATAATCATTAAAACAAGCATTGTGTAACCATAGTATAAATTCTCTTATTTCAATAGTTTGTGAATATCCAAAAGTTTCAGATAATGAATAATGCAGCTGGTATTTTTCATATTGCAGTAATAATTATTTTTGTTCCGTTTTCATCCCACTTCTCCACCAAGTAACATTTTTTTCTCACAGATACCTGAGAAGTAGGTTAGGCTGAGAGACTGGCTTGCCTAAAGTTGCTACCTTGTCAGCTTTGTAGCTGAGAATTGAATCATGTGGCACTAAACACTTTGAAGAATGAAGAAAAACATTTATAAATATTTGGGGATGTTCAAAGTGTAAATAACAAACTGAAAATGGTTGACAAAGTGATGTTATGACAATGCCACTTTAAAGAACAGTAGCACTCTACTCAGCATCAGCAATGGGATACCTTCTAACAATTTCTATGCTTTTTTTGTGTTGCTTTTCTTTTGCTTAAAGTCATGCTCTAGGCATGACTGTGCCTTTAAGCAAAAGAAAAGCAACACAAAATTAAGTTAAATTAGAGGAACACCTCAAAAGTTTACAGGGCTACCTTTCTAGAGATTTTTGTAAGATGCTTCATTAATTGAGGCTTCATTTATCCCATTGTATATAACATTGTTTTGTGCTACTCCTTTACTATCCCATTGTGATGGGTCTCAGGTAAAAGTCTTTCACATCACCTACTACCTGATTCATTTAACTAGAGATGCTGGGCACTGATTATATACTGGAATCCTCTGCATTCTCTACAGTTTTGCAAGACAATGCTGAAAGTGTGTTATTTTTTTAACAAATGTGTTTGAAGTGAGATGAGGTGCTATCAGTGCTCTGCTTCTGGCTTATTCACACTTGCAAGTTGTCACTTGCTCTTTCAGACTCTGTGTGATGAATATACATAAACAAATGCTGGCCTCAGAATTATAGTTAGAAAGCCCAGGAAGGATCCAGCAGCCTGGCTGCAGTGAAGGTAGGCTAGATCTTATCAGTGCCTGGATAGGAGCTGCTGAATTCCATGAGGAAGGAGACATGAAATATGAATGCAACGATAAACAAACAGGCATAAATATGGTCTCACAAGAAGCATTTAGTGTTGGTTTGGAGTTTGGACACCGAAGGCTGAAATTTGGGAGTTTTCTATATTACAGTTTTCTTTAATATTTTGTTCCTGGCTCCTAAATGAAAACTGTTGTGCCTATTATAGATTTCTATTTCATTTAAGGGAGATGTTGTTTGCTTTAATAACAGAAAAGATGAGCTGTCAGAAGACATTTGGGCAGGGATCCCAGGTCCCCACCCTCTGCTACCTGCCACCACTCACCTGGATGGTGGGGGGAGTAGGAGTGCCATTCCCCTGCCCAAGACAGGGGATCCCCTGCTCCCCCCTCCCCCCTCCCCCTCACTTACTTGGCTGGTGGGGGACGTGCTTCTTGGGGCGCCCCCCTGGGCAGCACAGCACCCTCCCGTGCCCACAGTGGCCTGATGTGTGCCAAATTGCACCCCACAGCAGGCCTGATTCAGGCCCAATTGTGGCCCGCAGCAGGCTGATTCATCCCCCTGGTGAGCACAGGAGTGCTCACAGGCTGCCCCTTTACCTGCGTGATGAATTCACTTCCCAGAATTGACATCATCGCGCAAACTGGGATATGCAGCAAAGGTAAGTGCCAGGTCCCTGATCTCCCGCCGGGGGAGTTAGGGGACCTGGCAACCCAAGGAGGGAGGCGGAGGAAAAGGCCTCCTGGGTATGCTCCTGGGGCGGCGCATCGACTTCACTTCTTGGAAGTAAAGTCATTGTGTCACCCCAGGAGCACACATGTACTTCATATGCATGCGGAGATGTCCTGAAAGGTGAATGTCACCCCACCACCACCACCACCTTCTGGGAGGGTAAGGGGACCTGGCAATCCTATTTGGGTCCTATACATGGAGATAAATATTGGGAATGTGTATATCCCTCAACTTTTAATAAGTGAAGTGCAGTAACGATTGTTTCCTAGGTGATGGTGATATTGTTTCTGTACAGACAGACCCATTTATGTTGTTAAATGCAGATGTAAAAGGCCTCTCACTTCTTGCTTGTATTGGGAAGTTGAAATCGCCACTTTAAAAAAATCCTTCATATTTATTTATTTTGGTTGCCTCATGCTTAAGGTGCATTCTTTGAAAATGTAGCCAATATGTCTGTTTGCATAGACTGTGCTTCTGGTGAGCTAAACCAGAGTTTTGTGTTCATTTGGGGAAAAGGATCCTAGCCATCAAAAATGTTTACTATATCAGGAAATGAATTCACTACTCAAAGACTCCAAAAGAATATAAAATAAAAAGTAAAACAAGAACCTCATATAACCCACTTGGTGTTTTATCTCAGTTACAAACACTCCCATGTATAACAAGTTTAGTATAAAAGTAGTAGTTTTGGGGGGGGTAGGTGGGGGGTGAATTAATTGTTCGTATGTTGCTAGTTTTTTTGCACATGTTGGTAAGTTAAAAATCAAATCAGGTCTTTCCTCCACCTCTCATTCCAAAACTTCACTGTGAAATAACACTAGGCAAAATGATTTCAAGCTGTCACCATTACACAATCTAAACTTTATTTCTTCATTAATGCATTACAGAGCAAACAAACAATGAGACCATTCCTCTGGAATGTGTGTTTACTGAACACAAAATGATATGTTTACTGAAATAGCAGTTGCTGCCGGGTTACCCAGTGGGGGAAAGCTTTCTCTTTCTACACAATTCAGATCTCCTGGTGTCACCCTGATCCACAGTTCCCTCCAGAGATAGGATGATTTCCTCCCACTCCCCACATATTCATATGTACACACGTTCTGGTTAGGATCCGTGTTACAATATCCATGATTTGTTCTGAGTGCAGGAAAAGGTCATTTCTTATTGTGCAATGCTTAACGTGAAGGAAAACTACAAAGCAAGGCCACTATGCATATGACACTGTCGTATATTAAGTTACACCACTGCCCTATATTGTCCAGTATGTTGACGAGATAGTGGTTTTCCAACATTAAGCCACACCTCCTGAGAACTTTTGAAATTGGAGATGCCATGGATTGAACCTGGGACTTTGTACATGCCAACTATCACTCTTCACCATGATTAGGGTTACTAACTTCCAGGTGGGGCCAGGAGATATCCTGGAATTACAACTGAGACCAGATAAGAGATATCATCTCACCTGGAGAAATGGCTGCTGAGGAGGGTGGACTCTATGGCATTATACCTCACTGAGGTCCCAAGGCTCCACGACCATATCTCCAGGAATTTTCAAACCCAGAGTTGGCAATCCATACTATGAATCTTCCCCTGTTATTGTTCAATAGAAGACTAGTCAGGCCAGATTTCCTTTGCTTTCCTTTGAGTCTTTAGTTTGGTAATCACTTAAATCAGCACCGCAGTTACTTTCAAACAGGTTACTGAAAATAGCTTTCTTCAGCCAGTCATCTGTAAAATTGTGGTTTAGCCCAATTAATAACAATATCTTCTTCATGGTCTTAGGCTGCAAAAGTAACAAATGAAATCAGGAAATTTGGGAGCACCATGAGCCAGTTTAATTGTGGCACTGGAATATAGGCCCTTTCAACACATCCTTAAAGGGACAGCCCACTCACTAACCTCTCTATTTTCAAAATGGTTGCAGGCTGTTCGGCTTTCATTTTTTTAATGCCTTTTCTAGGACTGCAAGAAAATGTGTTCTGAAGTCAAGGGGGAAAGTTTGGTGACTGGGCCATCCCTTTAAGGACGTATGGAAAGGCCATAGATTCTCTTCTCCCAAAGCATTACAGGAATATGGGCCAGCCTTCTGAAAACAGCAGTATTTATGTGGATTAAAAACACCCATAAAATATTTTATTTTCCATCATATGTGACACAATGTTGCCTAAGCAGAGAATAAAAAATCCTTCAGGATGGTACCATTGCAAAGTACAGATGAGATATTACTATTTGTTTATTACTTAATATAGGAGAGATTTCATGTTTGAATTCCCTCGCTCAGACTTCCTGAAAATGGAAAAGAGATATGTCAAAGAGATGATTAGGCTTTAAGCCTTCTCTCTGACAGGATACATTCCTACGATCAGAGGGTTTTTCCCCCCCCTTTTGGTTAATCATGAACTTGTCACCCACATTCTGGTAGATGACATGTAAACATGTACCTTGGTAAGAACACTTTCTTGGGAGTAAAACTCACTGAATAAAATGAGACTCTGGCTTACCATTCCCCTGGTCAGGGCAGGAAATCCCCCTGCCACTAGTGGGCATGTCCTGTTGCTCCTGAGCTGCCTGTTGGGGTGGTGGAAATGCAGTATTCCAATGTGCTGACATCACTCCCTGTGCACCCAGCAGTGGAGTCAGTGTGTCACTGGGGGAAGCCAGGGACACTCTGGTTCTGGTATTTGGACAAAATATTACGGTTAAACCTGGGACCTGGCAATGCTAGAGTTACTTCTGAGTAGACCTATTTAGAATTTTCTTCTTTGTCTTTTAATGAAAACTGGCCTTCCTAGAAAGAAACAAACAACAGCTAGCCTATTTCAGACAGGTTGCATTCTTCTTCAAAAAACAAGTTCCCATTTAGGGTTCTGTTAGATAACAGAGTTGCACTTACCTGTAACTGCTGTTCATCTAGGTCTTCAGTGTAGTCCCACATTGGGGATTGCACCTGTGCAGGCCAGCTGTCTGAAAGGACCTTAACCTTCTTTCCAGACAGCATATCTGCAAGCAAGTTAAGTGAATAATTAACTGCTCTCAATGCCAAAAAATTAACATGGCATTCTTTTTTGCTCTCTGACCACAGCCCATTTACTGTTATGTCTTCAGAATGACCTCCCCAACTTTCCAAAGAGGCATCTGTAGTAAGAGTGATATCATCACTTGTTAACCCAAAAGTGTCCCTTTAGACATTATCCTTCCACCATATCAGGGAACGCACAATCCTCCTTGGGATTTAAAATTTAGTCTGAGGTGACTGTCTCTGAGGGTCAAACCTCCTAATAAACCAAAGTTTTAGAGGTCTCATTCTTAAACATGCTAAAGGTACTACTTCTGTAGTGGAGACCATAAGACCCAATAGGACTTGAACAGACTGGGCCAACTGAAACCTATTTCTCAGGAAAGATTGTACCAAGGCCCTCAGTTTGTCACTACAATCAGGAGGCAGATATGCCTTGTTGGTCACGGTGTCCAAGGTAGCTCCTATAAACTTTACCACTCTATTTAGTTTTAAGTTAGATTTTTTCTCATTCACTATCAGACCTAGGTCCTTAAGTATAAGACCTATGTGGGATTGCAGTTCCTCTGGTGATTGCACAGTAATCAGCCAGTCATCCAAATATGGGTAGATGGCATATTCCAGCCTCCGTAGGTAGGCCACTACAACTGCTACACATTTGGTAAATACCCTTGGGGCTGTTGCTAAGTGAAAAGATAGTGCTGTGAATTGGAATATTTTTCCTTGAAAATTAAAATGCAAATATTTCCTATGTTCCTGACAAATGGTGATATGGAAATAGGCATCTTGCAAGTCTAACTCAGCAAACCATGTGTCTGTTTGGATCATATTAATTACCCAAGGCAGAGTGACCATCCTGAGCTTAGACACCTGTAGGTATTCATTCAGGCCCCAAAAGTCAAATATGAGTCTCTTTCTCCCATCCTTCTTATCTACTTAGAAGAAACCTGAGGGGTTAAATTAAATAAATAAATAAATAGATGATGATGATGGTGATGATATGATGATGATATGAGCCCTTTGCAGGGCTCCCTTATTCAATAATGACTCAATCTCTTGTAGTAGCTCAGGTAGTGCATTTACAGGAGCCTGCTCAGGTAAATAAGTGGGAGGCTACATGTTACTCCAATCTCTAACCTTCTTTAATGATTGACAAACCCATGTATCTTCAGAGATGGCTTGCCAGGCATCAAAAAATTGCGAAAACCTCCCTAAACACAAGTTTGAGGTTGCAGCCAGTCGCTCTCCTAGTCATAGTTGCTCCCTACGACTCTGAGGTGGGACTTTCTGGGTTTGAGCTTGGTGATTTGGCTTTGTCTTTCCCATTGGCCATCCTTGAGCTTCGTTCTGATTAGGGTACTGTGCTCGATTCGGACACTGGTTCTTGTAGGGCTGGAAACAATTGGAGTGGTATTCCCTCATGGGCTGATATCCTCTCCTGCCTGGACTTTGATAGTATGATGCCAATCATGTCAATTGGGGAAGAATGCCATATGACTTTGCAGTCTGTCTGTCTGTTTTTTTCTTTGACAGATACTCATCTGTTTCCTCTGAGAACAGTGTGTTTCCTTCAAAAGGCATATCCTCTATCTTATTTTTTTGTTTCAATAGACAGCGCAGTTGCTCATATCCATACATGCCTTCACAATGCAACCACTGTATTCAGACCTCTGGTAGCTGTGTCCAAGATGTGTCTGTTTGTGCTAATCTGCTGCTTGGATAGAACAATGGCTTTATCCTGGATGAGTTTTGCCAAGGGTTTCTTTTCTTCAGGTAAGTTATCTACATATGCAGCCATTTTCTGCCACAGGAAGATTTGATAGCCACTCATGATGGCTAAGACATTTGCCATTTTTATTGTAGGGGCAGAGCCTGAATAAAACTTCCTGCCCACTGCATCCAATTTTCTTCCCTCCTTGTCTGTTGGGGTAGCAAAACTACCTTGTCTCTGTCTTGTTTGTAGCTCTTCAGTTATCACGGATGAAGCTGGAGGGTGGGTAAAAAGGTAAGGACACATCTTTTTTAATTTTGTAAAGAGCCTCAACCCTCTTTGTTGCATCTGGGACAGAAGCAAGTTTCTGGCATAGATCATCCATTATTTCCACAAAGCCTTCTATTATTGGAAAGGCTACTACCTCCGGGGTGTCAACATAAATATGTTTTAAGATATTATCCCTCGCCTTTGGCTGAGGTGCTGATACATCAATGTCCAAAGATTTTACCATATGCATCATTTGTTCCATGTATAGCTTGTAATCGATGGTAGGAGACTTCCATTCTGGCTCTCCTACCGCTTCCTCTGCTGACGGCTCCAATGTGAAGCTAGGGCTGAGCACAGATCTGAGAGGCTTTCCTTCTGACTCCAAGTCAAAATCCCATCTCGACATCGATGGTCGGGCTTGGGGATACCACGTCAAGTCTGACTCCCTTGACCTGCTGAAAACCAATCTGGCAGGTCCTGGGGCTGAGAAGGGGTATGTCTGGTAATAATCTCACTCGTGCGGATAACTGGGTGCGGGATAAGGTGGGTTCCAAGGCAGTCTCTGATGTTGGTACCACAATCTCTCATTGGAACTAGATCTTTGCCTCCAACGTTCGGTTGAGTCGACCCCATCTCCCGATGCTAAGGAGGCTGAACTCAACCTCCTCCCCGATGGTAGAGATGGTAGCCTCTGTCAACTCATCTCCAGTGGAGGAGTCAGAATGGGAGGCTGCTCATTTCCGAGATCTATGGTTGCTCTTATGCTTGTGTCTGTGAGTATCGGATACCCGCGCCAGCTGGGCTCTCTATCTGCAGACAATTCCTCCTCCTCCTCCGAGGGTCTGGAAGAGCCAGCGGGAGACTCACCCACAGCCCCTGAAGCACCTGATGGCGACCAGCAACCCGGCCCCTCAATGCAGGATAGCGGAGGGGAGGGGGCTCGCAGAGAGGAGAGGGAACCAGCACCTTGGAGAACCAAGCCCTGTGAGCCAGAAGCAAGGCAGAAGGCTCGAGCAAGAGAGGCAGCGTGGGAACAGAGGAGGAGCACATGCCTGCAGGCATAGGGACGGGCGGAGCTGACCGCTGAAGACGAAGTGAGGCAATCAAGTGAAGGAGAAACACCTGGCCCTCTTATGCTGCCCTGACCTTATAAGGGAAACACTGGGCAGGGCCCAGCGTGGGAGCAACTTTGTTCACCACTCCTTGCTCCCAGCGGCTCGCCTTGTATCCTGCCTTTGCTCGGATAGATTTCCTGTGTCCTGACCTCGGCTCTGTCCCCGACCACCTCTTGCCTGTCTCTGTTTGAAACTGATGACTTGGCTTTCAGACCTCCGTTCGGCTTTCTGACTCTCCTCTGCTTGCCCCCCTGACGGACAGACTCTCTGGCTCTTGACCTCAGTATGTTTCGGACTCCTGTTCTCTGCCTTCCACTCAGCCCAGCACCCGCCCAAGTGGGACCCCTAGTCCTGACCATGACAGTGAGGTTTAGAGATAGTTTCTTCAGTTCCAACTGGAATCAGGGACTTTGATCCTCCACTCCGTAGGGTGGGGAGATTGCTCTCCACCAGTAGTATGCTGGCTCTGGAGCGGACGGAGGCTGTGGTCTCTCGAGGCTGAGAGCATGGTCGGCTCTGAGCTCTTGGAACCGATGGATCCAACAGTGACTGCAGATGTTGGGCCTGATGTCAGTGCTGGTTCCCCTACGGTTCTGGGGTTTGGGTGCATAGACTGTTCCACCAGGGCAAATTTCTAAGCTGCCGGGCTTGTGGAGCTGGACATAGTTTTTTCCCAAAGCATAGCCTTGAGCCTTGAATCTCAGTTTCCTCATGCCTCAGAGGTGAATAATTGCCAATGCTTGCAGCGCTCCACCACATGCCCTTCCCCCAGGCAGGCCAAGCATAAAGAACGTCCATCAGATTTTGCCTTCTTAATACTACAGCCTTCGCATTTTTTGAAGAGGGACTTGTCCGTCATTGTAGTGGTTCATGTAGGCACTCCCGAGCAGGCACAGAAGGGACAGAAAAAGGAAGAAATTCCAATTCACTCTTCTTGTCCAGAATAATTATATACAACTATTTATTTATTTATTTATTTATTTATTTATTTATTTATTTATTTATTTATTTATTTATTTATTTATTTATTTATTCATTCATTCATTCATTCATTCATTCATTCATACATACATACATACATACATACATACATACATACATACTTTTATTCCACCCTCCTGCACTAGCAGGCACAGGGCAGATTACATCAGGTAAAAAATATTTATAATAAAAACTTACATCTTAAAACAGTTTAAAATCAACAAACAGCACAGCAATACAATACAAATTTAAAAATATACAAGATAGCAGCAATCAGCTAATCAGAGGCAGTCAATCTGCCATTGTAAAAAAGCTGGATGGTGGATGCCTTTGATAGGAAGATAAATCCAGAGGCGTTAGCTGTGTTAGTCTGTAGTAGCAAAATAGAAAAGAGTCCAGTAGCACCTTTAAGACTAACCAACTTTACTGTAGCATAAGCTTTCTAGAATCACAGTTCTCTTCATCAGATGCATGATGCAACTGATGAAGAGAACTGTGATTCTAGAAAGATGCTACTGCAAAGTTGGTTAGTCTTAAAGGTGCTACTGGACTCTTTTCTATTTTGATAGGGAGGGATCCGATCTTCCCTTCTCCTCCTCTATCCAGGCTGGTGAAGGCCTAGTACAGCCCCAACCATATACCTGGTGGAACATCTCTGTCTTACAGGCCAGGCAGAAAGATAGTGAATCCTGCTGAGCTCTGGCCTCACTAGACAGAGAGTTATACGAGGTGGGAGCCAGGACTGAAAAGACCCTAACCCTGGTCGAGGCTAGGTGGGTGTCACGGGCTGGGCCAGCCCAAGCAGGGTGGTCCAAGTCCAAGCACCAACACAAATCCCAGGGGGAGTTCAAGAGTTGAAAGCCCAGTCCAGTCCATAGTCAGA
This sequence comes from Eublepharis macularius, assembly GCF_028583425.1. Classification (NCBI taxonomy): domain Eukaryota; kingdom Metazoa; phylum Chordata; class Lepidosauria; order Squamata; family Eublepharidae; genus Eublepharis; species Eublepharis macularius. The sequence goes on along the minus strand of NC_072791.1, from coordinate 133,557,791 downwards.
GCCTGAGGTAAGCACAAGCAGCTGGCGTCGGCTCAGCAAGCGAGCACCACCTCATCTTTCCTGTAGCTCCAGCCTCTGCCTTTGCCTGCAGCGCTCTCTGGGTGTGGGTGAACCTGGAGGAGTGGCTCCTCCTGTGGTGTTGGAAGTCCCTGGCTGAGCTTCCCCTGTGGGTTTAGGGCTTGGGAGTACCAGTGGTTCTGTCTCAGCTGCTGGCTGTGAACTCTGATTGGCCTCTGCTGACTCAGGGCTGGCTACACAGAGCTCTTCTTCTCCTGAGGAGTCCCGACGGGCTTCACAAAGCTCCTCTTCTGAGGAGTCCCAGCTGGCTACACAAAGCTCCTCTTCTCTGAGGAGTCCTCGCTATCACTGAGCCCAGACTGGGCCATGACAGTGGGCTTCCCTGAGGCCAGGGACCACCAACAGTTGTTTATTTCCTGACTGGAGCGCCCTCTGGGGCACTGCTGATATTATTAGATCCCACAGATATGCTGGTCCCAGTCCGCATAGGATTTTATAGATTAATATCAAAACCTTGAATCTGATTCCGTACTCCCCTGGGAGCCAATTCCAGTATTATATGTGTACTACTTGACACTCCAGTGATGATACGCGCCACTGCATTTTAGACCAGCTGCAATCTCCGGATCAGACTCAAGGGAAGCCCTGTGTAGCCTGCGTTATAGTAATCTAGCCTAGAGGTGACCATTGCCTGGATCTCTGTGGTTAAATCACAGCTTAAAAGGTAAGGGATAAGCTGCCTGGTCTGTTGAAGAAGAAAAAGTCATTTAACTATTGTTATCATTGGATCCTGCCGACCCGGTCACTTACCACCTGGTTTCGAACCTTCTGTTTCTGGGCAAGGTGATTGACCGGGCAGTGGAGACACAGCTGCAGAGTTTCCTGAAGGATACCTCAGCCCTGGATCCATTGCAGTCCGGGTTCCACCTGGGTCATGGGGCTGAGACATTGCTGGTCGCCCTCACGGATGATCTTCACAGACCCTTGGATTTAGGTGGATTGGCACTGCTGATAAAATTAGATCTTTCAGCAGCATTCAATACGGTCGATTATGATCTCTTGACCCACTGCCTCGCAGATGCGGGGATACAGGGGACAGCATTAAGTGGCTAGTCTCTTTTCTCCACGGTTGGAGACAGAAGGTGGCACTGGGGGAGAAATTGTCCTCTCGCTACCCGCTGGTATGCAGTGTACCGCAGGGAGCAATACTCTCTCCACTATTGTTTAACATCTATATGCGCCCCCTTGCCCAGCTGGTGCGAAGCTTTAGTCTTGAGTGTCACCAGTATGCTGATGACACCCAATTATATCTGTTGATGGACGGCCAGCCTGGCTCAGCCCTAGATGTCCTGGAGTGGGCTTTTGAAGCCGTGGCTGGATGGTTGATGCAGAGTCGGCTGAAATTAAACCCCATGAAGTCAGAGATTCTGTACTTGAGTTGCAGATGAGTGAATTCGGGACCCCAGCTTCCTGACCTCAATGGGGCAGTACTTGTACCGGCCCCAAGAGACAGGAGCCTGGGAGTGATCCTGGATGCCTCCTTGAATATGGAGACTCAGGTCTCTGCAGTTGCCAGGTCTTCCTTTTCCATCTATGACAGACTAGGCAGCTTGCCCCCTATGTCTTGACCCATGACTTAACTACAGTGATTCAGGCAATGGTCACCTCTACGCTAGACTACTGTAACGCGCTCTATGCAGGGCTTCCCTTGAATCTGATCCAGCAGTTGCAACTGATCCAAAATGCAGCAGCATGTGTTATCACTAGAGTGCCGAGAAGTGCACACATTACACCAGTACTGCGCCAGCTGCATTGGTTACCAGTGGAGTACCGAATCAAATTCAAGGTTTTGGTATTAACTTATAAAGCCCTATGCAGATTGGGACCTGCATATCTTCGGGACCGCCTCTCCCCATATGTACCCCAGAGGATGCTTTGATCTAGTGAAAAACAACTATTAACAGTCCCTGGCCCCAGGGAGGCCTGCCTAGTGTCGACCAGAGCCAGGGCCTTTTCGGTCCTGGCTCCAACCTGGTGGAATGCTCTGTCTGATGAGACCAGGGCCCTGCAGGATCTATTATCATTTCACCGGGCCTGTAAGATGGAGCTGTTCCACCAGGCATATGGTTGATGCTGGGTTGGGCCCCTGCTGGCTGAATAGGGTGCAATGGAGCCCTCCCTACCAAAACATCCACCTCCATAGAAACTTTAGTGACAGTGGAAATTATTTAACTGAATTAATTTAGTGCTGTGCTGTATTTGTATTTTAAATATTTATATTGTATTTATTGTTTTTTAACTGTAAATTTATAATGTGCATAAATGTAATCTGCCCTGAGCCTGCTAATGTGGGGAGGGTGGGATAGAAATCGAAACAAACAAACAAACAAATAATGAATATTCTGGTCACATCCAGATTCGAATACTGCCATGCATTCTATGTGGGCCTTCGTTTGAAAAATATTTGGAAATTTTATTGGATGCAATATGCAACAAAAATGAGATTAGCTGGTGTGATGTAAAAGCTGGGGTTTCAATTGTATTAAAAGATCTGCTGGTTCACTTTTAGACAAAATTCAAAAAGCACTAGTTACCCTGTTTAGGCATTATTGGTTATACAATTCAGGGGTTGCCAAACTTCAGTGGTACTTGGAATTCTCCTGGAAGTACAGTTTATCTCCAGACTACAGAGATCAGTTTTCTGGGAGGAAATGTCAACTTCAGAGCATGAACTCTATGATATCATATTCCTGCTGAGCTCCCTCCCTTCCTCAAACTCTGGCCTCCCCAGGCACCATGACCAAATCTCCAGGAATTTCTCAACTTGGAGTTGACAACTCTAGAAACTTGAAGGATCACTTTATCTTGTACTACTCACAGTCTGAAACAATCTTTTGAAGACTTTCTCCATGGTCCTCTATTTTATAGGGTTGCCCATTGCAGGTGCAGAAATTCCTATGGATTTGTAGATGGAGCCTGGGGAGGTGAGGGACTCAGCAGTGTATAACACCATAGACTCTGCCCTCCAAAACAGCTATTTCTCCAGGGAACCTGATTGCTGTAGTCTGGAGGTTGGCAAACCAACTCTGTTTCCTGATATAAAATGTGTGGCTGCAAGTCACACTGTAGCACCATAATAAGGGATCACCCTTTGCACATATATTAGGCTGGCACCAAGCTCGTTAAACTTTTAATTCTATTGCCATTTGAGTTTGCCTTTGCAGTGTGAAATACACTGTGATGTTTAAAGCTTTTAAACTGCATTTTTATTAGTCACTATTTTAGCAGTGAATTTGCTGTGGTCTCTTGTTTCTGTATTTATCTGTTTTAATACATTGCTCTTTTTAAAGTACAGATTGGTTTTTATTTTAATATCACTTTAATTAGCTTTCTGTTACTGGTTTTTATTTTTTGTTGCTATAAGTTTAGATATTTATATTTTAATTATGCCATTTTATTGTTCTTTGATATTTTTGATATTTTTGTGATTTTTTTATTTTTGGGAGCCTTTGTACTGACATTGTGGTCTTGAAATACAATAAATAACTAAAGAGCAGAAATCCCACAGCCTCTTCTCAAGCGGGGTGCTGTTCAGAGCTTGTGTGAGCTCTCTCTCATTTTTTATTTTAAAGAAGCAATTCCCTTCAGCTGACATGTGACGGCAGGGGGCACGTTAAAACTAGTGCATGCCCATGCAGAAATGAATTGTCTACAAAGACCCTGAGTGCCATATCACACTAATGTGTGCTTTTGAGCTGGTGTCTTGCTCTGAGCAGGAAAATTATCTGAAGGTGGGAAGAGAAATGACACTCCTGTTGTCATGATCAGATAATTACTTGCTGGGGTTACAGATGTACCAAAACTCTGCAGGGGTGGGTGGTCGAGTAAAATGGTCCACACCCAGAGCACTAATGGATCCAACTGGTTATCAGATAGCACTGGGAGATTTTCCCGTTGATGTGATCAGCGCTCCTGTTGACTCCAACCTAGGCCTGGGGGAGGCTGACAATTTGGGTTGGGTTGTCTCAATAGGTGGATGACACTCCACTCTGTCTTCAACTTGTACTTCCAGCAGATCCCAGGGAAGTCATGGAATCTGCAAACAAGTGCCTGGAGGTAGTTTTGGAATGAAGGCTAAGAACTTGCAACTTAATCCCCCCAAAAGGGAGGTGCTGCTGATGGGAAGAAGGTTTGACCCACGAATAAGGATATGAGTTTGCACTCCCCCTAAAGGAGCAGGTTTGTAGCTTGAGAGTGCTGCTAGATCCAGGCCTTCTGTTGGATAAACAGGTGGTAGCAACTGCCCAGGGCATTTTTCACCAGCTCTGGCTGGTGAGCCAACTGCTTCCCTTCCTGTGCAGGAAAGATCTTGTCACTGTGGTGCATGCCCTGGTAACATCTGGGTTATATTACATCTCTGTGTGGGGCTTCCCTTTAAGACCATCCGGAACCTACAACTGGAACAGAATGCTGCAAACCAGAGTGTTACTTGGAGTGGGTTATAGGGACCATATAACTCCAGTCTTGTTTCATCTACACTGGCTCCCAATTTTAGGTACTGGTATTGACCTTTAAAATTCTATATGGCTTAGAACCAGCATATATTAAGAACTGCCTTCTCCCATATGAAGCTACCCGTCCACTCCAGTCATCTTCGGAGGCCTTGCTTCAGGTGCAGCCACCATCTGAGACTAGATGTGTGGCAACCCAAGAAAGGGCTTTCTTGGTCATGGTGCCAAAACTTTGGAACTCCCTCTGCAGGTAGATTCACCTGTCTCCCCCTGTCATTGTCTCCTGCCAGTGCATAAAGACTTTTTTGTTTTGCTTTAAGACAGCAGTTCTTCACAGGAGCCATACAACCTCCCACCCCCACCCCCAAGAAATGAACTGCAAAGTTCTGGGGGCACTTAGGACCTTTTGGTAGGCAAATGGGAGCCTTTGGGATTTTAGGTTGATCCTTTTCACAGCAGGTGAAGAATGATTTTTTTATACTGCTTACCTTACCCTGGGGATAAAATTCTGGACCCTAGATTTCTCCCACATGCTCTTAAAGTAATGTTCCACAGGAAATATAAATCAGATTCAACTTTAAGGAGTTGGCTGATGACAACCGGGTATAAAGTCAAATTGAAGGAACAGCTGAGATCTGTATATTGTTTGCATATATATCATAAATATATCAAATTAAAACTGACTTGTTTGAAGTGTTCATTTTATGACCTAATTTTTAAGTGTTTAACACTTCAGTTCCTCCAAGGGCCTCGCCCTTGTTGATACCTCTCTTCAAGCTGTCCAATCATCCTCAATGGAGTGACAGTTTTTTTCATTAGCATCTCCAGCATTATAGAAACCGCTTCCTAAGGAGGCATGAAGGGCCCTGTGCTGTCCACTTTCTGTAAGAAATATAAGGCTATTCATAAAAGTTGTATAGCCGTGTTTTTCTTGTCTTTTTAATTTTATTGGTTTTCTGTAAGTCAGGTTTTTTTTTTTAAATTAGCCAACATGAGTCATCATGGTTAGTGAGAGAAGTGGCATGTAAATAAATAAATAAATGGAAGGCATTTATGATTTTGTATATTTGAGAATCAGTAGTGGATTAAAGGTTAAAAACCACTGTGTTAAGACTAAGAGTTGAGTCCAGTAAGATCTGAAAGAGCAACTAGATTTCCAGAATGCTACTGAACTCAAAACTCGTTCTCCCACTGCAGACCAACACAGTCCCCCCCTGAAACTGTTTTAAGACTAGTCAGACTTATGTACTTCTGAGAGGCAAACTCAAGTTTGGTAAAGACCAAAGGCAAAGTTTTGAATGATCCCTTTCAGGTTAATTGATAGTAGTACTCAGGGCCGGATCGAGGGGGGGCAGGGGGGTAGTCTGCCCCTGGTGCCGCCAAAGAAGCTTCCAGCCACCGAGAGCACACCAAATCAGCTGCCACCCACTGGGAGCACGCCGGCAGCAGTGCGGGCAGCTGAGCAGCCGCCCACGCCATTCGCCTGCCCAGCAGGACAGGGAGCGTGCGGCAAGCTGGCCGCCCCCTCAGCCGGGCAGGTGAATGACACAGAGAGCTGGGAGGCCACCTGCACCACTTGCCTGTCCCACTGAGGGGGCGGCCGGCTTGCTGCTCGCTCCCTGTCCTGCTGGGCAGGCGAATGGCGCAGGTGGCCTCCCAGCTTTCCGTGCCATTCACCTGCCCGGCTGAGGGGGCAGCCAGCTTGCTGCGCGCTCCCTGTCCTGCTGAGCAAGCAAGTGGCACGGAGAGCTGGGAGGCCACCTGTGCCATTCACCTGCCCCGCAGGACAGGGAGCATACGGCAAGCCGGCCACCCCCTCAGCAGGGCAGGCGAGTGGTACAGGCGGCCTCTCAACCGCCGGTGCTGCTGTTGCTCTGCTGGCGGCATACCGCCCTGTGTGATGACATCAAAAAGTGATGTCATCATGCAGCACTGGGAGTGCATGCACACTGTGCGTGCACATGCACGTGGGTGCAAGGGAAGCCAGAATTGAGTTGTTCTGGGTGCCGGGAACCCAAGATCCAGCCCTGGGAGTACTGATAGAAGAGAAAGTGTCCAAATCTCTTTTAATTTTGAAGAACAAAAAGACTAAATACACATGCATGTGACTTTGATCATTATTCATTCCACTCAGTGTCTATCTAATAGGTCCTATGATAATTAGATAACCATATTCCACATAACCTCCAATGTAGCATGGCTTAAGCTAGCTGGTGAAGATTCACATTTAGCCAATCTGACGAAAAGAGTTCTGACTCTCAAAAGGTTATACCCTGGAAATCTGAAGAAGTGAGCTGAGGTTCATGAAAGCTCATACCCTGCCGCAAATAGGGGCTACTGGACTCTTGCTCTTTTCTACTGCAACAGACTAACACAACTACCCATCTTAATCTATCTTCCTAGAAATCTAGTTAGCCTTTAAGGTGCTACAGGACCCAAATCTGCCTTTTCTACTACATATCAACAAAGCTGCACACCTGAAACTATTTCCCAAAAATAGTTTTTAGTTTCAGTACTAGGGAAATGTGATGTTCATACAACAGGAATGCTGTTTAGAGGAATATGTTAGGATCCCTTGAAACAAAACAGTAAAACTGTGTATTTATAACCTCTCCCAAATATGATGGCATGGAAAGACTCTTGGCTGAACAAAGAAGCAAACTGTCATCATAGCATAAGCCCTATTTTTCATGTTGATGGTTATTGTTAGGGTATTGGTGGAATAAGCATTTATAGTTCTGACAGCTATTTTTATTGCTTTGGGCATGTCTGACAATGGCAACATTTGAATACCCGCCCCCCCAGCTGTAATGACTGGGAAACAATATTCTTTATTTGAGTCAGAAGAACTAAAGACGAATGGCAATTCCTTCTACTTTCCTGGTCCAAGCAGTAAAATCAACCTGCACATAATTATGGAACATTTTCTTAATGCAGCTGCCAAGCAGACATCCACATTGGCTGCAGCTCTCCTTGGTGCAGATACCACCATAAATCCCTAGTGAATCACAGCAGCCAATCAGAACAAAGTTCATCAGTTCACCAAGCAACATAAACAAAATATCAGCGATTTTATATTCATTCCTTCATCCTTAAAAAGAAATACACTAGAAAATGTTCCTTACCAACCCCAAACCTGGTACAGCATATTAGACTAATGAAGGGATGCTGTTCATGCAACATGCCGCCAAGATTGGAAACAAACAGTTTCCACAACTTAGATGGAACTGCTTTTGAACTTTTCAGAGGCTCATAATTTGAAAATTCCTGACAGGAAATGATCTCTCCTCTCTACCACTTCTCTACCCTTTATGAATAAATGTGAATAAAGCTATGAAAAGAGGGATAGAACTGCAAAGATTCTATCTCCTGCAAAAGAAATTTCAGCAGCAGATAGCCACAGAAGACTCACTATAGGTGACAAAGATTTTGGGAAGTGCTATCATAATGATGAGTGCATACAGCAACAACATCATGAAAATTACAGTCCTACCCCATCCTGCCACTCCATTGAGCAAAGTTGGGAGCCTCTAGTCTAAGGAGCCTTCCTTCAACTAAAGTGGCTCTTCAAGAGCCACTTCCTCTCAGACATAATTATTACTCTGGTCATCTGGAGGAAAAAGAAGGAACTTCAGCATCTTTTCCAACCCTTCTCTTTTCCTGCCTTATGGTCTCAAATCATGGCCAGAGAAACTGAGCTAGATTCCCTAAGATGCCTGACTCAGTAGGGCAGGCAGTCACCAAGAAGCCTTCCTATTCAGAACATATTTGGAAAGTTCCTCAGTTAGTAGATGGTGACACCCCTTTACATGCTTATTCATTGTCTGCCTTTGCTCCTTCTGTGACTGGCATGGGGTTTAGCCATCCACTTAACTATTAGTGATTAGACAAATGTACAGAATATAGATCTCTCAACCATTAGTAGCTCTAATATGAGGTCTGAGGCAGTGTATTTCCAAACAGCAGAATCTGGTGGGAATGGGGAATAATAATTGATGCTTTTGCAGCCTGCTCCCCAGAAGCATACGACTGGGTAATTCTGGAGGCAGAATTCTGGACTGGATGGATCATTTGTCTGATCCACAAGGTCCGTTCTTATGTTCTTAATCAGTATAGTTAGGTTCTGCCAGCCACATAAAGATTTTTTCTGCATATTGCCATATCGCAACACACAACTGATTGTGGGCAGTGGAGAAACAGAACAGGCTTAAACATGGTGAATAATTATTCTTATTCTATTAGACATTGCCTAACTGGATGCTTTCAGAATCCCATTCATCAAACGATATTGCCAAATACCACTGGATAAATGTGACTGGGTAACGCTATTACAATTCTGGCATCATCTCAGATTGTGCTATGTACTCTTGAAAGTATTATAACACTTCAGTTTTCTAACCCTTGAGCTGAACATTACAAGTAGCTAGATCTGCCAAAATGACAATACAATTCTTTTTATAATTAATAGGGCACAAAATGCTTTGTCTGAATACTTGCAGTGTTAAGCAATAAAGCTAGTAAAATGACATCATTCCTTAATATTGCTGGGAAATATTTTATACTCACAGAGTGTAAACAGACCCCCATTCTCAAGTAAATCCAGTGACCTAGTCTGGAAGTTATTAAGAAAAGGTGGGAAAGGCTTGCTAATAAAGTGTATCTCTGTCCCGTAGGACAGACAAAAGTCTGTAATTGTCCTGGAATAAGAGAGAAACTTCCATTTTTTACTTTTCATGCAGCTATGGAAGAGAGAATCCAACAGTAGCTCTTTCTTTTTTGAAATTGTGTTCCCCAACATATTTCTTACTTATGTATGTTTTGTTTACCATTAACACTTAAGCCAAAGGCAAGATTTCTATGTCTCTGAGAACAGATAATGCAGACCCCTGACCCTGAGTTCTGGAATAATAACTGAAGCCAGCCTGCCATATACTGGGCTCATTATGCTTTTGATCTAAAGGATACCATCTAGTTATATGGCCATACACTCACAGCTAAAGTGCTCAAATTGCTAAAAAGCCCAAATCCATTCTGTTCACATATTAGAGTTGTTCTGTATATAGGTAACAGCTATATGAAGAGAATTAGTTGCTTATTGTAAAGTGTAAAATATGATTTGAGAGAAGGTTTCATACTACATTTATGCCGAGGAGTTAGCCGTGTTAGTCTGTAGTAGCAAAATAAAAAAGAGTCCAGTAGCACCTTTAAGACTAACCAACTTTATTGTAGCATAAGCTTTCGAGAATCACAGTTCTCTTCGTCAGATGCATGGAGGGCAAGAAGAAACTGGTCAGATATATAGGTGGAGAGGGGAGGGCGGAGTAGATGCAAACAGTAGCTTCTGATATGGAGATCAGTTTGCTTCTGTTAAGGAAGTCAGCTACTTCTGATAATGAGATAACCATTCATAGTCTCTATTCAATCCCAGCTTGACTGAGTCAAATTTACATATGAATTCCAATTCAGCAGCTTCCTGTTGGATTTTGTTTTTGAAAGGTTTCTGTTGAACTACAGTGACCTTTAAGTCCTTGATGGAATGTCCTGGTAGACTGAAGTGTTCTACCACTGGTTTCTGGATGTTGCCATTTTTAATGCCAGATTTGTGTCCATTTATTCTTTTGTGCAGAGGTTGGCTGGTTTGTCCAATGTACAGAGCAGATGGACATTGTTGGCACAAGAGGGCATATATCTCATTGGAGGATGAGCAGTTGTAAGAGCCAGAGACAGTGTAGTTGACGCCATTGGGTCCTGTAATTGTATTTACTGGGTAGATATAAGGGCAGAGCTGGCATCTGGGTCTGTTGCAGGGCCTGGTACCTGTGCTGGTGACTCTGCTAGCCGATTCATGATTGTAAGTGAGAAGTCGTCTCAGGTTGGGGGGCTGTCTGTAGGCAAGGAGAGGTCTTCCATCCAGGGCTTCTGAGAGAGAGGCATCATTTTCCAGGATGGGTTGTAGATCACTGATGATACATTGGATGGGTTTGAGCTGGGAACTATAGGTGACAACCAGTGGTGTTCTGTTGTTAGTTCCTTTAGGTTTGTCCTGGAACAGGCTGTTTCTGGGTACTAGTCTGGCCCTGTCGATTTGTTTCCTCACTTCATTTGGTGGGTACTGTAGTCCCAAAACTGCTTGTTGTAAATCTCTTAAGTGGGAGTCCCGATCAAGAACATTGGAGCAGATATGATTGTAACGTACGGCTTGGCTGTAGACAATTGACCGAGTGGTATGTTTAGGGTGGTAGCTGGAGGCATGTAGATATGAGTATCGGTCTGTGGGTTTCCAGTATGTCCGGGGATGGGCCTCCCCTCCCTCTTCGCCAACCCCTCCCCCTGCGGCTCCAAGGCCCCCGGAGCTCACCTGGTGGCAGGGGCGGGGCGGCGCGACGGCGGCAGCATGACCAGCAACCCCGGAGGAGGCTGCAGCACCACCGGGACAGAGGCCACGGCGCCGATGGCCCGGGTGGGCGAACGTGACCTAGAAGAGGCACAGGAGCCGACCAAGGGAAGAGTGAGGCAGCTGCCGCCAGGGTGAACAGCCCCAACTCGGCCGCGGCGACTGCGGCGGAGGGAAGGCGGCGCAGCCGTGAGTCTGGCGCCTGCAGGGCCCAGCCCCACCTGACACCCAGCGGTGAGGAGGGGGCGGGAGCACACTCCGGTGGCGGCTGGCAATAGGCCAGCCGACCCGCCAGCCAGGACGGCCAGAGGCTCAGGCCCAATGACAACCCGGGGGTGGGAGGAGGAAGCGCAAGGCTTCCCACCCAGGAAGGGTTGGGGGCAGGTGTTGTTGCCAGCAGTAGCCCAAGTAATTGGGCTCACCTGGGGCGCTGGCCATTGGGGAGCGAGGCAGGGCTACCCCTAGAGTGGGAGGGGATAAAAGGGGTCTTCGGCTTCCTGGCCAGGGAGGAGAAAACAGGGAGGCAGGTCCTGAGGGAAGGACTGTCCCTGGGCCCAGGTGCTGTGCTTGTCAGTCGCCTACACGACTCAACAGCCTTGGGTCTTCTGAGGCCAGTCAAAGGGAAACTTGGACCCCTCTGGCCAACTCACAGGCCGCCCGCCTGGCCTTGGAGGGACTGGGACCACCCTAGACCCGCCGCCCGCGAAGGCCACGCTCTCGCCGCAACGGACCCGACGGGTATGGCGCCCCCTGCTGACAGAGAACCTCACACAGTATAAGGTGGTATTTATCCGTCCATTATGTAGTTGTACAGTGGTGTCCAGGAAGTGTACCTGTTGTGTAGAGTGGTCCAGGCTCAGGTTGATAGTAGGGTGAAAGTTGTTGAAGTCCTGATGAAATCTCTCAAGGGCTTCCTTCCCATGGGTCCAAATGATGAAGATGTCATCCAAGAATCTTAAGTATAGTAGTGGTTTCAGTGGATGGGAGCTGAGGAAGCGTTGCTCCAAGTCTGCCATGAATATGTTAGCATATTGTGGTGCCATGTGTGTGCCCATGGCTGTGCCAATAACCTGTAGATATAAGCTGTCACCAAATTTGAAGTAATTGTGAGTGAGTACAAAGTGGCAAAGTTCAGTGGCGAGGTGTGCTGTGGTTTTGTCCGAGATAATATTCCTTATGGCTTGCAGTCCATCTGCATGTGGGATATTGGTGTATAGAGCCTCCACATCCATGGTTGCTAGGATGGTGTCATCTGGTAGGTTGTCAATGGACTGTATTTTCCTGAGGAAGTCAGTGGTGTCCCGTAAATAGCTGGGTGTGCTGGTGGCATAGGACCTGAGGATAGAGTCCATGTATCCTGAGACTCCTACTGTGATAGTGCCTATTCCTGAAACAATGGGGCGTCCCGGGTTACCTGGTTTGTGTATTTTGGGTAGTAGGTAGAATCTTCCTGGTTGTGGTTCCTGGGGTGTGTCCGTATGGATGCATTCTTGTATGTCCATGGGGAGTGTCTTTAATATTTTATTGAGTTCCCTTTTGTATTGCTCCGTAGGGTCAGAAGGTAGTATTTTATAGAATGTTGTGTTGAAGAGTTGTCTTTCTGCTTCTTGTATGTAGTTATGTTTGTCCTTGATGACAACTGCTCTGCCTTTGTCAGCTTCCTTGATTACGATGCCAGAATATATCTACCCAAGAAATACAATTACAGGACCCAATGGCGTCAACTACACTGTCTCTGGCTCTTACAACTGCTCATCCTCCAATGTGATATATGCCCTCATGTGCCAACAATGTCCATCTGCTCTGTACATTGGACAAACCAGCCAACCTCTGCACAAAAGAATAAATGGACACAAATCTGGCATTAAAAATGGCAACATCCAGAAACCAGTGGTAGAACACTTCAATCTACCAGGACATTCCATCAAGGACTTAAAGGTCACTGTAGTTCAACAGAAACCTTTCAAAAACAAAATCCAACAGGAAGCTGCTGAATTGGAATTCATATGTAAATTTGACTCAGTCAAGCTGGGATTGAATAGAGACTATGAATGGTTATCTCATTATCAGAAGTAACTGACTTCCTTAACAGAAGCAAACTGATCTCCATATCAGAAGCTACTGTTTGCATCTACTCCGCCCTCCCCTCTCCACCTATATATCTGACCAGTTTCTTCTTGCCCTCCATGCATCTGATGAAGGGAACTGTGATTCTTGAAAGCTTATGCTACAATAAAGTTGGTTAGTCTTAAAGGTGCTACTGGACTCTTTTTGATTTTGCTACTACATTTATGTGGGTCAAGCAACTTCCTCTTCTGGCTTCAGTACTTCTCACCCCCAACCAGAATGATATTGATGGTTGCTGCTTCTGCAGCTGGGCTTATGTGTTGCCTAAATTCTCTCTTCGTATTCTTTCTAATCCTTGTATTGTAGAGTTTGGCATGTCATAATGGATCATCCATAGTACTTTTTCTCTTACCATGTTGCTCTTTTTCAAGTTTGCTTCAAGCTGGCATCCTTGTATATGCTTGTTGAAATTGAACATCAGCTGCCTGTTAACTGAATAAGCATTGCTTCTTTCAATATTTCCTTTAGGTAATGGGCAGCACAATACTGAGGGCTGCTGAGGCAGAAGTGCCTGTCTGCCAGAGCAACTGCAGTGTACTAGTCTGTTCCCTATGGAATTTCCACAGGGAGAAACAACAATGCATGCCCCTCTGGAAGACACAGAAAGCATAGCAAGTATGCTGGAGTCCATAGCAACCCTGGCAATATCCACCAATCAGGCAGTGGCAGCCAATGATACAGGCATAGCTGATCACCAGCCCTTGATATGACCACTGCCTTCTGAGCCACACACCTCACCACCACAGACACACATGAAGAGCCAGCAGGCAGAATGGGCCTTTGGAGAACTTACTGAGAAAGATCCTTTTTCTCTGAGGAAAGGAGGACATCTTGGGTGATTCTCACTATCCAATCAGGGAGGCAGGAATTAATTTTCTTCCTCTTCCTGTCTGGCACATGGGACACCCTCTCCTCAGTTCAGGTGACTCCACAAAGCAGTAACGTTGAACTTACTGATCAGCAGCTCTCAATAATGAGAGAAAACACCTGGTGCGTTAACAGGTACTATAAGTAAAGAATAGCCCAGAGGTAGTAGAAGAATGGTAACAGGATATAGAAGGATGAAGTCCCAAGGAAGGCAAGATGTCCTTTCCTCAGAAGAGAAGGACCCTTCACAGTAAGTGTCCAAAGGTCCATTCTCCCTCTGAGGCAGAGGACATCTTAGGAACTCCCACAACAGTGATAACTTTCTGGATGTGTTGTCTTCTTCATCCGAAATCACATGCTGCAGTACTCTTCGACTGAAGGCGGCATCCACTGGATCATATAGACTTAATTTGTAGTGTCTCACAGAGGTCTAGAAGACCAACTACAATGTTGCCACCTTGCAGACTTCTCCTACAGAAGTGTTCCTGTGGAATGCTATGTTGTAGTTGCTCTCATCACTGAGTAAGCCATTCTTCCAGTAACAACCATTATATTGAGAGTTTTGTGGGCTTTTGATAAAGCATGTTTTGATATTGGCACCTATGGCTGCTGAAGACCTTTTCTTCCCCCAACTGGAGGAAGATATATTGATGAATGAGAAGCCTGGCTTTCTGATTTGTTCTGTTGGGAGCAGGTAGACCTTGAGCATCCTTCTCATGTCTAGTTTGTGCCAGAGCCACTCCCTACAGCGTTTAGGGTCTGGACAGAAGGACAGTAGACATATGTCTTGTGAACTATGGAATTTGGAATAGATTTTTGGAAGAAAGTTGGGATCAGTACAAAGTGCCACCTTATCCTTGTGAAAGATACAGAGTTCAGGTTAGACAGACAATACACATAGCTCTGAGATTCTTCTGGCAGACATGACTGCAATGAGGGAGATGGTCTTCATTCTCAGCCTTTTCAGGAGAACGTCCTTGACTGGTTCAAATGGATGTTTGGTCAGGGTTAATAGAACATTGAGGGGTCTCCACATAGGGAAACAGTGAACCAGAGGGGAACTCTTAAGTGTTGCCCTTTGAAGGAAATGCTTGACGTTCTGATGGTTAGATAGATTGAATCCTTCCACAGAAGATAGAACTGTAGTCAGATCTGTTTCTGAAGTGTAGCTAGTTTGAGACTGGTCATAAATCCATCTTGAAGGAATCCTGTGTCAAATTCAAGGAAGGGTGTAAAACGTCCAGTGTTTTCCTTCTGCTCCACTTAGTGAAGTCTTTCCAAGAGGTGTTGTCAATTTCAACTGTGGACTGTTTCCTGGATGCCAGGAGACTGTTAGTCGCCTTTTGGAAATATCCCCATCTCAGGGAGGTGTTCCTTTCAATTTCCACATGGTTAAGCAGAGCCAGTCTGGATGAGAGTGACAAATAGTTTCCTGCTGTCACATGTTCTGAGGGATTGTTAAGATGAGAGGTGGAGATATTGCCACTTGTTGGAAAGTGGAAAACCACGGACTGTGGGCCACCAAGGGGCAACCACTAGCACTTCTACTTCCTGTTCCTTGATCTTTCATAGAAGTTTGGGAATGTATAGAGGGGACCTTGGTGTGGTGTACAGGCCGAAGAGCATGGCTCTGAACTTCAGATGGATTTTGCCCATGCAAAATCTCAGGTATTGGTGATAGGCTGGCAGAACCAGTACATGGAGGTATGCCTCCATGAGATCTATGGATGTGATGTATTCTCCTGATTGAATGGCCTCTGTGACTGAGTGCAGGGTCTCCATCTGAAAGTGATGAAATTTGATGAACTTGAGGTCTGTATTGCTCTCTAGTCCCCATTTGTTTTCAAAACATGCTCCACTGCTTGAATGTCCAGAGTATTGTATTACCTTTGGAGGGGGGGGTATGCAAGGAGGGGGAAGATGACAAACCGTTCTGGGGGGTGGCTTCTAAATTGTATGCAATCACCTTGTGAGACTATTTCTAAGGTCTAGGTATCCACCTGCGTATTGACCCCAGCTTGATGGTAAAGAAGCAGTCAGCCTCCCACCAGGACAGCTTGTGAGTCATGTCTAGTAGACCTTGGTGTCAAGGTTGGTTCTCTCACCGTATGTGGAGTATTGTCTGATTATGAGTGAAAGAACCCCCTTTTTGGTGGCAAATGAAAGAACTGAGGGCCAAAGGATCTCCTCTCAGATCGTCTGAGTGTTTTGATACCCCCTCCTTTTTTGGTCCCAGGTCTCAACCAAGATCTTTTCTTAGCATCCACAAACAGCTACTCTCCATGAAAGGGGTAAGCCAGCAAGATATTTTTAGAGTGTGAGAGACTGCTGGCCATATTCTCAGCCAAAGGGGCCTTTCTGTCACTGCTGTCAAGGCCATAGCCCTCAAAAAACAGGTAAGAGTATCTAGGGTGGTGTCTGCCCTGAAGGTACTGGCCTTCGAAATGCAGTTTGCCCCTTCAAAGAAGTGTCTATTGTTGTCTAGAATAAGTTGGATCAGTTTTCTGAGCCATACTACTGGTGCTCTGGGGACAATGGAGGCAATGGCTGTAGCCTTAATAGCCTTGGCTGTGGCCTTGTGATCTTTCTTCAGTGTGGACTCTTCCTTCTTGACTAAGTTGTCTCTGACTGATCCTTGGTCATCTTCAGACAGGAGACCAGAGGATTGAAGTGTAGCCACTGGAGCATCAATCGCAGGTACCTGCAACATCTCATTAGCCAAGAAAGGTAGTGAGTACAGTTTTATGACAAGGTTCAGGGATTGCTTATTGTTGATGGTTTAGACTGCTTGGCCTTGAGTTGTCTCCCAAGAAATTCTGGAAATAGGAAGACCTTTTCTGAAGAGCCTTCCCTAGGAAAAGACTCTTTGTTTCCCTGGGTCTGGATTTGGTATTCCCTGTCTTAGGGTCCTCCTTCCCCAAGGGTAATTCCTACAGCCCTAAGGTAGTCTTAGGTAGTAAATACTAGTAATCCTCAGATTCAGACAGCTGGGTTGACTGTTCTGGCACATATATTTCCTCCTCCACATCTGAAGGAATTCCCCTTTCTTTTTGTCATTAGAGATGCTTTCCGAGGGCAACCCCCCTGCCCAGTGGGGATCCCTGCCTGTTTTTCTATCCAGAAGTAGTTTTTGGACAGCCTTGGCAAGTCAGTGCCCCCCTTTTTGAATGTTGCCTAACATTCATTCTGGGTGTGCATAAAGGAGAGGAGGAGGAGGTAGAGGAGGTAGACAGAGGTTTCGGTCCAGCAGAGATGATATATTTCCTCCTTCATGATTAGTCTTAGTAAGTTAAAAAATTCAGTAGACATGAGCAGGTTTGTGCCCTTCATACATTACCAATCTTACAGGGAGGGTCTGGTTGTGAAGGCAAGTCTAGATCCAAAGAGAAATAGCCTGCTGTGGAATCTTCAGCTGGGGGTTTGGTATGGGAATATTCATTGTCATGTCGGAGCTGAGGAGATTCCCAGTGTCTTTTCCCACCAAAATCATGGGCTGAGGGAACACATCACTCTAGCTGAAGAGCAGGAGCACGTAGTTGCTTCTGGTTCCTGCTCAGAGAGACAGGCCGTTTGAAGCTCTTCTGCGGCTTTAGGGCCGACTTGTTACCAGGAGCACACACAAGCTGCGAAGGCATGTTGCCGCTGGATCCATCGATCCCCACCGTCCTCAATACAGCTGCTGGGGAGCATTTGTCTTGGAATCTGTCTTCAGAATCCCTGGCATCCATTATGCAAACGGCTGCCCGAAATGGCTGCCGTGATCATCTCAGTCAGCCAGGAAGAGTAATAAGAGACAGTAGAGGACAGCAAGAAGATACAGAGGAAGTACAAAGTCAACAGAGTCAGAAATACAAAAGGAAGATGAGATTAGAGGAAGAGACAAGCAAAGATTGGGGGAAAGTAAAGATTTAAGACTGAAGAGAAAAGCCATTATGGCAGTTAGAATGCAGCTGAGCAAGCCTGCTAGTATAATGCTCTCCCTGGAGGCAGAAACAGAACTAAGGAGAGGGTGTCCCATGCACCAGACAGGAGGAGGAAGAAAATTAGTTCCTGCCTCCCTGATTGGATGGTGGGAATCACCCAAGATGTCTTCTCCACCTCAGAGGGAGAAAGAAAAGTACCACCCTGGCAACAGTATAAGCCCGAAGGAGGCATGTGGCCCAAGAGGCCTGCTCCCCATAGGGAACAGGCACCCTGTGCAGCATACAAGATGCCCACTCCTTCCCTGGCAAGGGCCCAAAAGGCAGCAAAAGTGCTGCCCACATACAAACATCCTTGCTCTGAGCCACACACACCCTTCACCCAAGAAAGCAAAAATAGGAAGACAAAAAAAGATAGAAGTCAGCCTTACACCCACAACCCCCCAAACACAAGACCAGCATCCTAACCACTAGGCCAAGAGGGGAGATTCTAAAGAAACATGCCAGCAGACACCCCACCAAAGCCCTGACACCAATAGCAGCCACACATAGGATTGCCAGATGGTTTCAACAAAAATACTGGACACACAAAAAATTATCTTTCCAATGCACCTTGAAATAACATTGTTAGTCTTGAAGGTGTCATTGGACTTTTATGTTATTTTGGTTCCCATGTGCTGGAGAGTGAGTAGGTAGAATGGGCCACAACGCTGTGGATAGCAGGAGGAGGAACCACATTTTAGAATGCTCCTCTATATGAAGATCTGCCTGCAAACAAAAAGCTATTACAGCAAGCAGAAAAGAACATTCAAAGATGGATCCCACCATCTATTCTCTGAAGTAGTACAGTCCATTTTAACACCTCCACATTCTAGTACCTGTCTAGAGGGAGAGGCTTGGAACTAATTGCTCAAACTTCAGATGTCCCCTGTCCCCCATCTGAACAAGGGGAATCCTTGTCAAGGGAATGTGCTAAAAGCCCAGTGCAGGGCGGGCTACAAGCATCCCTCCCCCTGCCATCCCCCTGCCAGGTCTCCCAGGGACATTACCCTGGGAGTATGTGTTCTTGCATGACATGGACATGGTGCTGGCAGAGGTTATCTTGGCCCACCCCCATGCAGACATATTGCTGGCTTTGGTTGCTTGAACCAGGCCTAGGTGGGGGAAAGGATTGAAGTTCTAAAGACTTTTTAATACAGGAACTCCCTTAACAATGAACACAGTATGAAATATCAATGCCTGAAAGTCGGGAGATTTTCTTCACCTTAGCTGACTTAACAGATACAGAAGAGCTTTCACCAACTATCAAAACAGAATTGGTTATCACAGCAGCTCTGTGAGAATTAGTACTTGTGCTCAGTTGCACTTTTTAAACATGCTTCCTTAAGCACAATTCCATGTCTATTTTATGCCATGTGATTCTGTAGTCAGATACTGATTTAAGTATTTATGCCATGTGATTCTGTAGTCAGATACTGTGATTTAAGTAGTCAGATACTAGTAGGTCTATCAGGTTGATTTGTGTCTATAGCCATGAAAGAGATGAGTGAGAGTAGGCTACCAAGTTCAAGGATGTCTCTGACGTCAGCCACCTGTTCAGTGTTTGAAATCCTCGATTGCCAATGAATACTGGGAGAGGGAGTTATTTTGCTTAGCATACCATAAAGCACCACCTGAATTCCCTACTCCCACTAGCATAAAAGCCTAGTTGGTTGGAAACCACTATTGATATGGAGAATGCCTTTGATAAATGCAGTCACTCCCACTTTCTTTATACTTAGGCCACATATCTCCAAACCAAGGACATTGCTTAGCATAACATCAGGTGTACAGAGGGGTCTTTTGCACTTGCTCTTGGCAGGAGATGACTTTTCTGGGGAAAACAGTAGTTAAAAGGAAAATGGCATCTAACCATGATTTATAATCAACTTTAAAACCATTACTATGGTCATTCCATGGATTTAAAAAAAAAATACAAAAAGGATAAGAATAAATAAGGACTTTTAACAGAGGAATGGGGAAAGCATCACCTAAGAACAATGTTCTGTTTTTGCAGGCTAGTTTTTTTGCCTCCAGTGGCAAATTGGCAATGGATTTTATAGGAACTCTAGTGTGGGCTGATCAAGGAGAACTCTGGCAATTTAAAGAGACAAATATTTTGATCTTCCCAGCTGACATCAATAATTATTTTCCTCTGCACATTTTAAAGGAATGGGGGCTTTGATTTGATTTGATGTAAACTGAGAAGCTACTGTTTGCTTGCTAGTTTGGTCTCCTACCGCTGTTAGCAAGTGCGGGGACAAATTTTTCCTTGCATATACTGACATACAAGCTGAAAGTTCTGAGGACCAGAAGTTGGACCTGGAACTTATATCACAGCAATCAAATTTACCACCTGCATCTTCTGTGTCCTCAGGTCTGTCCTGCCCTTCACACAGGAGACCTCTAATTTCTCTCCAAGCTCTTGGGAGCTGCTGTGGTGCAGTGGATAGAGTGCTGAACTAGGATCCTGGGAGATCTGGGTTTGATTGCCATTTCTACTGTGGAAACTAGATGGGTGAGTTCAGCCAGTCACATTCTTGAAGCCTAACCTACTTCATAGGGTTATTGTTTTGAGAGAATGGAGGAGGGGAGAACAGTTTTCTAAGTTGCTTTGAGTCCCCTTTAGGGAGAAAAGCAGGATATGAATGATATGCATTCTTTGGGGTCCCCCATACCTTGGGAGCAGTATTTTGGGTGGAATTTGGGGATGTGATGGGATAATTGGCTAAAATCACCTCCTCCTGGCATGTGATTATTCTAGGAGGGATCAAATTTTAAATTTTGTTGAGATGTTGATTCTCTCATCAGCCTGGAGGAAGGTGATAAGTAGAATCTGTTTTGCGTAGGAATCCCATCCACCCAGTGGGGGAAGGGAACCCTACTCACAGCCTCCCCCCCCCACTTCTTACCTGACCAGTTTGTGGAAAAGGTGGGGGGAATGGGCCTGGGGGGCATGCTCTCGTTCTTCGTAGGGGCCAATTTTGGCCCCCACCAGGCTCAATTGGCCCTGCACAAAGCACAGGAACACACCCGCTGCCCAGAATTGATGTCATAACATCAGCTCCAGGAGTGCATACATGAGAAAGGAGACTCCTAATAAGTGTCAGGTCCCTTGCTCCTTCTGGGAGGGTGTAGGAACCTGGAAGCTCTGGTTTGGGGTCCAGTGCTTTTAACATCTTTATAAATGACTTAGGTGATGGAATACAGAATGTGCTCATCAAGTTTACAGCTAATACTAAACTGGATGGGGGAGGCAGGCTAGCTAATAACTTGGGGAATAGAAAGAGGATGCAGCTGTGCTTGGACAGGATGGAGGATTGGGGCCAGGCAAATAAAATGAAATTTAGTACGGACAAGTATAAAGTGTTGCATTTGTACAATAAAAATCTGTTACTGTTATTATTATTAAAAACCTAAAGGGTTACTCTGTGGAGGATGGGGCAAAACTGTTCTCAATTGTGTTGGATAAAAGGATTGGGGCTAATGGATATAACCTATAGCAATGGAGGTAATTTCAGGAAGAACTCCCTGGCACTGTGGTGTGTTTGACAATGTATCACTTGGATACCTGTTTGTTGCTGGGAAAATTTTAGTTGTCGTTTCTGTATTGGAAGGGACTAGATGATCCTGGTGACCCCTTTCAATTCTGAGATTAAATAAATTAAATAAAAATAAGCAAATGTTTGATCTAATTTAATTAATTAAAAGGCAGATGACTGAGCAACTGATTAACTACCAGTTCTTCAACCAATTGTCAATCCTACATTTTATTTTGAAGATCTAGTATCTGGGCAAAGATTTCAAAAGATGCAAATCTCTCATGCATTAGGATTCAGTGGCTGACCAGTGATTTCAGTGACTCTCCAATGTCCTCTTAAGGCTCCTTTTAGGAAAGTACACATGGGATTCTTTTAATTTTTTCCAAAATCAGAAATCTATTTTCGCTCTTATAAGCAACCCACTTCCTCCCACCTGAGTAAATAGTCACATCTGTTCAAATTAAGGTTGTTGTTACCCTCTTGATGTCGCAAAGAATGTTGCCTTGGCATCTTCCCAGTAACCCAGATCTGCTGGGTCAGTCATTTCATTAACCCTAGCAGAAGCTTCACTAAGATCTAGCCCTTGGCATTAGCTCATCAAAGCAGACAGGCTGAACAAATTTCTTTCTATGCAGTACTACAAGATGTTGCAAGAGCAACAGAACGCAGGATTGTAGAAATTACTCATGTAAGGAGAGTATAACTACTGTTAAAGTCCGGTCAATGGAAAGGAAGATGAGATACCAAATTATAAGGTTAATAAATTCAGAAGAATCGTAAAGTTTGTATCTGGATAATTCTTTCTCTATGGGGCCAGCATTTGGTGAAATTGCAATGTTTCTGTAGTCAATCAAAATTATTTCATAGAATTTTTTCTATTTATGAAAGTGCAAAGTGCTTAAAGTGCTCTACATCTATAATAAATACTATGAATATAATAAATACAATTCCAAATGTAATTATCAACCAAAATCCTTCCTATCAATAAATATACTACAATCTTCTTATAACATCAAGTAATGTATAAATTAATTAATCACAGGCGCAGTGTTCAATAAACCAACTGGTGAGGAAAAATCCACCTCCCCGTGCCTTCTCCCCTTCTCCCTTTCATTCTCCCTCCCTCTTGCTATTCTCTGATCTAAGTGCTGCTCCCCCTTCATTCCAGCAGAGCAGCGCCCCGCACTGCGCCCCCCTCTTTATCACCTTCCTTCTCTCATTCCCTAGTTTACATATATCACCCCACCTTCCCCCTCTCCCCCAATAGTTTATTTCAATATTTATACACCACATGCTTAGCTGTCAGCTGCTGTTCACTTCAAACCCAAGGGAGGGAGGAGAAGGATGAGCATGAAGGGTAGTTCCAGAAAGGGATCTCTGACAAAGGTGATCAATATTTTAATGCTTGGGGAGCATCAGAGAGAAAGTGAAGGCTTCCGCTCAGTCTCCCCCTTCCAAACATCTCTCTCCTACAAGCAGGCCCTGTAAGAGATGCCCTCCTTCTACTACCAAGAGTCTCTGGGTTCAGAGAGAGGTGGGAAGAAAGAGAGAGGGAAACTTTTTTATACACACACAAAAGGAGGTGTGCTCAAAACTTCAATGCAAGTTGCTGTTTCTGCTCACAAAATAGATTTTTGGCTCCAATAAGAAAAACAAAGATTGTTGTTATTCTCACACTTATTTAAAAATTTAAAATTTAAATTAAGAAATAAAAATTAAATTTAAAATGTAAAAAGTTTCAAGTTTTGTGCTTTTCATTTTTTCTACATTTCTTCTGGTTTTTAAAATTGGTTAGTGAGGAGGGGGGCACAAGTAGGTATCTTGCCTCAGGCGCCAGAAACCCTGGCACTGGCACGGTCTGTGGATAAATTTCAAGATCAGTATTATTTCCAGTATTATGTCCAATCTAGAGAGGAGCTATATACAGGTTAAATACCTTATCCCCACATGGCCTGAATAATGAAATAGAATTTTCCTTCTTATAAAGTGGTTGCTGTCTCTTTAATTTACTGGAGAGTGAACAATTAGTGAGGGTCTATATTTAGAATGGCAAAGTACGCTCACTCACAACTATAGTCCGTTGGAATGTGCCCAGCTTGGTGATGTGAAAAAAGACCTTGTAAAACCTGTAAGTTATGTTTTTTGCCCTATAGTAAATTTAAAGGAATCACAGAGGAGTATTTTGAAACATTTATTTTTTATTATAGTGGACGTCATGTTAATGATGAGACTTTGATAAAGTTATTTACAAAATGGGATATAACATGCTGGCAAAGCTCCTTAGGCTCTTTTCAGTGACAATTG
Organism: Eublepharis macularius; assembly: GCF_028583425.1. Classification (NCBI taxonomy): domain Eukaryota; kingdom Metazoa; phylum Chordata; class Lepidosauria; order Squamata; family Eublepharidae; genus Eublepharis; species Eublepharis macularius. Next base: position 133,534,069 of record NC_072791.1, on the reverse strand, counting down.
GATATTGACATGATCTTCTAAAATCCACAATCAGCTCTTTGGAAAATCAGGATTCCCAAGAAGAAACTACACCTAGGAAAAGGAAGAACAGGCAGTGAGGAATCATTTGGTGACTGTATATTTACCTGTTGGATTTTTCCTCACCAGTTGGTTTATTGGACACTGCGCCTGTGATTAATTAATGTATACATTACTTGATGTTATAAGAAGATTGTAGTATATTTATTGATAGGAAGGACTTTGATTGATAATTACATTTGGAATTTTATTTATTATATTCATAGTATTTATTATAGATGAAGAGCACTTTAAGTACTTTGCACTTTCATAAACAGAAAAAATTCTATGAAATAATAATTTTGATTGTGTTATCGTTAGTCCTCCAGTAGGGTTTCCCTTGTTACTTAGTAGCACTTTGGTTTGGGAGGAAGCCCTTTTGTGGTTTGTATGGTTCTGTAGTCATCAGCGATGCCCATTGGAGGTAGCATTTTTTTCAGTAAAAGTATTGCAAGAATGCAGCTATCAGAAGAATATGTATAGCTTGTTCCTTAAAATATGACAAGAATATAAATCTTCTAGCCCAAGATAAATGTACAGCAGATTCATAAAAAGAATGATAGATTTCAGCATAGCCATTAGAATGTTTAGATCAGAAGTCATACAATTGCAATATCCAGTTTTAATTCAAAACCAAGCCTAATTTTCAGTGTATAGATTACACATCATAGTTGGTGTAACAGGAGAAAGAGGAGAGTTTTTAAATGAAGCAGGAATTGGAAGATCTTTAGAGAAACTGATGGATGAGACAGTTGGTTAAAATTAACAGCCATGGAGGGAAATTTTTGTAACTAATTAAAATAAGATAATAAAAATTAACAGTGGTTTCCACACCATTGGAGAAAAGTCATAGAGTCACTAGTTGGGCATTTCTTGTGCTCTCATTTGTAGAGATGGATCCATAATTTCTGGTGACTTCTACTCAGTCCTGGAATGTTGGTTCTCTATGAGGAATGGCATTCGTATGTTATTATAACCTGGGACTGGAAAAGTGCTCCTTTGAAAAAGAGGTGGTTGCAACACATGTCCTGCTTCCTATGATGCCCCTGTAACATCAGAAATCTGAGATCAACTGAGGAGAGCTGGTGACATGACTCTTTTCCATGGTTCTGTCACCTTTCTAAAAATGGAGTGATGCTGATGTGAGAGGGAGTCACATCATGGGCTCTTCCCATTTGATCTGAAACTCCAGACATTACTAGACAGGAAAAATACATGCTGTCATGACACATATGTGGTTCAGTAACATCAGAAAGAACTGTAGGTCTGTCTATATATTTATCCTTTGCTTAGTAGCCAGAATGAGTGAGATAGTTCTGCATCTGAATAAAGCTAGGTTTACAGTTAGAATTACTAGGTTCCCTTAGCCTCTCAGTGGGAAGCGGGGAACCTGGCACTTATCTTTCTGCTGGGTCCATGATCCTCTTCACACTTCTGGGCAGTGACATCATCACGTGGGTGCTCATGCTCTTTGCAGCGGGCTGATTTGGTCATCAAACGGGCCAAAACAGGCCCATTTGAGGCCAAAATTGGTCTGCTGCAAAGCTCAGGAGTGCTCTCGTGTGGCATGCTGACGTCAGTCCTGTGAGTGACGTTGTCACAATGCCCCAGGAGTGTGCCCAGGAGGCTTGTTCCCATGCCTTCTTCCCCACCAGCCAGGTAAGTGGAGGCAGGGGGCGGAGGGTGAAAGTGGGGGATCCCCTGCCCCCACAGAGGGAATGGGATGCTGGCAGGAGTCTCTCCAGGTGCTGCTGCCTGTACTGGCTGCTGGAAGAAAGAAGAGTCTTTTATGAGTACAAGTCTGTATCCTCCTGCACATTTGGGTGCTTTTTATTTTGTTATGAGGGAGGCCTCTATCTTAGTGCTGGAACTAGGCCTAGAGAAACCCTTGGCAGAGTGATATTTATCTAATTTTTCCTTACTATCACCAATTCATCTCAAACCATTTCCTTCCCTCTGCCTTCATGTTTACACCCTTTCAGTGGTTTTAAAAATAAGTTTCTTAAAAAGATAACAAAGTATCGGGGGAAATGTAAATATGTTACTTGGCTAGTGTCTTAAAAATTGACTTTATGCCATCTTTCTTTCTTATTACTCAATGTAAGTGCTCCTGGCATTTGAAAAAATAGAAACACATGAAAATAAATAATTACCTACACTCTCCCTTTTTGACACAATAGCAACAACAAGGAGGGCAGTGGTTGATTTCCTATGAAGTCTGCTGTTTTCAAGAAGTCTGCTGTGAAGTCTGATATTCTTCTTTCATGTAAGGAAAAGGGATTTTGAGGTCATGCAATGAATAAATAATATTACAAGACTGCCTTATTGCTTCATTACACAGAAAAGCAAGCATTAAATAGCACAGCTAGAGGACATACACTGGGAAGTGCTATCCCAAACCCATCATTTATTTCCAGTAGCAACCATGTTCTTCTTAGCAACCATGTTCACAGTTTAGGGCAATACAGCATGCAACTTTACTCCTTAGATGATGCTAAATGTCCATATCTTGTTATACTTTTATAAATGAAAAACTCTATACTATCTGCCAGATTGCTTTCATGGAACCATCTACAAAATACAATTATAGTCACCCTGAATTTTGATTCTAGGATGGGATAAGAAGACATTTTTCACAGTTTGGATACCCCAGCTCAGGAAACAGAGGCATCTGGAGTAATCCTGGCTATGTATCACACAACCAGAGTAAAATTCAGGGTCTGGGAAACTTACGTTGGTTAAAAATGTTTGAGTTATCTCTGCTCTAAAGTGGTATTGATATTCCTGTTGCAATATCTATTCAGGAAGAAAACCTACTTCTTTGCTATAGAGGGAAATTATTTTTATGATCTACAATTACAACTTCAAGAGGACTGCCAAACATCTACATATTGTGATTAGGTCATGTTTACTTTAGAACACTGATCCATATCACAGAGATGCCAACCCAGGTTGCATCTTGTAATGTTTGCAATGTGAGATTGGGCTTCAATTAGCACTTCATTCTGTGGAAGTCAAGCAAACAGTGCTACCATGAGCACAAATTTACAGGAGTCAATCTTTGCCTCCTGCTAAGACTAGAGATCTCAGTTCCTCTGACAAAACGTAGCATTTTGGCAAATACTGAATGGTGGCTACTCCCTTAATTGAGTGACGGGGACCTCAAACCCTCTCATAACAGCCATTTCTGCTTGATTGTCAGTCAGGTCCCTGGGAAAGCCTTCAGTGTCTTCAGACAGTACCAACAAGGATGACAGTGAAAGTCAAACCATTGGGATTTTTAGGGCTTCCATGAAGTTTGGTGGCAAATTGTAGACAATTTTAAGGAACTGTTTTTAAGGAACTCATGTCTCTGGCCAGCTCATCATTCCAACTAATCTGCCAAAAAAAGCCTAGGAAAGGCATCATGGAACTTGAAGAAGATACTCCAGAAAAGTTTGAACTGTGGCTTTTGGATTTAATGCTTGCTTCTTCTTGATGCATATCATATATCTAATTCTATTCCACAACATAGAGGATATGATCAAAATGGAGCTAGGGACAGGTTGGGGTGGGCGTGGGAGAGATTTCTCTATAAATCTGAAGGTTTGCAGAAAAATCTGAAATGTAAAAAAAAGACTGGGGGATTAAAAATCCCCAAAGTAATAGTACTTGTAGCTTTAAGAATGCCCACTGATCTCACTGTGGCCAGTTTGGAGGTTGTTTGGCAACCACAATACTACTGCTGAGTCTTCCAAGCATTTTTGTTTAGCCTGGAGAGGAGATGGCTGAGAGGTGATATGGCAACTATCTTCAAGTACTTGAAGGGCTGTCATATAGAGGATGGCATGGAGTTGTTCTCCATTGCCCCAGAAGGTTGGACCAGAACCAATGGGTTGAAATTAAATCAAAAGAGTTTTCAGCTAACATTAGGAATAACTTCCTGACAGTTAGTTGCAGAGGAGTTAGCCGTGTTAGTCTGTAGTAGCAAAATCAAAAAGAGTCCAGTAGCACCTTTAAGACTAACCAGCTTTATTGTAGCATAAGCTTTCGAGAATCACAGTTCTCTTCATCAGATGCATGGAGGGCAAGAAGAAACTGGTCAGATATATAGTTAGAGTAGTCCCTCAGTGTAGCAGGCTTCCTCGGGAGGTTGTGGGCTCTCCTTATCTGGAGGTTTTTTAGCAGAGGCTAGATGGCCACCTAACAGCAATGCTGATTCTGTGAACCTAGACAGAACATGAGAGGGAGGGCAGGAAAGGTTACATCAGTGCTTGGTTCTCTGGGACCCTTCTTACATGCCAAGGCTAATGCCAATCACCACCTTGGAGTCAGGTAGCAATTTTCCCCAGGTCAGTTCAGCTAGGGATCCTAGAGGTGTTTTGACTTCTTCTGGGCATGGAGCAGGAGTCACTGGGGTTTGTATGTGTGTGTGTGGGGGGGGGTAGTTGTAAATTTCCTACATTGTGCAGGGGGTTGGACTAGATGACCCTTGAAGCCCCTTACAACACTATGATTTTATGATTCTATCTACTAATGTAGAAGCCACAGCAATACTTTCCCAAAGCCATTATGTCAAGGAAGCTGTGAATACTGTTTTCCCATGTTGATTTCCTGAATCAAACAACAAAGGATTTGTTCTGTCAAATAAGAGATTTGGTGCTATCTATATTAAGCTAGAGGTGGCTACAGGCATCAAGCGAGTCTCAATCGATGGTTGAGGACAAAATGATTTATTGGGCCTTTACTCGGCCCTAGACACCTTCCAGTCCGGTTTCTGCCCAGGACATGGGGTGGAGACGCTGTTGATCACCCTCACAGACGATCTCTGCAGGCAGCTGGATCGGGGTGGATCGGCGCTGCTGATTTTATTGGATCTGTCAGCAGCGTTCGATACGGTCGACCATGACCTTCTGACCTACCACCTCACCGATGTGGGGATACGGGGGACAGCACTGCAGTGGCTAGTCTCCTTTCTCTACGATCGGGGACAGAGAGTGGCGCTAGGGGAGAGGTTATCGTCTCATAGGCCAGTAGAATGCAGTGTGCCACAAGGAGCAATACTCTCCCCGTTATTGTTCAATATCTGTATGCGCCCCCTCGCCCAGCTGGTGCGGAGTTTCGGGCTTGGGTGTCACCAATATGCAGATGACACCCAACTTCATCTGTTGATGGATGGCCGACCCGGATCGGCCCCGGATGTCCTGGAGCGTGTTTTTGAAGCTGTGGCTGGATGGTTGAGACAAAGTCAGCTGAAACTGAACCCTACGAAGATGGAGATCATGTACCTGAGTCATGAAAATGTGGATTCGGGACCCCGGCTTCCTGTACTCGATGGGGCAGTGCTTACACTGGCTCCGAGAGTTAGGAGCCTGGGGGTGATTCATGATTCCTCCTCATAAATGGAGGATCAGGTCTCAGCAGTTGCCAGGTCCTCTTTTTACTATCTTCGTCAGGCCAGGCAGCTTGCCCCCTATCTATCATCTCACGACTTGACTACAGTGGTCCCAGCAATGGTCACCTCTTGACTGGACTACTGTAATGCACTCTACGCTGGGCTTCCCTTGAGCCTGATACGGCGGTTACAACTGGGCCGTTTCCAGATGGCTTACCTTCTGCCGCTCCATGCTGCAACGTCGCAGCTCTTGCTGGGGTGAATGCGAAATATCACGTTTTCTTGCGCGAGTTTTGCACGATGTTGCGCAAAACTCATGCGAGAAAACATGCTATTTCGCATTTTCTCCAGCACGAGCCGCGACGTTGTGGCATGGAGCGGCAGAAGGTAAGCCGTCTGGAAACGGCCCTGGTGCAGAATGCAGTGGCACGAGTTATTACCAGAACACCAATATGGGAACATATAACACTGGTACTGTGCCAGCTGCATTGACTACCTGTGGAGTACCGAATCAGGTTCAAGGTTTTGGTACTAACCTATAAAGCCCTAAATGGATTGGGACTGTCGTACCTGTGGGACCGCCTCTCCCCATATGAGCCCCAGAGGACTCTTCGCTCGAGCAACAAACATCTGTTAAAGATCCCTGGCCCTAGGGAGGCCCGCCTAGCATCAACCAGGGCCAGGGCGTTTTTGGCCCTGGCCCCAACCTGGTGGAATGCTCTGTCTTGCGAGACCAGGACCCGGCAGGACTTGTTATCATTTCGCTGGGCCTGCAAGACGGAGCTGTTCCGCCAGGCATATGGGTGATGCTGGTGGTGCCCCTCCCCCCTAGTGGGGAGGGGTGAGATTCTGTGCCCTCCCACCCAAGGTCATTTCACGTCTTTATACGATCGCTGTAATCTGCTCTATAGACGGTGATAGGGGAATGTATAACGTGCTGCTATGTTTTTATTGTTGATAGCTGTATTTATATGGTGCTAATATATGTTTTAAATGAATGATATGTATTATTTATATTTTTAATGGCTACTACTGATGAACTGTGTAATGTGTTTTAAATTGTTGTGATCCGCCCTGAGCCCACTTGGTTGGGGAGGGCGGACTATAAATTTAAGTAAATAATTTTTTTTAAAAAAATTAAAAATATAGCCTTTTAGGTTAAAACTTGAATATAGCAGAAAAATCACATTGTCCCGATGAAAAATGTGATATTCCTTTTCCACAGAAAGAACCTGTAACTCTGACACCTAGAGAAGCAAGGTAACAGCAGTATTTAATGTCATAAACCTTGACAGAGACAATGTCATGTCTGTACCCCTACATCCATGCCGTTGTTCTATGTGGTGAACCATTGCTAATGCTGTACCTTAATGTCATTTTGCAAATGCCTTAACTATCACTTTCGTTTCACAAGCATCCTGAGAACCCAGTTGTCTTATCTCCTTCTTTTGAAGCTCTCCAGAGCGACCTTGCACTGTCTGAAATGTTACAGTTTAATCTTATGCCTTTTGTCCTGTCTAGGCTGATGTATAAACCTTGGAAGAAATTCCCAGAACATTTCCCGTGCGAACCTGTGGTTTAGGTGGGAGGGGGGAAATGATTGGGTATTTAGAGATGTGTTTTCTTCAAGTTTCTATTCTTGTCAAAGGAATGTGTACTGTTTAGATACTTTCTTGCTCCTGAGTAATTCTAAGGACATATATATGGAAATGATTGGATTTCTGAATAAAACCATTTAACCAAGAGCTTGGACTTCTTTTTGCAATGGTACAGCGATCTGTCTACCATGTCCTGTCACCCATAGCCTGATATTGTGACAGGAATCATTATTTTCTTCTCTACCTGTAACCTTTGGAGAATGGCTACCAGCTTCACATTGTCAGGGCCAGACCTGGGATTAACAGCACCAGAGGACCCTACATCCCACCCAGTCCTGCATCTAGGATCAGGTGCAGATGCTAGAAGGACTCCTACTGAGCTGGGGGTGATCCCCAGGAGTGAGGTCACCCATCTTACATGAACAACTTTACCAACTCCCAGACAATGGGCACCCCGGACCCAGGTGGAGCACTGTTTGGTCACTGCCCAAGTGAGACAGAACTACCTAACATCTCAATGGAACCGCAGCTGACCTCCATCCCAGAGAATGAACCGGGGATTGAGCCCATGGGGGACCCTGTGTTCGGAACATCCCAAACCACTTCTGAGAAAGAAGTAGCGAATATAGCCACAAGTGGATTAGATCTATAGTGGGATGACGAGCTGGGACATTTCGTAAGCCTTGCCTTGCAAAGGGAGAGTTATTTGCCGTGGGCTTTGAAGCCGCCTCCGGACCTCCCTCCAGAAAGAGGCCTTGAGTCACAAAAGGATCACCAGTGATGGAAAAACATTTGCCAAGGGAACTTATTCCTTGCCCAAGACTCACCAAAACCAGAGGATCGGATGGAGTTGTGAGGGGAGGATCGTTTGGATTATCTCAGTGAACAGCTCCAGGTGATGAGATATGACTTGTTGGCGTTAACAGGACTTACCAGGGGTTGGATGAGAGGTACAGTGGATGTCCAACGTACCCTAACCCCAGTGGATTTACAAATAACGGGGGACCCTGGATTAACCCCTGATAATGATGCAGAGTACCGTGGATTTACAATTGACCCACTAATTAGGTGGGAAATGGGAGCTGTGGCTGGGCTAAGCAACCAAGATTGGGGCCAGATGCCACAGCTACCTACACCACCGGAGACGACAACACAATTGGTGTTGGGGGATGTACAAATACAGGGGGACCTTGGATTACCCCCTGGCAATGGGCAGAGTTCCCAGGATTATATAAGTAATGATGGTATCTACACCCTGAACTGGAGTGTGGCCAGGCCATCAGACCCGTTCGGAGGCCAGACGCCGCAACCAAGAGGTAGAAAACAGGTACCAAACTATCGAGTCCCAAGAGGCATTGATGAGAGAGGAGTTGGGACAAACTGCCCAGCTAATAAATGAAATGATGAGCCTGCCTGTGGGACCGATTTTACAACTGCTGCCAGAGGAGCAAGGGAGAGCTCCACAGATTGGCCAAGAACCAATAAATGCAGCAGGATCAATGTCTTCAGAAAGGGGAAGACCTGTTTTAGTAACTCCTGAACACTTTTTGGGAGCTCAAGTGATTCTCTTGACTGCACAGTTTCCAATAGTCACTGAAATAGGGGGATCTGTCCTGCCTCCCACCATAGTGACTGCCTCTAACATACCCACCCGGGGAATGGGAATGGGTCCATCTGGGGGAGCACAGCCTATGAGGGTTCAGCCTGCTACAGCAAGCACAGGGGCATTGGTTGCTGCCGTAAGGATGAGGGTGCCCCAAACCAGCCAACCACAAGGAACCCCTATTGTCATTCCAATGGGGGCAGGAGTCCAAATTGGCCACCTGAAACTGGGAGGTCCCACAGTATACCCCCCCTCAAAGAGCACCGGGAAGTCAAGTGCAAGCCGTTCACCTACAGCATAGAGGGGTGCCTCAAGCTGCTTCAATGGTGTACGGAGCAAATTGAGCCTATCAAATACCATTCATGGCACAGGAACACATTCAGCCACCCCCAGAGTGGCCCCAATCCAGCAGCTGGCAGGGCATCAAGGAGCTCCAGGAGCGGGACTGCTGCAAGGTTGGTTCAAATTAGAGGCCAAGTTTGATGGAAACCCCAGAAACATGGGATTTTTTATAGTACAAGCCACTGAGTTTTTCCAAGATTGGGGACATTTGTTCCCTACGGAACACAGTTGGGTGAGCCATTTAGAATCCTGACTAGGGGGCCTGGCAGCCGACTGGTATGTAACTTTGCATAATATGGGAGCACCCGAGCTGTATGACTTAAATACTTTTATATATGCACTAACAGCCCAATTTGAAGACCCACTAGAGGGGGAAAGGGCTCAAACAAAGCTCAGAACCATGAGACGGGGGTCCAGATCCATTAGAGAATATGCTGCCAAATTCAGGCAATTAGCCAGCAAAATTCAGAACTACCATGAAGGAGTTAAAATTGAACTGTTCTGAAACAGAATGAACGCTGACCTGCTAGATTGAGCATTAATGCAAGACGATCCACAGACTTTATTAGCTTGGATCCAACTAGCATGTGAGGTCAAAAATAGAACCCAAGTAGTGAAACTTGTAAGAATGCAACAACATGTGGGGCCAAGGAGGCCAGCCACCGCAGACAAGAGATGTACCCTGCGGGGGCTGAGAACCCCCCTCTCTGTAACTGGGAGAGAAGTACGATGGAGACAAGGACTATGTCTAAAATGTGGGGGTGTTGGACATTTTGCAGCATAATGCCCCATACAACTGGAGCAGGGGGGAGGAGGCCAAAGCGCACCCAGACCCGCAACCTCCCATAAACCACTGGGCCAAAAACTGGCCCAGAAGCGTAGGAGGCCAGAAACTGGCTTGGATGCCAATAAGAGTCCCGGGAATACCAAGGAAACCACACATAAAGAAGCAGAGGAGGTTTTAACCCTGCCGTCGGGAAACAAGACAGACCTGCCATGAAAATGCCCCGATGGCAGGTCTCTAAAGAACCTGAACCACCGAAGGTGAGAGAAAGAAGGGCCATACTGTTTATGCCTGTGATGTTATTGAATCCAAAAAAGGGAACACGTGCAGTTGCAAGCCTTAATAGATTCTGGATGTTCCTGGGACTTAATATCGCCAGCCCTGATTACAGGACTGGGACTGGAACTAATAGAACTCAAAGACCCTATAGTATTTGAGCAAATGGATGGGTCTAATATGAATCTTGCACCCTATAAAACTGAACCTACCCCATCGGGTATAGGAGATCATTGGGAGAATCGAATATGTATAGTCAGTGATGTGGCCAAATATCCCTTGGTACTGGGAAGTCGCTGGCTATGGGACCATGACCCGTACATCAAATGGTCCACTGGGATGGTGGTCTTTAAGGGAGTTCATTGTGCAAAACATGCATGGACTAAAGTATGGGGCCGGGAGGCACCCTCCCTGTTAGAGACTGTGTTATTGACCCTGAGGAGGAGGACACCGTTCCCCCTGAATATCAAGAGTTAAAACAAGTGTTTGATGAGAAAGAGGGTCATGAGCTACCCCCTCATAGAGGTACGGACTGTGCTATTGAACTCGTTCCAGGGGAAAAGTTGTCTAAGGGAAAATTGTACTCTATGAGCGCAGGTGAAAAAAAAGAGCTGAGAATGTTCATTGACAAAAACTTAAAGCGAGGATTCATTTGCCCTGCCAGTTCCCCCCATGCTGCGCCCATATTGTTCTGCAAAAAGAAAGATGGGGGGCTGAGATTGTGTACTGACTATTGTGGAATAAATGCTGTGTCCATGTCAAATGCATACCCCCCTCCCTTTAATGAGAGATTTGCTCAGTGTGGTGGCGCAAGGCAAAAAAAATTCGAAAATGGACTTAAAAAATGATTATTTCTGAGTGAGGATAAGGGAGGGGGATGAATGGAAAACTGCATTCAACACCCCCTTGGGGCAATTCAAATACCCCGTAATGCCTTTTGGCCTACAGGGGGCACCAGGTGTGTTCATGAATTTAATTAATGAAGTGCTGCATGAATACCTGTACAAAGGTGTGGTTGTTTACCTAAATGATGTGTTGATTTATTCTACTGATAAAGAATCCCATGTGGAGTTGGTCAGAAAGGTGCTGACCGCTTTAAAGAAACACAAACTGCCGGTAAAATTGTCTAAATGTGAATTCCATAAAGAAGAGCTGGATTTTTTGGGGTACCGAGTCTCTCACCAAGGACTGAAAATGGACCCGGCAAAAATCCAAGCTGTAGTGGGGTGGGAGGCCCCCAAAACGAGATGGCAATTGCAGTCATTCCTAGGGTTTGCTAACTTTTACCTACCCTTCATATAGAACTTTGCTCAAATCGCCCTCCCCTTAACGGACTTGTTAAAAAAGAAAGGGAAGGGACTGCAGGGGGAAAAGCCCAGTGCCAGGTTGAACTGGACTCGGGAATGCCAGGAGGCTTTTGAAAGCCTAAAAAAGCTGTCTATCTCTGAACCAGTTCTACAACACCCTGATGAGAACTGGAAATTTGTGGTCCAGGTAGATGCTAGAGACACCGCCGTGGGTGGGGAGGTGCTCCTACAACTCAATGAAGAGGGGAAATTGCACCCCTGCACATACATTTCTAAAAAATTCTCTGAAACTGAACGCAATTGGAGCATATGGGAAAAAGAATCTTTTGCAGTGAAATTGGCACTTACCACCTGAAGGCATTGGCTAGAAGGGGCTCAAGTACCTTTTGAAGTTTGGACTGATCGCAAAAACTTAGAGGCACTACACACCGCCTGTAGACTGAATGCCGAACAGTTAAGGTAGGCAGAATTCTTCTCTAAATTCAACTTCACGTTGAAGTACCTTCCTGGCCAGTCAAATTTCCTAGCGGATGCACTTTCGCACATGTCCCAACACAACAGCCAGAAGGAGGAGATAATTGATACAGTTTTCTCACCAGCTCAATTGGGAGGAGCGGTGATGACACACAGCCAAGCTGAAAAAACACAAAGCAGCATGAAACCTGATCTCTCAGAATGGGGAGAGAGAATAAAAGCTGAAACCGAAAGGGAGGGTGGAAATGTGCCCAAAGCTGAATTGAAACAGGAGGGAGATGGCCACTGGTACAGGAGGGGCAAAGTCTATATCCCAACCAGTTTAAGAAAAGAAATCTTACAACAATGTCACAATGAAAAATTAGTCAGTCATTTTGGGTATTTGAAAACCCTTCATTTAGTGCAAAGACAATTTTGGTGGTCAAATCTGAGAAAGGATGTCTCTCAATATGTATCTTCCTGTCCAGTATGTATAATGGGGAAAACTAGGAGGGGGAAACCCCCTAGACTATTGCAATCTTTGGAAACCCCTCCTAGACCATGGGCTGTAATCTCAATGGATTTTATCACTGACCTTCTCTCCTCAAAAGGATATACAGTCATCTTAGTGGTTGTGGACTTATTTTCTAAGCAAGCTCATTTCATTCCATGTACTACTATTCCCACAGCTAAAAAATTAGCCAGACTTTTCATGAAACATGTGGTCCGATTACATTCATTTCCTACCAAAGTGATCTCGGATCGAGGGGTACAGTTCATTGCCAACTTCTGGCGGGAGCTTCTCAAAGTTGCTGGAATTGAACAAGGTCTAAGCTTCATCCATCATCCTCAGACTGACGGACCAACCGAACACACAAATCAAGTGTTAGAACAATTTTTAAGATGCTACTTTAACTATCAACAAGATAATTGGATCAATTTCATTTATTTTGCCGAATATGCATATAACTATTCGATCCACAGCTCTACAGGATTTTCTTCTTTCAAGATAGCCCAAGAATATGAGGGGAATGCTTTACCTTTTGCTACAACCCCTGATTCCCAAAAACCTGGAGATTTGGGAGAGTGGTGGACCAACTTAACTTCCCAATGGGAGATAATACAAGAGACTTTACAGAAAGCTAAAGAGGACTATAAAAAAATTGCTGACAGAAAACGTTCTGAACAATGGCAGCTAAAGCCAGGAGACTTTGTGTACGTCTCCACGAAAAACATTAAAGGGGAACAGCCCAGTAAAAAACTGGGGTTAAAATAGGACCTTTTCTTGTAAATAGAGTAATAAATGATGTAACTGTAGAAGTAGAACTTCCAAAGAACTTAAGACAAATTCACCCAACGTTTCATTTCAGCCTTTTGAAAAAAGCTCCCCCACCGGATGAATGGCATCCAGGAAAGGGATCCAACACTAGTAGATGGTCAGATCCACTATGAAGTGGAAGAAATTCTAGACTCTAAAATCAAACACAATAAACTTTTTTATTTAATCAGGTGGAAGGATTTTGATGAATCTTTCAGAGAATGGGTAGAGCAACCTCATGTAAATGATCCCAGACTAATTTCAAAATTTCACAAGTGTTATCCTGACAAATCTGGCCCTTGAGGTGAAGGACAATTTTTGGGGAGGCATAAATGTCATGTTTGTATCCCTACATCCATGCCATTGTTCTATGTGGTGAACCATTGCTAATGCTGTACCTTAATATCATTTTGCAAATGCCTTAACCATCACTTCTGTTTCACAAGCATCCTGATAATACAGCTGTCTTATCTCCTTCCTTTGAAGCTCTCCAGAGTGACCTTGCACAGTCTGAAATGTTACAGTTTAATCTTATGCCTTTTGTCCTGTCTAGGCTGATGTATAAACCTTGGAAGAAATTCCCAGAACATTTCCTGTGCGAACCTGTGGTTTAGGTGGGAGGGGGGAAATGATTGGGTATTACTACTACTACTACTACTACTACTACTACTACTACTACTACTACTACTACTACTACTTCGATTTATAAACTGCCCATCCTCAGGGGCTCTGGGCGGTGAACATCAGTTATAATCAATAAAAACAAAAAACAATAATTCTAAAATCAACATACAATAAACAATAATAAAATAAATTAACCAAATATATTAAGGTGCAATGGTGGGGAGAACCTCCCACCTCAAAGGCGGGAGACCGACATAGCACTGCCCCCTTCAACTATCGAATGCCTGGCGGAACAGTTCTGTCTTACAGGCCCGATGGAATGATAATATGTCCCGCTGGGCCCGGGTCTCCATTGACAAAGCGTTTAGAGATGTATTTTCTTCAAGTTTCTATTCTTGTCAAAGGAACATGTACTGCTTAGATGCTTTCTTGCTCCTGAGTAATTCTATGGACATACATATGGAAAAGATTGGATTTCTGAATAAAACCATTTAACCAAGAGCTTGGACTTCTTGTTGCAATGGTACAGAGATATGTCTACCATATCCTGTCACCCATAGCCTGACAGGCAATTCAAAGGGTTTAGAAGCAGGACAACCAGCCCTTGGCTGGCAGCCCACAGGAAACTGATGCAGATAGGATTTCCACAACAGCGTCCCTCCACACCACTTACTGCTATGTAACTGTGTCACAAGTAGGGGTGTGCAAGGCCTGCCTGTTTCGTTAAACCTGATTCGGTTTTAACTCACATCACCGTTTTTGACAGCAATTGTGTTTGGGTGATTCTCTGATGTGAAGTGAGTTATGTTATTTTTGTGTAGTAGACTGCTTTTATGCCCTGTTGTGCCCTCCTACTGTGTAACCTAAAGCTGTTAAAGAAATAAAGTGTTTTTGACAGCAATTGTGTTTTGGGTGATTCTTTAATGTGAAGTGAGTTGTGTTATTTTTGTGTAAGATACTGCTGGCATGCCCTTTGGTGTGCCCCCCTGCTATGTTACCTAAAGCTGTTCAAGAAATAAAGTGTTTTTGACAGGAATTGTGTTTTTGTGATTCTCTGATATTAAGTGAGTTGTGTTATTTTTCTGTGGGGGGGACTGCTGGTGTAATGTGTCACAGTGCTTTGCCTACTTGTACTTTGAAAGTGAGAAAATGTTTTTTAAAAAACTTTATTCAGTGTGTGCTTGTGTTTTATTCTTTGTTGTGCAGTTGGTTCCCATCATAGGGAACAATGTGGCTGGCGGGCCAGCCATCTCTGTAGGTGGTGGGGGAATTTGGGGGAGGGTGTCTGTGGTTCAGGTGCTCTTTCACAGGGACAAGCTCACACTCAGGAGTGTGCCCACCATTGTGGCACCCCTGGGCTGTGCATAATTGCCCTGGGAAAGAGAGTTTAAAAGTTCCCATCACAGGGAACAATGGGGGACGGCTGGCCAGCCTGCTCCTGGGGTAGTGGCCGGTGTGGGAATGTTGGGGAGGGTGTCTTTGGGTCAGTGTGGGGCTGTGAGGGGGTGGATTTAAAAGGGGGACTGTTCCTGTGGCCATAGATGCCACATTCCGTGGGTTCCTGCTGTGGGAGATTTTCCCATAACAGGAATCAATAGAAAGTGGCTGGCCACAGGACAGGGGAGGTTAGGTTTTGGGGAGGGTGTGTGTGGTATTTGGCAGTTTGGGTGCAGGTGGACTGTGGCTGTGGCCATTGGCAGCCCCAATCCCATGTGTTTCTACGGTGTGGAACTCTTCCCCACAGTAGAAAGACAAAGTGGTGTGGCAGGAGAACCACCTTTGGGGGGGGCATAAAATGCCCCCCCAAAGTGGGATCAGCTTGGGCATTGGTGGAGGGTGGGAGGACAGGTAGGAGATGGGCCCCTGAAGGTTGGGGGCATTTTCATGCAAAATGCCACCCCTAGCCAGACAAGCCTCTCTTATTTCCCCCATAGAAAATAATGGAGAAAGAGGAGGCTAAGAGCAGCATCTTTGGGAGGTCATAAAATGCCCCCCCAAAGTGGGATCAGCTTGGGCCTTGGTAGAGGGTGGGAGGACAGGTGGGAGATGGGACCCTGAAATTTGGGAGCATTTTGCATGCAAAATGCCACCCCTAGCCAGACAAGCCTGTCTTATTTCCCCTATAGGAAATAATGGAGAAAGGGGGGGCTAAGAGCAGCATTTTTGGGAGGCCATAAAATGGCCCCCCAAAGTGAGATCTGCTTGAGCCTTGGTGGAGGGAGGGAGGACAGGTAGCAGGAGGTCCTCTGAGGTTTGGGGGCATTTTGCATGCAAAATGCCACCCCTAGCCAGACAAGCCTCTCTTATTTCCCCCATAGGGAATAGTGGAGTGGAGGTGGATAGGGGCACCTTCTTTGGGAGGCCGTAAAATGGCCCCCCAAAGTGGAATCTGCCTGAAACTTGGTGGAGGGTGGGAGGACAGGTGCGAGCAAGTCCCCTGAAAGTTGGTTGCATTTTGCTTGCAAAATGCCACCCCAAGCCACCTAGAAAGATGACTTGTTTTTCCCCATAGAGAACCATGGAGAGTGTAGGAGGATGGGGGCACCTTATTTGGGGGGGCATAACTTGGCCCCTCCAAAGTCCAATCTTTCTGAAACTTGAAGGGTAGTTAGAGGAGAGTTAGGAGAAGGTCTCCACCAAGATTGGTGTGATTTGGACAGAAAATGCCCCCCCCCCAGACTCCTGGAAAGCCGGGAAAAGGTTTTCTCATTGAAAACAATGGCCGAATCGTTTCGGCAATCTCTGTTTCAGTATTACCGAAATTTTTCGGTATTCAGAAAAAGTTTCAGTAATACTGAAAAAACCGAAACGGCCCTGATTCGGTATGTTTAACCTAATCAGAATACTGAATTGCACACCCCTAGTCACAAGTAGACATGAGCATGAACAGAAAAAAAATGAACATGGTATTAATTGTTCATTGCCATCCATGAACAACGAACAATGAACACTGACAAACATGATCCTGTTCACAAACATGTTCGTTGTTTGTTGTTCATGGGGGCCAGCAGGCTCTCCTCCAGCCATCAAGATCCCTACCGCATCACTCCCAGAAACCTGACCTGAGCAGGCAGCAGGAAATGTACCAATAATAAATAATAGCTTGGCCCCAGAGCCTGGTAGCAGCCCTGGAACCTGAAGGGGTAGATCCCTATCCCACCACACACAAAGAAAATTCAAGCTCCAATGCACTCACCCTGTCTCTCTAACAGCAGCTGTCTCTCCCTAAAAGCCAGAGCTGGGAGCCCCCCTCCCCCCTGGTCTTTTCCTCTTGTAACAAATTTGGAGTTGCAGTCCACACTTGGAAGGAAGACCTGCCTATCAAGCTAAATTGGGCTTAGATTGGGGTTTCCTGGGCAACAGCAGGAGCTCAGACAGAGTTCAGACAATCCCTGCCTAAATTGCCAAGGGAATTGATTGCAGGTGCCAGACTGTCTGGCTTTATGAACAGCAATGAACAGCAATGAACAAGGCTTACAACCTGTTCATTTAGAATGGGGCCTCACAAACAGCTTGTTCGCAAACAGCAGGTTGGACTGCTTGTGGGGGTTTTTAGTTTGTATTGCTGTTCGTGCCCATCTCTAGTCACAAGACTGCATCCTAATGTAAGACTAGGCCCTGAAGGAGGCCTAGAATTCTTGGAAATGGTTAGGAATTATTAAATGATAGATTCATGAGACCTGAGAATATTGAATATTATGACAGATAAAGCACAGTAAGGATTACTTCTGCTTACTGCTCTTTGATCTTCCAGATGTTCCTTGACATGTAGGGTTGCCAGGTCTCCCTAGCAACCAGCATGAAGGGTGGTGGTTCTTATCGGTCTTTCTCTCCCTTGTGCACACACTTTATGCATGTGCACTCCCAGCTTGCACATGATGATATCATTTCCAGAAGTGACATCATCGCCCTGGTTGTGGGATTGCTCCCACACATTGTGCAGGGCTGATTCTTTAAGAATCATCCTGTTTGGGGCCAAAAACAGCCCTGCATGAAGTGCAGGAGCACTCCTGTGGCCAGAGCATTGATGTCACTACTAGAAGGGATCCCATTGGTCCCTCATCCTTATCTTTGCCATCTTGTTGAAAAAGAGAGATTGAGCTAATTAAATAATTATTTTAAAAAACTTTTGCCTATCAAAATGGTAGATGGTTACAACAAGCAGCCCTTTTCTTCAGATAGCCTTCAGATAGCTGGAAAATTTATCAGGGAATTCTGCAAGCTTGAAATTCCTTGCATGAGCTACATGTGGACAATTAGAAATTTGTGGCAGGCTTACTAGCCTCAAAATGAAAATAACACACCCAAAGGAAAACCCTTTTTCCTGATTAGATATGGAGAAATCCCAAACTGTATATTCAGGACAAAGATTACAGAAAAGTACTGTAATGGGGCAGGTGTGGAGTTAGGCGTCTTTATCAAACAGGCTATTATGTCATTCTGTCTGAAGAGGAAAGGACTTCCCACAGTATATAATACAACTAGATCCTCAACAGCAGACAGGAAGCATGACCAACCAGGCTTGCATATACAAAGTGACTCTACATGTTAAATAGGCAGCAGTCTATTAAAAACTCACAGCATATTTTTACTGAGGCAACTTTCGTTCCCTTGTTGCCTGAAGACAACTCTTGTCAAATATTTTTGAAGAATTAAATTTGCTATTGAGCAAAAAAGTTTTTATTAACACCAAATCTGCACGACCTAAATCCTCCAGGCATATTGTAGTCCCCTCCCTGATTATTCACAGCTTCCCAGGGGAATTCCAAATACCTACTTTTGCAGCCCTTTCCCCAGCTCTTGTGGAAATATCTAAATCTCACCAAAAGTAGGGGTGAGGATGAAATAATGCCTGTATTATACCTGCCTTGTTTTTCCTTTCTTTGGATTCAATTTTTCTAATCCATTGCAGCCAGAAACCTGGTCGACCTGGACCTGACATTCTCTCCAAGTGTGAATTATTGGGAGATTGAAAGCCTTGTGCACATTTGTTGCCACTTAGGGTGAAATTAGATGTGATGGTAGCCACAGCTCCAACCTATGGCTGCCAGGGTCATTTCAGAGGATAATTTAGTTGTTTAAAAATTGCCATGAGGGACTGATCCTGATTGGGCCTGCAGTGTATTAGGAGCATGCAATCTTGTCCCTCTCTTGTACCTTTTTTTTTTTTTTTTGAAAAATTTTTTATTGGGTTAGAATCCATTATTTTTACATTTACATTCAATTTTCCCCAATTTTTTCATCTCTAACCCCCTCCCTTTCCCCCCCTTTTTGTTGACTTCCAACAGCTTTCCAACCCTTTGTCCCCTTTCCCTTACTTCTATTAGCTTCCTCTATCTAAAACAAATATATATTCTCCATTATTCTAAGCAGTACATCCTTAACTATTTTTAACATTGTATGCCCAAACTGTAAGTCTTTATTTCCATCTTAGATAAACAATTTATCCCATTTTTCAATTTCAAATATTTCTATATATCATAAACCAAATAAATCATACATTCATTTATATCAAACAATTTGACTTATTCTCTATATACTACTCATTCTATCTTTTTGTAATAATTCTATATATCTCTCATCACGTAGTCAATCAATTTGACTCATCTATATCTTCAGACATTCAGTTTGGTACAAAACTTACCAAAAAAAAAAGAAAATATTGTTAGTTAATCCTTATATTTAATCCTTATAGTTAATTATTTTCTATCTATATTCTGTTTGTTAGCCTATATATATCTATATATATGTCAATCTATTAATCTGACTGCTTATTAATTCACATTTATCTCTTCTCCCCCCGGTAAAGTCTCCCCCTTCTACTTCAGTACTTCAGTAGTTCTCAAACTGCCACAGTTTTCCTCCCACCTCCCATTTCTTCTCCAGGTGTTGTTTCAACTTCTCCCAGTCTGTGTTGAACTGCCCTGAGTCCAGATCTCTCAGTTTTCTTGTCATCTTATCCATTTCAGCCATATACAGCAATTTGTAAATCCAATCTTCAATAGTTGGCACTTCTTGTACTTTCCATTTTTGCGCATACAAAAGTCTAGCTGCTGCTGTCATATAAAATATCAACGTCCTGTGTTGGGCTGGAATTCCCTCCATTCCCAAGTTCAGTAGCAGGAGTTCTGGGTTCTTATTAATTTGAAATTGTAAAATTTCACTCATTTCTCTTATTATTTCCCCCCAGTACTGCCTGGCTACCTCACACGACCACCACATATGATAGAGGGAGCCCTCATGCTTCTTACATTTCCAGCATTTATTAGAAGTATTCAAATTCCCTAGCGCAATCTTCTTTGGTGTCATGTACCAACGATAGATCATTTTGTAAATGTTCTCTTTGATATTAGTACATGTCGTTGTCTTCATTGTAGTTTTCCACAGGTATTCCCATGCCTCCATTGTTATTTCTTTATTAAAGTTTATAGCCCATTTCACCATTTGTGTTTTAACTGTCTCATCCTCGGTATACCATTTCAGCAGTACTTGGTATACCTTGGATATTCTTTTCTTATCTTCTTTAAGAAGGGTCTGCTCTAGTTCCGAATTCTCTATTCGTATACCTCCCTTTACGGAGTCCGAATTATATAAGTCTCTGATCTGTCTATACTGGAACCAGTCGTAGTTAGGTGATAGTTCCTCTTGCGTCTTTATTCTGAGTTTGGATGCTTCAGTTTTAGTTATTTCTTTGTACGTTAAACATTGTTGTTCATTATCAACAGCTCTCGGGTCTATCACCTCATACGGAACCACCCACAAGGGAGTTCCTTCTTGTAGATAAATTCTGTACTTCTTCCAGATTGTGTATAGACTTCTCCGTACAAAGTGATGCAGGAACATCGAGTTGACCTTTACTTTGTCATGCCATAAATATGCGTGCCATCCAAATATTTTTTTATATCCCTCTAGGGCTAGTAGTTTCTTGTTCTTTAATGTCATCCATTCTTTCAACCAAACTAGGCAGATTGCATCATGATAAAGTCTCAGATTGGGTAGTTGCATTCCGCCTCTTTCCTTTGCATCTTGTAAAACTTTCACTTTCACTCGAGGCTTCTTGCCTGCCCAAACAAAATCTGATATTTTCCTCTGCCATTTTTCAAATTGTTTAGAGTCTCTGATGATTGGTATTGTCTGTAGCAAAAACATTACTCTTGGTAACACATTCATCTTAACTGCTGCAATCCTGCCCAACCATGACAAATTCAGTCTATTCCATTTAATCAAGTCTCTCTCTATCTGAGTCCATAGTTTTTCATAATTGTTTTTGAATAGATCTATGTTCTTTGCAGTTAATTCGACTCCCAAATATTTCACTTTACTTGTTACTTCACAGTCCGTTGTTTCCATTAATAATTGTTGTTTCTGCTTAGTCATATTTTTACATAATATCTTTGACTTCTTTTTGTTAATATAAAAACCTGCCAAGTCTCCAAACTCCTTGATCTTATCTATCACTCTTGGCATGTTCTCCAATGGGTCCTCTACAATTAACATTATGTCATCCGCAAATGCTCTGACCTTATATGAATAGTCCTTTATTTTTATTCCACGAATTTCCTCATCTTGACGTATTTGTATCATCAGAATCTCCAATACTAGAATGAACAACAATGGAGATAACGGGCAACCTTGTCTTGTTCCTTTACTTATCGTCAATTTCTTGGTCAGTTCATCATTCACCAGGATTGCTGCAGTCTGGTCTCTGTAAATTTCCTTAATTGCTCTGATGAATCTTTCTCCCAATTGTAGCTTTTCCATAGTGGCAAACATAAAGTCCCAGTTTAAATTGTCAAACGCTTTTTCAGCGTCTACAAAGAAGAAACCAACCTCTTTGTCACAACGCTTGTCATAATATTCAATAGCATTGATCACTGTCCTTAAATTGTCTCTTATTTGTCTGTCTGGCAAAAAGCCTGCTTGTTCCTCCTCTATAACTTCCGAGAGCCACCCCTTCAATCTCTCCGCCAATATCTTCGCAAAAATTTTATAGTCATTATTGAGTAGCGATATAGGTCTATAATTTTTCACGTTAGTCAGGTCTTGGCCCTCTTTTGGGATCAATGATATGTTCGCTTCACTCCAAGTGTCTGGAATCCTTTGATCCCTTAAAACCCCATTCATCACCTCTTTTAGGAATGGTGCCAGTTCATTAGCCATTGTCTTATAAAATTTAGCCGTAAGTCCATCTGGCCCTGGCGCCTTTCCTAGATTTGCAGATTGTATTGCCTTACTTATTTCCTCGTCAGTTACTTCACTGTTCAACTTATTTCTCCAAGCTTCCGAGATTTCTGGAAGTTTGGTCTTCTCCAAATATGACGCTATTGATTCTTTATTTACTTCTTTTTTATTATACAGCTTAGCGTAAAATTTATAAAAGGCTCTACTAATGGTAGTCTGCTCCAAATACGTTTTGTTGTTTTCACAAATTTTATTTATTATTTTCTTTTCCCTTTTCTTCTTCAATTGCCATGCCAGGTACTTCCCAGGTTTATTAGCGCCCTCAAACGCTTTTTGATTCAGTCTTTTAAGATTCCACTCCAATTCTTTATTACTCATTGCTGTTAGCTGTTCTTGAAGTATTTTAATTTCCTGGTATACTTTCTTTTTCCCTGGTCTCTTTTTTAGCTGTATTTCTTTGGCTTTTATTTTCTCCTCAATCTCTTGTCTTTTCTCCTCTTTCTTCTTTCTTGCTCTACCATTTAAGTCCATTAGTATGCCCCTTATAACCGCCTTGTAAGCATCCCAAACTTTATTGGTTGGTACTTCTTTATTCACGTTGTATTGTATAAAAAACTTTGTCTCTCTTCTCAATATTTCCATATTCTCTCTTTCCTGTAACAAGTCCTCATTTATTCTCCATGCTTTCCTTTTTCTCCTTTTTCCAAATTTCCACATAATTGGATTGTGATCTGAGCCTACCATCGGCATTATTTCTACCTCCTTAGTCCATAACGCTAAGTCTTTTGAGGCCCAGATCATATCAATTCTTGATAATGTAGAATGCCTTGCAGAATAAAAAGTAAACTGTCTGCTTTTAGGATATTCTCTCCTCCATACATCTTCGAGAGTCTCTTGTTGAATCAACTCAAAAAAAAGCTTTGGTAATAGTCCTCTTTTCTTTTGTGCCGTTGTAGTCTTTTTATCTAGTTCCAAGTCTGTCACTCCATTGAAGTCTCCAGCAAGAATTATCTGGTCATATGCAAAATCATCTAAATGCTTCCTCAAATCCTCAAAGAAGCTTTCTTTTGCACCGTTAGGTGCATAAAGTCCGACTACCAACACTCTCTTTAAATTCCAAATACATTCCACTGCTACAAATCTAGCTTCCACATCTCTCATAACAAATTTTGGCTGTAGCTCCTCTTTTATGTACAGCACCACTCCTCTTTTTTTCTTATTAGAGGCCGCTACAAATTCTTTGCCCAGTTTTCCAGATTTTAAATATTTTACATCCTGTTTTCTAATATGGGTCTCTTGCAAACAAACAATGTCACATTTTTGTTTTAGTAGCCAGTGAAAAATGTTTTTCCTCTTATTCGGTGAGTTTAGTCCATTTACATTCCAAGATAATACTTTACACTCCATACTCATAATCTTGTTGGTAAGTCTTTTTCATTGTCCTTAATAAATCGCTCCATCTCACGCTCAGATCTAATGCGTTTCTTGGCCCCTCCAAACTCAAAGGACACTCCTTCTGGTAACTCCCATCTGTACCTGATTTTCATGTCCTTCAAAATCTGAATTAGCACTTTATATTTTTTCCGATCTAATAACACTGATCTGGGCAGTTCCTTCATTATAATGATCGTCTTGCCATCAATCTCCAATGGATCTTGAAACTGTTTTGTCACAATCCTCTCTTTCATATTTCGTGTTGTAAACTGCACAATCACATCTCTTGGTAATTTCCTCTGGGTTGCAATTCTCGAATTCACACGGTATGCCACATCTAGGATAGCCACAACTTCCTCCTCCTCCTTCCCCAGGTATTCAGCCAACACCTCAGTCATCTGTTCTTGCGCTGACTTTCCTTCCACTTCTGGCAAGCCACGAAAACGTAGCTGCTTCTCCATATGTTTAGTTTCTGCAACTGACATTCTCCCCTTCACCAATCTCATCTCTGTTTGTTGCGTGTCTGCTAAATTCTCCATCGCGTCTTCTACTGTTTTAACTCTCTGCTGCGTTCCTTGTAATTCACTTCGTATTGTTTCCATACCTTTTTTCACTTCTGACAGCTCCGATTTTACTGTCTGTGTAACCTCTTTAACCTCTTTAATCAGCTCCAATTTCGTGTCCTTAAGTTCTTTAATCATATCTAAAAGTTTTTTGTCCAGGTTTTTATCCAGGTTTTCTATTGCCGATTGCCACTCTTTTTTTGACATCGTGGGGCTTGCTTTAGCTCGCTCCCACGAATCCGCTCTCTTCCTTAACTCCGTGGCGTAAAATTTAACGTTTTTCTGTTTTAAATGTCTCGGTCTTCTTGCAAAAATTAAATTTTAAAGAGTCCAAAATGTCGGGCGTCTTTTCTCTATGGTTTCTCTATAATTTTGTAATCCAAGATGGCCTACTTCCTTTTCCGCTGAAGCCGCGACCCTTCCCCTTTCAAAAATGGCGATTCCCTACTTCCTGCCCTCCAGCAAGGGCCGCTTCTCTCCAGCCGCTCTATTGTTATTACGCACTTCCTGTCTCCCGTCTTCCCACAGCAGATCTCGCGATGGTGTCTTTTTCTCACAGCTCCAAAGCCACAGGTATTCAAAACAATAGTCCGATTTCTTTAATAACTTCTTTAAACTTAGTCTCTTTTCAAATACAATTCCTGCCGAGTCTTCCCCTCCTTTTCGCTAGTCTGTTGCAGTTTAAAAATCTACTTTTTTTCCTCTCTGTTTTTATCAATCTGTCCCGTATCAGAAGATAATGATCTTTACCTTCTCTTCACTTTTCTCGGGTTGTAATCGCTGTTTCGATTTTAAGTTCTCCTCTCAGCTTCTTCCCCCAATCGAAGCTTGGGTATGTAGGTCTTATGCCAGCCGAATTGGCCCCAAAACTGCCGCAGAGATTGTAGCCGACCCGTCGCAAGGTGGGACCTCAAGGATCAGGAGGGGACCCGTTGTGTAGAGCCCCCCCTCGTCCGAGATCTAGCTCACCCTAGGGTCTTGAGCGTTCTTGCCTGCTCCCCGCCTGAGAGCAGTCGGCCGCGGGCTATTTTCACCCCACCGGCCGGTTAAAACGGCAGTCCGGTCAGCTCCGCAAATGGAGCTGCGTTAGACCTCCATGAATCCCAAACCGGAAGTCCTCTTGTACCTTTTTTGAATGCCAAAACAGCCCCCTACAACTGTTTTAGAACTTGAAAAGGTATTGGAGAGAGAACAACATCACACTGTGTCTCCATGCTGTGGGCCTGATAAAGATTGGACCCTCACAGCAATTTTTAAACAGCTAAATTTTTCTCTAAAATGCCATCAGTGGCCATGCGTTGAACCCGCAGCTGCTGTAACATCTAGTTTGGCTCTTAGTGACAAAAGTAGCACTAAGAAGGTAGTAAACAACAGTAACAGAGCAAAAAAAGAGTGAAACAAGACTGATATGAGAGAATTTAGAAAAATGTGGGGCAGAAAAAGATAAAAAGTAGCAGTAGTGGGGTGCCATTCCCCATCCTAGGGCTGGGGTTCCCCTGCTCCCACCCTTCCCCCCATGCCTACTTACTTGGCCAATATGGGGGTGCACTCCCTGGGGCGCCCCCCCCCAGGTGGTGCGTTGCACTTCTGAGCCCACAGCAGCTTGATTCTGGTTGAAACACACACCACAGCGGGCCCATTTCAGGGCAAATCGTGCCCCTCAGCAGGCCGATCCAGCCCACGGGAGAGCTCCCAGCCACCCTTTAATCCCACGCGATGACATCACTTCCCAGAAGTGACATCATTGCATAAGCCAGGAGTGTGCATGCACTGCATGCATGCGTGCAACCAGGATCCAGGGCACAGCAAGGTAGGTGCCAGGGTTCCAATCTCCCACCAGGAGAATCTAGGGACCTGGCAACCCTAAGCGGTAGAAATGACTGTGTGGGGAATTTTGTGGCAGACAGGAAATAAACTGCTATGGGGGCAGAAAGAGGGGAGTAATATGGGTTGACCTGTAGGATTGGAGAGAAACAGACGTAGATGCAGAAGTAACTAAGGAGCAGAACTGTGTTCTTCTGTGGTGCAGTAACGGAGCTGGGACTTTAGAGAGGCCTATTGATAGAAAAAACAAAAAAGATAAGGGAACAGAGATGAAGTGTGGAAGGTAAGGGAGGAATACAGAAAGGGATAACCTGAAATGGGTTTTAAAAAAAAGGTTAACAGACAATGTAGTAGAGAAAAGCAAATTTACCTTTCTGCAGTTAATTTTTGCATATGGATCCATTCATGTCTTTAAAATATCTGTAAACCCTCCTTGTTCCCAAATCTATTGGTACTCATTGAAGGGCTAAAATAACAATGTGATCCTCTAGAATAAATAAAATGTAAAAGTATATTCAGAGTCATTTGAGTTTTACATCATTGGCTTATATTATCAGGTAAACTCAAATTTAGGCAAGTGCTTAGAGCAACATTTAATGATTTGGCACAGAAGGCTATTTCACATTTTGTGGTGGACTTTTTTATTCTACTAGTAATGGCACAAGTGACTTTGCTGAAGAATAGAAAAGCGTCCAGTAGCACCTTTAAGACTAACCAACTTTACTGTAGCATAAGCTTTCAAGAATCACAGTTCTCTTTGTCAGATGCATCTGATGAAGAGAACTATGATTCTCAAAAGCTTATGCTACAGTAAAGTTGGGTAGTCTTAAAGGTGCTACTGGACTCTTTTCTATTTTGCTACTACAGACTAACACGGCTAACTCCTCTGGATCTGCTGAAGAAGAATCTGATTTGTTCATCACAAGCAAAAGCTGCCATGACACTACAAATTGCCCCAACATGGGTTGACTTGTGGTATGCAAAATGGCAGGTTTTTCTTGTGAAGAACATAACAAAGATGACCTTGTTTCCACAAAGCAGAAGCCACCATGAGCAGAGGAAAAACAGCAACTACTGTAAATAGGGAAGTTATAGGCATCAGCACAAATGGTGTGCTCACTTTCAACATTAATGAGTGCAATTTGGAGGGATGAAACAACCATCAGAGATCAAACTGTACTGACAGAGTTTTAGAGTAGGGATGTCATCTGAACTTTTCTTAGCTGCTCTTTATAATGCCCTCTCACTTGACTCAACATACATGAATATTGTGTTCAGGTATTCCTACACAGTTAGTAGGTTGCCACTATTACTTGATTCTTTATTTTCTTGGTGCCAGCAGCACTCCCAAGACTGGAATGTAAGATATGTTTCTTTTCAAAGAAGATACAACTGGTATATAGCAATAACGTTCTTTTTTAACAAGCAGTAGAAAAGTTGTTTGCCAATAAAAGACACCCTATCCATTTAATAATGAAGGCTCACAGGCTGTATCACACTATGCATGACATAAATTTATGAGAGAGAACACTTTGTGACAAGGGGTAGGGTCTTCAAAAGTCTTGAAAGCAAAGCTATAGCTAGTACTACAGGCCAGAAACAGGTTTCTCTACCGTAGAAGGAGATGAATGAATCGAGTTGGCCAAATATGGTTGCATGCTGAGTGTGAAGCCAAACCTAAATCTCTACAAAAGAAAATTCTGAAGGAGGGGGTAAGTTCACCCCACTCCTGGTTAAGTACCTTGATTGGGCAGGCATAGATAGTGAACCTTAGCCCTCATGTTAGTGACTAACAGTGTCACAAGCAGAGTTATACTCTTCTAAGTCCATTAAGGTTAATGGGCTCATAAGACTGTAAGCCTATAATATCCAGCTGCTGATTGACAAAGAATCCTCCATATGACTTTCTCATCCATTTAAAGATGTAATTCATGTCCTAATTCTTATAGAATTTCCATGTCTAAGCTGATAACATGTCAACTAGATTTCCCATTCCCCGCCAGGGGCGGGGGATCCCCTGCTCCTACCTCCTCGCCCCCGCCTCACTTACCTGGCCAGCCAGGGGCATGCCCTCCTGGCAGCACGGCGTACCCCCAGGCGGCACGGTGCACCCCCACACCCCACCATGGAATGCTCCCACACCCTGCAACAGGCCCATTTTGGGATGAATTGGGCCCGCAGGGGGCAATTCAGCCCTTTGCCGAGTGCGGGAGCACTCCTGGGCCACCCTTTGACCCACGTGATGATGTCATTTCCCTGAAGTGACATTCTCACACACACCGGGAGCACATGCTTGTGAGGAAAAATGCAGCAGCCTCTGAGGGGTAAGTTCCAGGCTCCCAGGCTCCCACCGGGGGACTCAAGGGACCTGGCAACCCTAATGTCAACTGAAATTACATCCACATGAAATGGTCAATCTAAAACAAAGGAAGGGACTACCATGAAATGTGGTTAAAAAATTGGTTCTTATTTTTGTCTTTTTATTACTAGTTTTCTTGGAATCATATTATTAAAGTATGTAGAAGACAACTGCAGAAAATTGATGTTAGAGCATTCTTTGCAACTTTCTTCTAAGATATCTCCCCACCCTGCCTCCAGCCCTAGTCTACAGAACAGTATTTAAAACTATAAAATGGCAACTTGTAATGCCTATACTTTAGGTGGCATTCACAGGCTCAAGGCTAAAGGCCAAACGAGCTTATCTGTATGATGTGTAATTGTTGTCCCCAGACTACTTTAGAAAGGACTATGTAAAATGCAATGTATGAATAACAAGGAAAACCCATTAAGAGACATTACTGTCATGATGGCTATGATATCATTCCAAGCCAATTGAAAAGCTGAACGAATATCTTAACTTCTGAAATCTTAAATGAGACTAGAGTTTTAACTTCTGCAGTTCTTTCCATCAGCATTACATTCCTTGTTAGTCATTCAGATCTAAAGCTTAAGTTAACAGTTCCATAACTAGCATAGTGACATTTCTTCCTATATATTATTATATCAACTCATTTCTTTAAGCTTTCAATATTCAATAAAAACCTCCTGCTAGAGCCACTGTGTGATGACATGTACTTCCATGGGTTGTTTTCTTCTTCTTTTGTGAAAGTAATTGACATCTTTAAAATTTTACTTACTACTTGGGAGTACTACTTTGAAGCATTTTCACTTTGGGCTTTTGCTTGTCATTTTTTGTTGTTATTTATTAGCTGATTTTTCTAACTTTGTATTTGCCACGGTATTGTCCAAGATAGTGCTGTGTCAATATTTCCTATCTGGAACAGATGAGGGCATTGTAACAAGTTGGTTACTTTCAACTTGTGTGTATTAAAGACCAAAATAAATAGAACACTGACTAACAGAGACATCTAGAGAAAGCTTATACAAGTTGTATGACCCACCAATCCACGTGCAATTGGTAGACCAATTCGTCTAATGTAGCAAAACACAATTTTACTTTTTGCAAGATTTAATTGGAAAGGTTACTGATTAAATACATCTTTTCTATCAAGTACATAAATCTGTGCTGAAAGCTGATCGTATGAATTCCTACATGAGATGGAAGTTGTTTGTGCTCTTTATCTAGAAGTCTTACAACGTTTAGACTGCTGTGTCATTATTTGGAAATTACTTGACTGCTACCTTCCTATGTAATTGCTACTGTGAGAGCATCTTGGTATTCCTCCTTGTTACTGGGCATGCTGTAACATGCTTGATCTGTTCTGTGTAAATTTCCTTGAAATAGAAATCTAATGATAAAAGTTGTATACAAAATATGATGATCTCTGTGAGCCTTTCCAGAGGATTTTGTTCAAAAGTATTCTACAACCAAATATTATACATAGAGCAATACTATGATGAAGTGGGATTTGGCTTCATATATAAAGAGGAAGGAGTACAGTCTTACCTCAGAACGGAGTTAATCATGCTGTTGCTATTTGTTTATTTTTAAAATAATTGGGATCAACATGTTTTCTAGTGCTATACAAGTATTCAGCATAACAGTACATAGCAAGCAAGGGCAACCTTCTTTAAAATAAATTCCTTCAACGGCAGTGTAGTACTATATGTTTGTATGGGAGAGCCTTGCTTCTCTCTTCTAAGCAACATTTACATGAAGTGCATTGTGGCAAGGAAATGTATAACCACTTCAGCCAAGGACACGAAAATAAAGTCCGTAAGAGAAAATATACATTCCATTAAATGGTACAGATATAGAGAAGGGAGCTGTGTTGTTCATCATTAATGTTACAGATGATAACTAGTGATGATGATGATTTTTTTTAGTTGGGAAAGGGATTGTTCTCTATCCCTTCCCTTGAAAAGCCTCATCCTATTTTTTTAGTTAAGCCCTCACCCCTTTGAATCTGACCATGACCCAAAATGGAGTTTGCATCTGCACTCTTGTTCCTGCTTCATAAAGGTAAGATTTGTAATTTTGGAACTGGTATGTGTGTGTGAGAGAGAGAAAGAGAGAGAAAGAGAGAGAAAGAGAGAAGGAAGGGGAGCAGGTACCCGTTTGTGCATGTGTGTGTGTTGCAGGCATCCTTGTCAGGTATTTGCAAAATCCCATTTTTTTTTAAAATAACTGGCAATCTGAGAGAGGGAGAGAGTTGGGCATCACTAACAACAACCACTGATGGCCCCTGATGCTCACATAGCACTTCCCACACAGCAAGAGTAATGGATGCATCATACTGAAGAACCACATTCTCGCAGGTTAAAAAACATATGGCACATACAGGAACATATCCTTCAAACTGGTGTGTAGCCTACAGGAGAGTGGTCTGAACTGTGTGACTTGACCACATATTTATTGACCTAAACGCTGATTGTGTAAAAAGGCCCATCTAAAACCAGGCAGAAGAGTTAAAATAGATTACTGGAAGGCCATTTGTCAAATATTCAAATTAATTGCTTTTAGTTTTGTTTTGAAGGTGAGAGAGCTTAAACAGAATAATGGTTAAGGATTAGTATGAAGAAATCTTACACCCTCTCCCACATTTGAGAACAACTTTAATGGCAATTTCAGTAACCAAACCTAACACAGTGGATGGAGATGTGAACCCAATCCTGTGCATGTTTACTCAGAAGGATATCTGATTGAGTTCAATAGAGCTTTCTCCTAGGTGAGACATACACATGCTGCCTTTTCCCACTTGCTTGGAGACACCCAGTGATGCATCAGTCAGTCATTTATCATTACAGCAAAAGCCAGTAAAACAAAGCAAATCTGCGATAAAAAATAAATTATTACTTCAGGGCATAATAATAAGATCAGAGCATTAGTGATGGAAGAACTGATGAAATAAAAACAGTGAAGATAAAAGAGAGAAGAAAAATACGCAAAAGCAATTATACCACATTTTCAGCATCATTTTCAGTGATGCATCCTATTTGGTTCAGATGGATTGCTGTTTTAATTCATTGTTAAATGTAATGCTTAGTTGTATTTTTAATAACTTGATAGCCTGATACTTGATGAACTGGTGTTGTTGAAGCAAAAACAAGGACTGGCTCCTTCATACAACATTTGTGATAAAATACTCTGTTACAACAATGGAGACTTAAAACATTCTTCAAGGCCTTAAGAGTAGATGGAGGACTTATTGGACTCTTCAAATTAAAAACAACAATTTGATTTTCTTAGAAGCAAAAGGGAACAACACTCCTTGCTGTTCCCAAGCCTTTCTGCTAAACATCTTTAGAAATCTATGGAAAATGAGACTATTTGCTTCTCCAGCTACTCTTCTTTCCTCCTTTTTTCTTCCTCATTTTTATGTTCAAGTACCATAACATTGTTTGTATTGGGGTATTTTGCCTTAATGTTATTTATACTGTTGTGGGCAATAAGAATAGGATGCAAAGGAGTTTTCTATTGTTTGTATATTGCAAAAATCATAGTAATTTTAAATCGTACAAAGAAATGAAAAAGGAAGCTGCGAAATGCCACTTGCAAGTCTTGCTTGAAGGATACTTCAGTGTTAACCAGCAGAAACATGTTAATATTAGCATTGCATTAGTAGAACTGGATCCTCAAAATTCTGGTGGACATGCCTGCTGAAACACAAGACCAAAGGACGTTACTGTTTCTGTTTTATAGAGAAGTCAACAGGATAGGTTGCATCTCTTTGACTTCTTTACAATGAGAAAATGTACTTGCAGCATGTGCTGTTATGTCTTAGCATCTCAAACATGTCATTGGCAAGCTGCAACAAACCAGTGGTTTATCCTTCTAGTAAAACAGACACAAAAATAGCCATCAAACAGAATGAGAAGTAAGTAGAAAATAGTGGTCAGGACGGGAGGGGAACAGTCAAGGGGCTGAGGTCAGTTCCTCCTTTCCAAAACAATGGAAATGACAAACACATTCCAGGCTTGTTCTCCCACTACAGCAAACAAATTTGCTTGGCGGCACATTAGATCATGTGCCAGGATAAACCAGGCCTGGAAGGCCTACAGTTGTGGCAGGAAACCTTGAAGGTTGCATGAGGGGCAACGAAGCACCAGAGCTGTTAAAAATAGTGATTTCTTTCTGTCTTTAAACCAGAGTATTCCCAGTGGGCTACAGGGGCAGGCATGTCAGGGACTTGCCCAAGGCAAGGGGCCACTGCTGTTCTTAGAACGTCCTCTTTTTCTAAAGTTATCTATGTGTTTATTCATTAAGAATATCGTGTTGCCTGTTTCTCTGCCTTACTCTCAAAGGTGACTTCTCCTTCCTATGTTTATCTTCTACTCTAGTATCACTTACTCAAACTATTTCAGCCATAGGAAGAAAATGCTTTTGGGGGGCTGTCAAATTTATTTCTAACTCAGGAAGGCTGATATGAGAAATATGAGTGAAAAGGAATTTTAAAGTTGCATTTGCAGCCTGATCCTATGCATAGTAGGTCCTGTGGTTGGGAATTGTTCCTCAGTAAGTGTGCAGTGCTTTATTGATGTGGCTTTACTGATACAGTGGCTTTACTGTATTGTGGCTTTACTGATACAGTGTCAGCACGACTGTATTCAGTATTTCAGTATTTAAAAACTTAAGACAAAGAACACTGCCGGAATAAACTCAGAATAAGTATGAAAGTAATCGATTCTCAATTATCCTACTTTCCAGATGCACTTAGGATGAGCAGGGTATAAAAATATAAGCATACCATAATTACCTTACTGGTTCATTTACCTAAGCATTCTTTCACCAACAGTGGTGAACTGATTCCCCAGGGTACATCAGAAGGAAGGCATGCTAGAAATTTATGTATTTATTTATTTTAAAACAAGGTCCAAAACAAGGGTCTACCAAAACAGGGTCCCCCAAGGCAGCAAACATTAAAACATTAATAAATTTTTAAAACATTTTTAAAAGTATAAAAACAATTCAATAAACTCACACAAACACACAACAGAACAGTGGAGACAAAACAGAGAGGCGGGCCAGTAAGAGTTACTGGAAAGCATGCCAAACCAAACAATAAAATCTTCACCCAATGGTAGGAGACAGCAATAGAGTGGGACAGACAAATCTCCCTGGGAAGGGAGTTCCAAAGTTTGGTGCCATAATGGATAAGGCCTTTTCTTGGGTTGCCACTGATCTAACCTCAGATTGTGGGGGACCTGAAGCAGGACCTTCAATGATAATCAGAGTGAACAGGTAGGTTCATATGGGAGAAGGCAGTCCTTAAGGTATGCTGCTGGCCCCAAGCCATATAAGGCTTTAACGGTCAATACCAGTACCTTGAACAGGACCTAAAAGCAAACTGGAAGCCAGTGCAGATGGAACAAGTCTGGAGTGATGTCCCTATGACCTATTCCAGTCAGCATTCTGGCCACAGCATTCTGTACTAATTGTAGTTTCTAGACAGTATTCAAGGGCAGCCCCACTTACAGTGCATTGCACTAATCTAATATGATGTTACCACAGCATGTACTATGGTGGCAAGATCTTATCTACCCAGGAAGGGTCACAGCTGGTCCACCAGCCAAAGTACATGAAAGGCATCCCTGGCAACCGCTGCTGCCTGTTTATCCAAAAGAGGCCCAGGTCCAGCAGAACATCCCAAGCGACAAACCTGCTTCTTTGGGGGGAGTGCAACCACATCTAGAACAGAAAATAATTCATTTTCTGAGTCATGCCTTCCCTCCACCAATACCACCTCCATTTTGTTGGGATTAAGAGACAATCTGGTAATTTATTCTATTTATTGATTATTAAAGATATCCTGCATCCCAACATGGAAGTTCTAGGTGTAGCACAGTGGCTAAGTGGCTGGGCTATGAGCCAGCACTCTGCTGATTCAACTCCCACTACTGCCCTAAACTCTGCAGGTCACTCCTCTCAGCCCCAGCTCCCCAGCTGTATTGTAAAGAGAGTAATAACTAGACATGGGCACGAACCGCATTATGAACCAAAAAAACCCATGAACCACCTGATCATCAGTTCGTGATCCGACTGTTAGTGAGCGTCCATGGCCAATGAACCAGCATTTGTTGGAAGCCCGGTTCATTGCATTCACCCGCGGTTCGTGAAGCCAGACAGTCAGGCACCATCAATCAATTCCCTTGGAAACAGAGCTGGGGGAATGCCTGAACTCTGTCTGCACTCCTTCTGGCACCCTGGAAACCCAAATCAAAGCCCAGCTTACCTTGATCGGCAGGTCTTCCTTCCAGCCATGGAGCTGCAAATTGGTTACAATTGATTACATGGGAGAAGACACCCGGGGGAGGGTGGGGGAAGGCGGTGTTCTGTAGCCATGGGCACTCCAATTTCATCCCTGCAAACCCTGATAGGCAGTTCTGATGGCCAACCCCTTGTACACTGGGCCAATGTCAACTGGTGGCTCTAATTGTATCAAGGGGGAGTTTCCTGGGGGCCTCAGATTGGAGAGGGTATAACTCAAAGATCCCTATTGCAATCTTGACCAAACTTGGGTGCTGGCTGGAGGAGAGCCTGCTAAACACTCCCTGTGAATATGGGCTCTCTAAGTGCAACGGGGGCCGTTCTGAGCCCCACAAACTGCAAACCGCGAACCGGTTTGGTAACGGGAAATGTTCATTTTGGTTCGTTTGTTCGGGTTCATCGGCGGCACCAAACCATGAACCGCATGTTCATTAATTTTTTTTGGTTCGTGCCCATGTCTAGTAATAACACTGACATTGTTCACCACTCTGAATGTGGCACTAATCTGTCCTGAAGAGTGGTATTTAAGCACACTGTTGTTGTTGTTCACATTTTTATCCAACTATTATTCCAAGGTGCTCATAGCAGCATATGTGGTTTGCATGACCCATTTTAACCCCACATCACTCCTATGAGTCAGGCTAAGAGAGAATAACCGTCCCAGAGTCACCTAGTGAGCTTCATGGCTGAGTGGGGATTTGAACCAAGCTCTCTGTTACCACTCTCTGCAGTGAGGAGACTGCAGACAAGATTGGCCTTTACATATGCACCTTCTGAAATCCCAGGGTTAGGCACATTTGAGTCTGTTTTACATGACTGCAAACTTAGAACAGTATCTCAGGTTCGAATCATGGGGGAAGACAGAGGTCTTTGTTTAACATATAAATAACAGAAATAAATGTGAGAAACAGTAGGTAGTTCAAAAGGCACTGCAGTATATT
Source organism: Eublepharis macularius (assembly GCF_028583425.1). Taxonomy (NCBI): domain Eukaryota; kingdom Metazoa; phylum Chordata; class Lepidosauria; order Squamata; family Eublepharidae; genus Eublepharis; species Eublepharis macularius. Next base: position 133,498,722 of record NC_072791.1, on the reverse strand, counting down.
TGATTTGGGGAACAGATAGATGTACTGTAAAATCACAAAATGTTTGGGGAACAAGCAACCAATCAATTTAAAAAATCGTAGTGGAACTGATTCCTTTTTAAGGTAGATGCTTCCTCCCATGTCTAATCTCAGTATTAGAAACCCTGCTTCTTGTTTATAGGAGTGTATAGTGCCTCCAGAGAGGGGTAAGTGTGACAAATGGTTTCAAGTTCCAACCCCCCAGAAGCCTCAGCCAAAGTGGGGGAGTGTGTGGCAGTTTAACTGCTGGCCAACTGACAGAGTTGGGCATTGCTGGATTTCAACGGGAAAAGGGTTAGATCTGCTGGTTAGGCAGGGAGTCCATCAGGGACTTTGCATATTTTGAAGACTGGTAGAGTTTGGGTTCCTGTTAAAAATAGTTAAAACCCTTTCTGTTCCATGCTATAAGTCTGAATCAGTCAAATTAGAAACCTGCTTTTTTTAAAATGTGCTACTGGAATGTTGCTTTGTAACTGTTGCATTTTCTCATGCCCCAGCTCTCCCATAACTTTGTTACTGTAATACTAAGAGGGCTGGAGAAAAGGAAAGCAAAGAAACAACCAAGCCACCCAAAGCACTAAAATAAATCAGTTGTTTTCATTAACCCTACTGTGTGGTTTCTTATAATAGGATAAGTGAATGCTACATGGCATCATGAATCCAGGCATTGCCCTCATTGAGGACTAGAAGACTAAGTGCTCCTAAAAGCCTTAATTATAAAAATAAAAGTTTTTTAAAGAAGTTTATAGGGTGTGAAGTCTAGGTCCCTAGTATCTAAGTTAGGAGATGAGGTATCATCAGAGAGGGGAGGAGGGATAGGTTGGGATGAAAATAGGGTATGGAGGCATGGTTTTGGCAGCTGAGAAGATGGGTACCTAAGGAGAGAGCTCTGACCCTCCTTAATCCCCAATCCTCATTAATCAATGACCTAACAACTTTTCACTTGCCAATAATATGGGCAAACAGGAATCCAACAAACATAAATTGTATCCTAAACCTTCCAAACAAATACAAGACTTCTTTTCTCTGCCACAGACATCCAAAAATCAAGGCGGGAACAAGGAAGAAGCAAACAAAATGACAATTGAGGAAAGTGAGGTAGGCCTGATAACTGCTTCCTCATCTGACACAGCGATAGCTTCATTATTAACAAATATGGAACAAAGAATTATAGAAAATATGTCTGCCCTTATTAAACTTTTAATTGACCGATTTGCTGACTTTAAAATCTCCCTGAATATTGTCACTTAGAAAGCAGACTGTGCATTAGAAGTAGAAATGATCTTAAAGAAGAGCTACACATACTTCAAAAAGAAAATGACTACCTTCAAGATAGATTAATGAATTTAGAGACATCAGTGTGGCAGACCAATTTAAAATTTAGGGGCTTTGTTGAACAACTGACTGCCCGTTTGGACTTACCAATCTTCCTTGCAAGTTGGCAGCAATTAATTAACATCTGGCGTCTAATGCACAATTCTGATGGGGACTTTACATATTTTTCATCAAGACACAATGTGTACACCAGAATCGATTCTCATTACTGAATCCCTAACTAGCAAAGTAGTAAACTCTGAAATTGGCAGCATCATATGGTCTGATCACACCTGGGTAAATTGCTTGTTGTCAATGGACTCCACATCTACAGTTGACAAACATTGGTCACTAAACAAATCATATATAATGAAGAATATGCTAAAGAAATCAAACTCCAAATACAGCAATATCTGAAAGAAAAAGTCTCCAATGTGGCCTCCCCATCCATGACATGGGATGCGCTCAAGGCTGTTTTCAGAGGCCATTGAATCTCGATGACATCATACTTGAAAAAGTGTAGAAATGCTTACAAATCAGAATTATTGAAAAAACCATTCAACACCTAGGGAGACTACTCAAGAAGAGAAGAAGCAAAAAAAGTTTATCATAAACTTCTAATTGAATGCAATCTTTTAGAAACTGAAGTACACTCAAATACAAAAAAATCTTTTATTTCTAAAACAAAAGTATTGGCGTAATTTGCCTAAATCACTCAGAATTCTCTCTTGGAGGGTGAAAGATGAGATCTTCTAGAGTGCTAAATGACATCAAAGGCCAATTACACTCCAGATCAAAGGATATAGCTTAACTATTTGCAGATTATTATCAATCATTATACTCATCCAAAAATCCGAGCTCTAAATCCATAGAGGAATATCAGAACTCAAATAAACATATTAGAAGACTAGAAGATATTCACCAACAAGCTCTAGAAAAACCTATTGAACCTCAAGAGGTCCTGGAAACTGTTAAAAAAATAAAAAATAACAAACCAGCAAGTCCAGATGAATATCCACCAGAATTCTACAAAAAAGTTGTTTCTATCCTGGCATGACCTCTAGCAGAAGCATATAACATTATTCTAGAAGTAGGGATCCTCCTACCTTGATGGAGCTACACATCTAAAGTGGACATCCCCAAACAGTGTAAAGATCTTACAAATCCAGCATCCTTTCATCCAATATCACTTCTGAACCAGGGTTATAAAATTTTTACAGCCATCATAGCCAAACGTCTAAATTCATTTGTGGCAGAATATGTATATCAAAATCAAGCAGGATCTATACCAGTATGGGACCTAACAGACAACATCTATAAAACTCTGAATATCCTTTCCTCATGCTAGCACACACACACTGGGGCAATCTTCCTCTCATTAGATATTGAGAAAGCCTTTGATTCACTCAAAACATTCTACTTACAGACTTTACTTCAACATATGGGATTTGGAGAGAATTTCCTTGGTTTAGTGAAAACCATCTACTCTCACCCAACAGCACAAATAAAGGTCTATGCAAAGCACTGGAAGGTTTAAATTATCCTGATATCACCAGCTATTATAAAACAATACATCTATCAAACATAGTACAAACGTTGTGAATAGGAGACCTAGCTGCCTGCATAAAGACTCTACATCCATCGTCACTCCCATAACCATTCAAGAAGTGATATGGAACAGTCAGCACTCTCATCCAATCTTGATTGAACAGAATATTTTTCTTAAAGCCATGCTTAGAGGGTGGGACTAATGTCCAAATTGGCCCCGAAAATATCACAATTTTCCTTATTCTTATTCCAAGAATGGTTTCCTTCAGGCCAAGGATCTGCTGTACCCACCATATGACAACAAGCTAAGATCACATGCTTGATTGATATTTCCTCAAAGAAGGGTATTTTAGCAAAAGCTGAACTGGAACAGAAAATTCAACAGAAAGTTCCATGGTACTTCTACTTACAACTTAGCCATATGATAAACTATCTATGAATGAGTACTCCTGAATCAGACTTCGAATGATTGCTAGACAACTCAGAATTTTAGCACCAAGGTTTAATCACAAAGACATATGATATATTACTCCATATAGAAAAACCAAAACCTTTAAGTTATCAACTGAAGTGGCAACATGATTGCAACATCACCCTAACAGAAGACCAGTGGACAACTATATGGTCCTCCACATTGTTCAATTCCTCTGTCATAAGCACCAAACTACAAGCTTATAAAATACTTGCAAGGTGGAATCTTACCCACAAGAAACTAGCAATAATTACTTCTTCACAGTTACCTCTTTGTTGGAAGAATTGTGGGGAGGTAGGTTCCTACACATACTGTTGGTGTAGCTGTATATATATCAAAGCAGGAAAATGCTGTATTTTAATATTTTATACCCACCAATTTTTAATTGTTTTGATATAATGTTTTAATGTTTTTATAATGTTTTTACTGTTTTAAACTGTTGTTAAACTGCCCTGAGCCCGTCTGACGGGGAGGACGGTCTAGAAATGTGATAAAATAAATAAAAATAAATAAATAAATGTTACTGCTTGTTGTGTTAGCTTAAACTTAGTATGTTTAACTGGCTCTGATAATATGACCTGATATCTGTAATTCATTCTCAGTTATATTGTAACTCATATGAGACGTCAATATGATGAGTTGTAAATCTTAAAATCAAAAATAAAATTTGGAAAAAAAATCAGAGAGACGAGCACTCAAGGCAAGAATCATAACATATTATTACAAGACGATATTGTTAAGAAGTGCAGGAAAGATTTAGAAGAGTTTTTCAGACTGAACTGCACTAATGATGTCTCCATTATTACAGTATGGGAAGCAAGTAAAGCTTTTATGAGAGGAAGCCTGATAGCCTTGACATCAAAAAAAAGGAAGGAGAAAACAAATCAGATGAATGAAATTGTAGCTAAAATGCAACAATTGGAATAACAGCATAAAAATCACTTCAGAAGACAATATTAACTGAAATTAAGCAACTAAGAAATCAACTGAACTTTCTGCAAATTGAAGAAATGCAGAAGAAGTTAAGCTTCATGAAGCAGAAATATTTTGAACATGCAAACAAAACAGGTCATTTTTTGGCCTATCGTCTAAAAAAAAAAAAACTGAGAGAAGAAGGATCACAGCAGTTAGAAAGCAAGATGGAATCACACATGCAGAAAAATAAATACATAAAGTTTTTACAACCTATTTTTCTGAATTATATAAAAAAGAATCCCTTATGGAACAAGGATTTGAAAATTATATTAAAGAAATGATACTCCCAAAGTTTAAGTTAGAAGGCAAAGAAGTGCTGAATCGTAATATAACAATCGTAATATAACAATATAAAAGATCTCACAAATGATAAAAAGTTTGAAAAAAGATAAAGCACCCGGTCTGGACAGGCTAACAGCTATATATTACAAATGAAGAAGAGTTGGCCCTGATGCTTCAAAAAGTGATGAATAAAATAAGCGAAGATAGGATTTTACCTGAATCGTGGCAAGAGGCACATATAATGCTGATTCCTAAAGAAGGAGACGACCCGATGTTGCCGCAATCATAAAGACCAATCTCGCTGCTGAACGTGGATTACAAGTTATTTACCTCCATCTTAGCAGAAAGACTCAGAAGAAGCGTAACAAACATAACATATCCTGATCAGATCGGCTTTGTGCCGAAGAGATATATGAAAGAAAACATACGATTTGTAATTGATGCAATAGAACTAGTGGAGAAGAAAGGACATAAGTTTGCACTTGTCTTTCTGGATGCTGAAAAAGCATTCGATAATCTCTCTTGGACCTTTTTGCAAAAAATAATACAAAATTTATGCATTGGCCCCAAGTTTGAAAATTGGATAAAAGGAATTTATGCAAAAAACCGAAGATTTTAATTAATGGAGTATTGACAGAAGAATTGCAACTAGAAAAGGGTACTAGATGAGGATGCCCGTTGTCACCACAACTATTCATATTGGCAATGGAAATTCTTGCTTCCAAAATAAGGCAAGACCTCAAAATCAAAGGTTTGAAAGTGGATGATGAAGAATTCAAACTGAAATGCTGCGCAGACGATGTGGTATTGACCATTTTGAACCCGCAGGAGACAATACAAGATGTGATGGAACATCTTTTGAAGTTCGGTGAATATTCAGGATTCAAAATTAACAAGAAAAAAACAAAAATTATCCCTAAACTTTTAACAAAGCATGAGGAAGAAAAAATCCAGGAAGTATCAGGGTGTGAGATAGCAGCAAACCCAGTGAAATATTTGGGCATTTATCTAACAAGACATAAAGACACTCTGTTTAGAGATAATTATGAAACATTGTGGAGTAGAATTCAAAAAGATTTGGAAAGATGGTCCAAATTAAATTTGTCTTGGATTGGAAGGATTTCGGCAATTAAAATGAATGTTTTACCGAAAATCATTTTTTTTTGTTTCAAATGTTACCAATCAGCATAAAAGATAAGACATTGAAGGATTGGCAAAGACAAATTAATCAATTCATCTGGAACAGTAAAACCAAGAGTAAGATTCAAGGTATTACAAGATGAAACTTCCAGACGAGGGCTGGCAGTCACAAATATTAAATTATATAGCAGCTTGTCTACCTTGGATTACAGACTGGATAAGAAACCCCAAAGATAGACTAATATGACTAGAAGCAGCAGACTTGACAGATGGACTACACAACCTCCTTTGGGTGGCAAAAAGATCAAGAAGCAAACAAGAAAGCCATGTTATAAGAGACAGATCCATTCAAATTTGGGATTTGGTTAGAAGAAGAATAAGCCCGTTGATATCGCCACTATTTTCACCAATTGATGCCTTTTGTGATAAGAACCACAGAAAAAATAATGATTTTATAACATACCAAGGCATGATAAACCCTCAAGGAAAGATAAAATCGTGGAAAGAAATGCAAGATGAATGGGAAAAATACAATGGCTGATATATTTTCAGGCAGTTTCCAGAATACAAGAAGCCCAGAAGGAACTCAGAGGACAGTTAAAAAATCTTACCGACTTTGAGAAAATGATCATGCAGAAAAAGGAACACATCTTGGGTCTAATATATAAACTTTTACTCCAATATGATACTGAATCAGAATAAGTTAAAGTGTGCATGATAAAGTGGATTCAAAATTTCGGAGAAGAAATAATATTTCATCAGTGGGAGAACCTTTGGACAAAGGGCATAAAATTTACAGCAAGTCAAACATTAAGGGAGAATTGGTACAAGATGTTCTTTAGATGGTACATTACACCAAAAGACAGAGAAAATGGACAAGAAATATGCGGGGTTGTGTTGGAAATGTAAAGAAGCAGATGGTTCCTTCTATCACATGTTGTGGACTTGCCACAAAAGCAAAAATTTCTGGAAAGAAATACATGCTGAGATGCAAAAGATTTTAAAATTCAATTTTGCCATGAATCCACAAACTATGCTGTTGGGAATACTACCAGAAAATGCGGACAGAAAATTACACGAACTATTTAGATATTTATTGACGGCGACAAGGGTAGTATTTGCAACCAGATGGAAGGAAGAAGAATGCCCAACTAGGGAAACCTGGAGAGATAAGATGGCAGAATAAGCAGCAATGGCAAAACTAACAAGCTATTTAAACAGAAGACCAATGAGAGCATTCGAAGAGAAATGGGGGAATTATTTTACTTACAAAGGATAAATGCATAAAATGTCTTAGTTTTAGAAACCTGAATAGGATTGTATACTGATATATTGTAATAGATTGGATATAAGGTTAGGATCTTATGAGAATGGTTAAATATTCGTGATGAGGTAGAATAAGATACACAGGAGTTGGAATAGGAGATGTAATATTGATGAACTCTGATTAAGATATGTTTTGGTACTCTGTATTTTATTGTAACAACTCTTGTAGTGCAAAATCTTATTGTTCCTTGACCCTATTACCCCCCTTCTTTTTTCTGTACCCCTCTTTGTTCTGAAAAAAGGAAAGGGGAAAAAAGACAAGTTTCTCACAGAAAGAGAAGAGAACTGGAGCAGAGGCCAGGGTTGTTGGGGAGAACAGGGACCAAGTTAAAGCAGCAAAGCAGAAAGTTGCATATGTCACTTGATCCTACATGCCAAATGTCATCTCAGAGTTCCAAAGTGACAAGGAAACAATGCTGACAAGAATGTCCTTATTCTGACAAAGTGGAACCTCTCACCCCTAAGACTTGTCTCACATCCAGTGGTAGAACACTCTGAGATAAAAACTGAACCTAATTTGCTAGGTAAAGATGTGCCCTTCACATAGTATTTTATCTGAGCATTTACTATCGAGGCCAAATGTTATTTGGTCACAAGATCATCTCTGCAACTGGGCCACATTTTGGGATCTGGGCTGTTACTGGGGAATGTAGGGGTTTGTGATTGATGAAATATTACAATACACATCATCATTGGGAAAATTGTCAGAATCCAAGCTGCTCCTGGAAGATTTGAATTTTTCTTTGTGGGAGATGCTAATAGGAAATGTGCTTAGGTGACATAATAGGAGGAGTATATGAGCCTGACTACCCTCAGTAGCTAAGGGATGTGTAGGTGGTTATGGTTTTTAATTAGTTTTCTGGATAGGCCTGCATTGCAAAGGAGATCATTGAGTGATTTTGGAGGCTTAGTTCTTGTACTGCCAGCCCCAGTTGTTAATCATAGCCTGGAAGCGGATGAGCCTCAGCAGAGCATAGAGTAGACTCATTGATTATGAACTAGACTGCTTCCTTTTGCAACAGTCCTAATCACACATAGTCTGATCTTAATTCCCTGGCTTTAGTATCAAAATGTGGCCTTTTCCTGAAGCTCAGATGTTGTGGGGTTGAGATGTCAGTGGAGTCCAGAAGGAGGCTTCATGATGCTCTGTTAACCTAGTCTAGCACTTCAGGCACTGGACCAAATTGCCTTTTTAGTCCTTTCATAGATATTATGAATAATAGTCTTTCAGACAAACTCTCAATACATTTGTCCTTTTAAATTCATCCATACCTGGACCACCGCAATATCCTGTGGCAATGGACTTTCTTTATGAATTATACATAACATTAAGAGGTGCTTTGTTTTGTCTTGATCCTAGTGCCAATTGATTTTATTGTACAAACTGAGTTATATTACTTTGAAAAACAGAAAGAGTCTAATTTCTCCATTCAGTCTCTCACTAAACCTCTAAATTTCTAAACCTCTTTCAAGTCCCTCTGTCAATCATCCTTTTTTCTATATGGGTTCCCAACTTTTCATTATAATGAATAATTAAAGCTGCTATCTTTTTTAATTCCTAGTATTAAAGCTATGATTACCCAACTCTTCCTCCAAGGATTGCAACCTACACCATTTTACCCTCATATCAACCCTAAACAGTAGGTTAAGCAAAGAGAGAGTTAATAGCACTGGGGCACCCAGTGAGCTACATAGCTAAGTTTAGATTTTAATGTGGGTCTTCCATGGTCTAGTCCAGCATGTTAACCACTACAAAGAGTGAAAGAGAAATGAAATTAATTGAGAAAACTAATACATCTAGCTGGGCTGGAGAATTTGCAATGTCAGGCAGTTAAAATATCAAGCATTCAGCAGTAACATCCACCACTAGAAAATGTTAAGAGACAAATATTCCAACCATCCACACCCTGTGAAATATGCTCAAGATGGGGTAGTAAGAGGCTAAAGAGGCAGAGTAAAAGGGTGGAGCAGGGGGTGTAGTAATTGTTTAGACCCTTTACAATCTGGTTTTAGCCATGGTTATAGGACTGAAACGGCCTTGGTTGCCCTGGTGGATAACCTGTGCTGGTACATGAACAAGGAGAGTGCAAGCCTGTTAATTCTCTTGGACTTCTAGGCAGCTTTCAAAACCATCAATCATAGTATCCTTCTGGACTGCCTTTCTAGGCTGGGATTGGGAGGCACCATTCTGCAGTAGTTGCAGTCTTGCTTAAAGGGTAAGTAGATAAGTAACAGAAGGTAGTGCTGGGGAACTGCTGCTCAGCCCCTTGGCCATTGGCCTGTGAGGTCCAACAAAGTTTCATCCTGTCCTGCATGCTTTTTATCATCTACATGGAACCACTATGTGAAGTCATTGGGAGATTTGGGCTGAGTCACCAATATGCAAATGATACTTAGCTGTATCTCAGCTGATCCCAAAGAGGCTGCAGAAAGCCGGAAATACTTCCTAGAGGCAGTTTGGAATGGATGTGGGCTAACAAATTGAAGCTTAATCCAGCCAGAAGTGCAATTGATGAGTAGACATGGGCACGAACAGGGGGTGGAAATGAACACGCTGTTCGTTGTTCATTGCCGACGACCAACACGAACAGATGAACAGTAATGAACATGTCCCGTTAACAAACATGTTCATTGTTCGTGGGGGCCAGAATGGCTTCTGTTGGACTTAGAGAGACCATATTCACCGGGGGTGTTCACCAGGCTATCCTCCAGCCAAGTTTGGTCAAGATTGCAATACGCATCTTGGAGTTATACATTCCCAAATCTGACGCCCCCAGGAAACTCCCATTCGACACACTGGGAGCCACCAGTTGACTATGGTCCCGTGAACAAGCAGTGGACTTGAATGTGGGCTGCCTTCCCTCTTTGGGGTGGGGGGTTTGGCTGCTCGCCAGCAGCACCCCCCACATGCCTGGCTGCCAGGCATCCCAGAGGCTACTTTCCGGCAAGGCATTAATGTGGATCATGTCGGCGGCCGCCGGGACTGGCGAGCTGGGGGAGGTGGAGGCAGGCTGCCTCCCCTCTAGGGGGTGGGGTGTGTGGCCACTCACTGGCGGCACCCCCATGTGCCCCCCTCTCCAGGCCTCCCAGAGGCTACTTTCCACCAAGGTATAATAGTGGGTGATGATGGCAGCAACTGCGCTTGGCTGGTTGGGGGGGCAGTGGCAGTCTGCCTCCCCTCTACGGAGTGGAGGGTGTTGCTGCTTGTCAGTGGCACCCCCATGTGCCCTCCCACCAGGCCTCCCAGAGGCTACTTTCCTCCAAGGCCGGAAGGTGGGTGAGGTCAGTGGCCGCCGGGCCTGGCGGGATAGGGGAGGTGGTGGTGGGCCACCTCCCCTCTAGGGGGATGGAGGTTTGGCCACTTGCCAATGGCACCCCACATGTGCTTGCCCACCAGGCCTCCCAGAGGCAACTTTTCACCAAGGTATAATAGTGGGTGATGTTGGTGGCCACTGGGCTTGGTGTGCTGGGGAGGTGGTGGTGGGCCACCTCCCCTCTAGGGGGCAGGGGGGTTGGCCAATCACCAGTGGCACCCCCATGTGTCCACCTGCCAGGCCTCCCAGAGGCTACTTTCCGACAAGGTATAATGGTGGGATTTGTCGGCGGCCGCCAGGCCTGGCGGGCTGGGGAGGTGGTGGTGAGCCATCTCCCCTCTAGTGGATGGGGTGTGTGGCCAGTCACTGGTGGCACCCCCCCATGTGCCCGCCCACCAGGCCTCACAGAGGCTACTTTCCACCAAGGTATAACGGTGGGTCATGTCAGCGGCCGCCGCATAACCAAATGACACAGCAACGGTCTGCAAAGAAAACCCTCCAGCAAGACATGGTGGTGTATGCGGAGGCCTTGCAAACACAAACACACACCCTGGTGGGTCAGAGACACCAACATACATCCACCAGATGGGGACATCATGGCATCGGGGCCAGTGCTGTTGTCCACACCTCCCATGGTACAGAAGCTGTTGCTGCCCAAACACACTGGCTGGACATGGAGCATTGGATGTTTAGGTACATGAGATAGACAGGTTTCTCAATAGACAGGTGCATAGCTGTGTGGGATGGGTGTATAGGATAGAGGGATGCATGGATACATTGAATACCTGTATTGGATTGACAGAAGAGACAGATACCATGTACGGGCATATTGGGGAGACATGTGGATTGCATAAATATCGTTATCCCATCATTATAAAGCTGGAAGGAAAGAACCAAGGGTGGGAGGTGGGGCCTGCCCCTAACATGTAGAAGTGTAGGCTAACTTGCTGGCCATGGAGGCGGTGGAGGATGCATCCCCCCCATCGTGGGGGAGGCATCAGTTCCCCTAGGAAAGGGCAATGTGGGCAGACAAGTAGGTGCCCACGTGGGGAGCTGTGGGCTGCCCACCGCATCACCCACCAGCCTGCCATCACAGACAGGGAAGTCTATTCAGCACACCCTACAGAAGACAGCAGTTCCACAGAATCCGCACCACTCAGAGACAGCTTACCTGTGCAGGCAGTACAGGCAGGCTGCCACCAGCATCACTCACCTTCCTGCTTTGTGGCCAGGACCAATTTCCCTCTGCTCAGAGAGGACAGCAGGTGCCCATGGGTAGGGGGACCCATGCTGTACAACCATACACGTAGCAGCAGCTGAGCTGTCCCTCATGTCCAAAAGCGGCGGCAGCTGACATGACCCACTTTCCTGCCTTCATGGAAAGGACGGGATAGGCAGGACAGGAGAGGTCATTAGGAAGGGTCATATTGGTTCCATCCACAGAGGGCGAGGATGAAAGAGGGACCATCTGGGAACTTGTCAGGGAGAGGACAAGATGGGCAGGACAAGTCGTGGGGAAGGGTCATTTTGGCACCATCCAGAGAGGGAGAGGTTGAAAGAGGGACCAGGACCTTGTCAGGGAGAGGGGGGCAAAGGGTTGCCAGCCACATTGAGGGGCAGGACCGAGAAGACCCCTTCATTGGTGAGCCATGAGCTGAGAAACCCACTGAGTTGCGGGGCAGTGGCAGCAGCTGACATGACCCACCTTCCTGCCTTCACGGAAAGGATGGGAAGTGCAGGACAGGAGAGGTTGTTGAGAGGCATCTGAGCGGTTCCGGAGAGGGAGTGGTTGAAAGAGGGACTGGGAACCTGTCAGGGAGAGGAGGACTCCTGCCTTCACAGAAAGGACGGGACAGACAGGACAGGAGATGTTGTTGGGAGGGGTCTGAGAGGTTCCAGAGAGGGAGCAGTTGAAAGAGGGACCATTAGGGAACTTGTCAGGGAGACGAGGACAAAGGCTTCCTGGCCGTATTGCGCCACAGGACCGGGAAGCCCCCAACAATGACAAGCCATGAGCCGAGAAACCCACTGATCTTGTCAGGGGTGGCAGTGAACATACCCACCTTTCTGCCCTCACAGAAAGGATGTGACTGGTCATGGTGGGACCCATTGCCCCTTCCCAGAGGGGAGAGCCGGTGCCATTATTAGGGGCCACAGTACCGCACAATTGCATGTGCAACAGCAGCTGAGCTGTTCCTCACATCCAGAAGCCGCCACAGCTGACATCACCCACCTTCCTGTCTCACAGAAAGGACGGGATGGACAGGAGAGGCTATTAGGAGAGGTCTGAGCAGTTCTAGAGAGGGAGAGGTTCAAAGAGGTACCAGGAGTTTGACAGGGAGAGGAGGACAAAGGGTTACCAGCCACGTTGCAGAGAAGGACCAGGAACGAAGACCCCAACATCCACCATCGGCCCCTCCGTTTTCTTAGTTGAGGCTGTCGCCAGCATCACTCACCTTCCTGCCTTCACAGAAAGAACAGGATGGACAGGACAGGACAGGTCATTGGGAGGGGTCAGAGCAGTTCCAGAGGGAGAGGTTGAAAGAGGGACCGGGAACTTGTCATCACAGAGCAGGACCGAGAAGACACCTTCATTGGCAAGCCATGAGCTGAGAAACCCACTGAGTCGTGGGGCAGTGGCGGTAGATGACATGTCCCACCTTCCTGCCTTCACAGAAAGGATGAGATGGGCAGGACAGGAGAGGTCATTGGGAACGGGTGTATTGGTTCCATCCAGAGGGGGCAAGGTTGAAAGAGGGACCAGGAACTTGTCAGGGAGAGGACATAATGGGCAGGACAAGTTGTGGGGAAGGGTCGTTTGGGCACATCCAGAGAGGGAGAAGTTGAAAGAGGGACCGTCCTGGAACTTGTCAGGGAAAGGACGCGATGGGCAGGACAAGTTGGGGCAAGGGTCATACTGGTGCCATCCCAACAGGGAGAGGTTGAAAGCTCGGTGGGCTCCATGAAGTACTCTTGCACCATAGCCCCCACCAAGTCCTCCACTGTGAGAGACGCTCCCACTGTGCTGCGGCCAAACACACAGCCCACCAACGAGGCCCAGAGATCAAATGGTGCCGTTTGGCTGGGTCTCTCCTGGTGTGGCTCTCTTCCCACCTCCTCCCTCCCTCCTCGACCTCCTCCTCCTCCTTCTCCGCTGCCTGCCCCTCGCCCCTGCCCGGTTCACTCCATCCTGCCTTCTTTTTGTAAAAATGGAGCACTGCTGTGCAGAGCTCGCATGGCGATGCTGCCCTTGATTCGGGAGTCACAGAGGGAGACCATTTGATACGGCACCTCATGGTGCAGAGGATGCAAGTCCTCAGCCACGCATGCCTGCATCCTCCTCTGACAGTCCTTGACCTGGGGAGCAGCTCTTTCTCATGCTCGAGCTCCTTGGCCAGGAACTGGTCGAGCCTGTGGATCAGGGGGATGACATGACCCAGCCTGGCCTCGTACGAGCACAAGAGAGCGGAGACCACCTTAAAGGATTTCAGCATCCGAGACATCTGGGCAAGCACTCTCCATTCCATGGAGCTGAGGATCAGCTCCTCTCCCCTCCTCAGAACATCCGTAGATGACAGGATGTCCTGCAACGGGTCCTTCTGCTCCACCAGACAACATAATGTAGGTGGAGTTCCAGTGGGTGGACAGGTACTGAAAGAGTTGGTGCTCGGGGTCCCCCCTCCCCCTGCCTCTGGAACAGCTCACGGGAAGAATTGATGCTGCAGAAGAAGTGGGAAACGATGCAGCAGCAGCTGTCCAGCAGATTGTGCATCCACAATGTTCCTTCATCCCAGCTGTCCCTTGGCTTGCTCGCCATCCCGAGAACGTCCCTCACCACCAGGTGCAGCTTGTGCGCCATGCACACCAGGCCCGGGAGGAATGCCTCTTTCAGGGCTGCCAACATGTTGTTTCCCACGTCTGTCACCATGAAGCCACGGAAAAACCCTTCAGCCCTGGCCATCAACTCCCTCAGTGCCGCCTTTATGGTGGTGGCAATGTTCTTCCCAGTATGGACATCGTCCATCCCCCAGGCCTGGAGAAGAACTACCCTGTAGCCCGGTGTCAAGCATGGCACCTTTTTCCAGATGCCTGTTCTTGGCCTGGGGTGGCGGAGGTCCTCTTGTTGCTACCAGTGGGCGGTGATGACAAGGTAGCCATGATGGCAGCCACGCCAGAGGTCAGCCGTGTAGTGAACTGTATGGCCTTTGGCGGCCTACAGCTCCCTGAGCACCATGTCTTGCACAGACTGGTAGAGGGCAGGCAGGACTCAATGTCCAACGGTGCGCCGTAACGGCAAAGTGCTGAAGCAGCCTTTGGAAACCCATGCCCTCCACAATGGATGGGGGAATCCTTGCAGGGCAATCGTCTCTGCCACGACAAGAATGCCCACCTCCTGAGCCCTTGACCTCACTCTTTTCAACAGCACTATCCCCGACCCCAATGGAACAACCTCCCCAAGAGCGGCCTGCCTGACTGTTCTGCTCCCAGCAGCAGCCTCGGGGCAAGGCTTCTTGCTTGGGGTGGTTTCCAGTGACCCTCCCACTGATCCCCGCTGAGAGGAGCCCTCTGTCTCCCCCCGCCAGATGTTTTGCTGACGGAGGACGGAAACAACAGGCTCAGGTGGCACCTCTTCAGGTTCTTAGTCAGGACCATCGATAACAGGTGCTTTGGGTCATTGCCCCTGCGCAACAGGCCATCACAGACATGGCACCACACCACACGGGGGTCATTCAGAAGGGCCCAAAAGAGCCTCCATACAGAGAGTTTGAACTGTGGTCCACTAACTGTTCCAGGGGAAGAAGAACAAAGGGTTACTGGCTGCACCGCGGAGCTTGCAACGGAAGACAGAGTGAGGGATGGACAGCAGGCAGGGACAGCACCAGGAGTTTGGGATGGGGATGGGATGGATATTCCATCGAACCCCAACCATTCCTCCATATATCCCTCACTCTCCTCCTCCTCAAACTGTTTAAAGAGTTCCTCTTCCCCGAAAACCCTGAAGCAAGAGTTATTTGGCCTCCTCCACAGCCCCCATAGGTGATTTTTGTGGAGCAGGAAGCTCTGCTGCTACCATTTCCCATGGGGCAACTGGGACAATCTTTGCACTACCCCCCACAACCACCTTTGGCCCCCGCCTGAAGCCTCATTGTGCCAGCAAACAAGTATTACAGAGGAAAGAAAAGGAGAGAACACTGTGAGCCCTCAGCCGAGATGCCCCCTGAGCTTGGCCCCAGGGCCTGGAAGCAGCCCTGGAACCAGAGGGAGGGGGTAGAGCCCTAGCCCAGCACTCCCAGAAACATGACTAGATCAGGCACTGATAATAATAATAATAATCAGTGTGAGCCTTCAGCCGAGGTACCCACTGAGCTTGGCCCCAGGGCCTGGCAGCAGCCCTGGAACCAGAGGGGATAGTTCCCTTTCCCATCATACACAGAAAAAATCCCAGCTCCAATGCACTCTCCCAGTCTCTCTTCCAAAATGCTAGGAACAGCTCTCTCCCACTCCACTGCCTGCTGAAACTGAAAGCCATCCTGGGAGCACAGTACCTTTTATAACCAGAGGTCCCATAGAGCAACACAGGAGGTCGGTGGTTGGCATTCAGAACTGCCTAACAGGGTTTGCAGGGATGAGATTGGAGTTCCCATGGCCACAGGACACTCCCCTCCCCCTCCCTCTCCCCTGATGTCTGTTCCCATGTAACCAATTGTAACCAATTTGGAGCTCCACACTTGGAAGGAAGACCTGCTCATCAAGCTAAGTTGGGCTTAGATTGGGGTTTCTAGGGTGACAGAAGGAATGCAATTCAGGCAGTCCCTGCTTCCGTTGCCAAAGAGAATTGATTGAAGGTGCCTGACTGTCTGGCTTCACGAACAGTGGAGGAATGCAATGAACGAGGCTTGCAACGACCACTTGTTCGTCTAGAATGGAGTCTCATGAACAGCTTGTTCACAAACCAACGAATGGGCTGTTCGTGGCTTTTTTGGGTTCGTAATGCTGTTTGTGCCCATGTCTACCGGTGAGCTGAAGACTCAGGATTCAACGTGTCATGCTTTCTGGATGGGGAAGCACTCCCCTTGAAGAAACAGGTTTGTAGTTTTGGGGTGCTCTTCAACCCAGACCTAATGCTGTATAAGCAGGTGGCAGCTGTAGCCAGGAGTCTCTTTTACTGGCATTGTCTCATTACAGCTGCAGCCTTTTCTGGGCTGAAAAGACCCATCCATATGGGTCAAATCCTGGTTACATCTAGATTAGATTACTGTAATGTCCTCTGTATAGGACTGTCCATGGGAAGTGTTCAGAAACTTCAACTGGTGAAGAATGCTGCTGCTAGTATGTTGACTGGAGTGGGTCATAGGAACTATATCTCTCCAGTTTTTGTCCATCTACACTGGCACTAAATTTGTTTCCGGGCTCTATATTTTTGGGGACCAACATACCTGAAGGACCACCTATGACTCCTTATGAACCTATGTAATCACTAAGGTCATCTTCTGAGGCCCTGCTTCAGGTGCCTCCTTCCAAGACTAGGTGCATGGCAACCCAGAAGAAAGCTTTCTTGGTTGTGGCACCAAAACTCTGGAACTCTTTCTCAGGGAGATTCATCTGTTGCCTTCTGTTGCCATCTTCTACCAGCAGGTGAAGACGTTTTTATTTTGCTTGACATTCCCTTTGTGATCCCTCTTCACTCTCCAATGCTTAATGGCTTTTATGATGATATTTGTATCTTTAAATTTATTAGCTGCCTTGGTGGACCTGTGGCAGAGTAAAATCTTGAGAGAGAGAGAGAGAAATCAATGAATCAATCCATGTAGGTCTGGGAAAAGTATAGTCCCTAAGGCACTTGGGTAGCTAATAATCCAGTTGCAAATATGGCCATTCTGAATACATATGATGTGTTTCTGCTGCTCTTCTTCATGTGTGCAGAATGACTATTTTGGCAACTAGACACATCAGGGTGGTTTAATGCTAGTGCTAGTCAGAATCACATCTTGGGGACAGATTCTGACTCTTGTGGTAGAAAGCACACTGAGAGGCCATAATTGATTGTAGGCCCTGATTGCCTGATAGTAGCTAAGGATCAAGGCTTGGTTTCTCTCTGTTTCCCTCAGTAACAATGAAGGAATTAGATGCAGTTCTATCCTATTGCTGACTCTTTCCTGTTGAGGTGCTAATGGTCAGAAACCTTGTTTCTTGACCTTATATGACCTGCTTCCACGTCAAGAATACAGGAGGAGAGAACCCCAAGGCCAAATTGAGTCATAGCAATACTTCTTTTAGATCCAACATTGCCAACTCTTTCATACAGTGACATCCTACTATTCTGAATCTCTTGCTGGCCTTGGAACTTTCAGTATGTCCAAAAAGACCATCATGATGCAAACACCCAGTAAGAAGAGCTTTTAAGAAAATTGCCCCCTAAGGAGGTAAAAAGGGGTAAAATGTGTTTTCCCAAAGGGATACAGCTGCTGCCTGCTTGTGCCCCCGCTTACCGCCAGCTCAGCCACTCTTCCCTGGTTGGGCCAGCCTTTCAAGATCATTTGCATATGTGGGCTGATTGAGGTTCACAACACCTCATCTCCCGCCCCCCAGAGACAGTTGGAGCACAGAGATCATTTGCATATGCGGCCTGATTGGTCCTTACCCCCAATATTCTAAACAGTAAGCAGTTGTTATTAGGAGTCCTTGAATGTGTTCTGAGGTAAAATGCACCTTCCAGTCTTCCCCTAAAAGTTCACTAGGGTTGTCAATCTCCCTGTGCGATCTAGCTTTCCTGTGTAGTTGGCAAGGTCCTGCCTACTTGCACCCTCCTCTCTCTGATTGGTCAGCTGTGGAATTCTGTGTTCTGAGGTAAAAATTTGGTAAAGGAAACTGCAGACAATTGAAGAAAGATGGTACAAGACCCTGAATAAGGATTTTATGTAAAAGTCAGTTTGGCGACTGAGTTTTTAAATATTCATGGGGAGATGCACTTCATGATGCGAACCTCTCACATGAACCTGCCAAAGTGCCCACCACACCACCCCTCCTTCAGTCCAACTCCTCTTGCAACCATCACCTCTTACTGCCCCCAAGAAGCCTCCTGGCAGACTCAAAAAAAAAAAACCCACACACAAACCAAAAAATGACACAAACCCATAAGTATTATAACTGGATTTAAAGTAGTTAAATACTGTAGCGAAGCACGAGTATCAAGCTAGTATTTTATAAAAATAAATAAACAAACAGCTGGAATTTGGATTCCAGAATCACACAATTAAATTTTCCTATTGTCATACTTGCTGATTGTCATCAGAGTCATGTTTATACCCTTCTTAGGGACAACAGATCACTTAAAATGCTTGTTAGATTCTTTTGTCCCAAATAATTACAAAAATATTGTGCATGTTTTCCTTTGGACTTTGGTGGAGCTGATTGGATGTAACTCATAAGTAGGATTTGGCTGGATGCTCATATTGTTCAATTTCAGTATCATTATAGAATTTGCATCAAGAAGACAATAAATGTGGTTTATCAATTGCAGGAGGGGTGTGCAATTTGGTATATCTGATCCAAAGATATACCTGAAAATATTGTATTGGTATTTTTTGGTATATTCAGGAATCCAGGTCATATCCAGGATTTACTGATATACTGATAAATCTGTTCCCAAATATACCATAAATTATTATGGAATATTTGGGAATTGGTGGCAGTGGTGGTTTATAGGTTGTAGCAGCTTTTTTAACCCTTTGTTGCAGGTTTCCCAGGCAACATGGAGGGGTGGGGAAGTAGTTACTTTGAGAGTATTCAAGTTTGTACTTAAATAAGTTGTTGAATTGCTTTAGTAGATATTCTTATCTTGTAAATGGTTGCTCAGATTCTACCAAATCACCTTTGAGTCACTTCAGGTGCTTCTAACACTGTAGTAAAACAGAAGCACAACAAAATAGAAGTCAAACAGGATCCACATAACTTTGCATCTTACTGCTTGAAAATGGTTTGTGAATTAGCACAAGCATGCCATCAGGCTCGTATGATACTTATACTTGCTAACATGTTGGAGAGGGGAACACTAGAGCACTTTGTGCATTATTTTTTTCTGAGTATTGGAGTGTCAAGGAACAAGTGTGACAGCAATCGGAAATAAGCCTTTCTTTAGCTTTTTCAAAGCCAGTGACATTTGAAGGAGCTTTTTTGTGAGCTGTTTTAGCTATTTTGGTTCAGCTATTCTCAGTCCCCTCCCCCTAAAAGCAAATGCAGACCATTTAGTAGGGAAAAGATGTCAAGAACTATTGTATCTATAGTTAATATCACATTCCTGACACCTACCAAGTCATCGACACACTAGCTACTACATGCAATAGCTAGATAATTTCATCACCACCAATACTTTTATAGATATGGAGAGCTAAAGTGAGAGCTAAAGTAATATAAGTTGAGGGAGAGAGGCAGCTCTCAGGCAAATGGCCCTAGGTTCTGCCTGGCTTATGTACACTGCTTCTGTTGGGCTTGCAACAGTTTCCCTGGCTTCAGTTGATTCTACCAGGATTTTCTGGTTTGGCATATGTTTTGCTAGGATTCTTTGGTTTGATGTTGGTTCTTTTGAGCTCTGTGGTTCTTTTTGAATTGAGAGGCTTTTGGTCAGTGTGGTTGCTCTTATATGTTTGGCTAAGACTTCCATCTTTGCCCTGGAGAAAACATTGGATTTTGTCTCCATTGGAAACAATGGAGAGTGACTAGTGGTGGCATTAAAAGCAATCCTGCTTTATGTTCACTTTTTTTTCTATAGTACCAATTCATTATTACATTTGCATCCTGCTCTTGCCATGTTTCCTTGCAGCTTTGTTCCCACAATGAGGGGGTGTTCTTGCATTAATCGCCACCAATCTCCACCACCCAAGTGCAGGCAGCAAAATTGTCAGAATTCCTCCCCCCACCCCCCCAGCTAAAAAAACCTGTTTTCCCCATAAGTTTTCTATTTGTTGTGGGCAGGCAGGATTGTTTTTGAAAGGGCATAGTAGTCGAATGGCTCGCTGGATGGGGGGAAAGAATCCTTCCTAAACAGGTGTACTCAGAAGTAAGTCCCATGTTATTCAATAGTGCTTACTCCCAGGGAAGTGTCTTTAGAACTGCAGTCTATGATTGAAGTCTCCACCTTCCACCTTCCAAACATTTCCAAAGCCAATAGGCCAGGGGGGGGGGTCTCCCCTTGTGAGGTTCTGATTGACAGGGAGCCAATCCCATTTCCCAATGAAAAAAAAAAGATGCACTTAAGTACATTTTGCACATTCCCCTTTCCTGCCAACAGCGTTAATTAATAATGTAAGGGCAAAATGCTGCTTCTACTGTGAGGTAAGAACCCAAAATGAAACGAAACACACACTTTTAGGTGGGAGTATGTTGTTATAATTTGGTTTTCCAGATTTGGTTCACTGTTCTAGAAGCTGCTTTAATGAAACAAAACAGCAATTTCCAGGTGTATATCCGGCTCATTTGTTTTGTTTCCACACCCCTAGTAGACATACATAGGATTGCAGATAGATCAAGATGGGTAGCCCTGTTCATCTGTTTGTAGCAGTAGAAAAGAGCAAGAGTCCAATAGCACCTATAAGACTAACAAAATTTGTGGTAGGGTATAAGCTTTTGTGAGTAACAGCTCACTTCTTCAGATAGGACTGCACTAAAATTGCATCAAAAACAACAACCTACTACATCTGCTTGAAAGAACAAAATCTATATTCTAATGAATATTATTTCTAATGTGTTGCCACCACCACCCAAGTTCCAAAATGTATAACAGCAAGCGAAGAAGTTCTCATTAAGGTTTGGTGAGTTGTGTCCAGAAAGGGAAATACTGTCAGTGCTAGGCTTACCTAAAGAGGTATCAACTGAGATGTAAGGTTGATTTCATAGGGCAGTAGTGATGCACACTGGATTATTCCACTTATTAATCAAATTCCTCTTTACCAGTGAAATTCCTATACCAATCTGTCTCCTCTCCAACTGTGGCAAAAAAAAAAGATTCACAAGGCTGCCCTTCCTGTGGTAGAAACCATAGACCTGCCACTTCCTTAATTCTAGAAGACAATTTTCAAGAATGTGTTCATTGCTTTCAGTCTCCATTTTGGAACTTCACAAAGCAAAGAAATCAACTAGACATAAACGTTTCTTTTTATGCAGAAGTGATATACCTCCCTACCCAACTAGGGCCTCATGCCCAACTAGTCAGAATCCAGTTCTCCTTGGTATGAATCTTGATGGCCATTTGAATTGGCCTCTCCCCACCCTCTCATGCTCATTCCCCTGCTGGAGTTTGAGAATGTGCACTGCTCCCCTTCAGGCCAGTCAAGGTTGTCTTAGATCCTGGATTGCCAGAGAAGTAAGAAAAGTTTGAAAGCTGTTAGTTAAGCAACTTCCACTGTGTGGAACCAGTGTGTGACAATGACTTTGAAGCAGCTGAGATTCTTGGGGCATAGCGGAAGACTTTTGAAAAGAACTGAACATGACCAAAACAACAGAGTATACAGAGAGGAAGGGCCAGGCAGCATGCATGCAGGCTTAAGAGAGATCCATAATTTATAACATGATAGATATGTTTAGAATAAGGCAAGCAATGCAGAGCAGAAGACCAGACAACTCTACTCAACTGGGCAAAGAGCCACACAGAGATATGATAGTGAAATGCATTCCAGAATACCCTTCTTCGAGAAATATTAGCAAAGGAAGTCTATCACAAGAGGTAGAGGACTGGGACCCCTCATCCCTGTAATTCAAGCACAGGTTCAGTCCTGAGACCTACTAATATTCTTAATATTTTTCTTCTAGAATAGTTTGAGAAAAAGTAGTCTTAAGAACAGTGCCATTTCTACTTTGATTGAGATGTGCTGAGACAAAGAATTCCCTGGAGTGATATATTCCTCTGATTTATATTTGGGAAGTTTACGTTCCATTGAGATACTCCCATGAAAGCTAGAATATCATGGATGTCTGCATCTGGACAGATCACTCTCTTCACTAATAGAGGGAATGATTCATATGGCAAAAAAAAACCTTACAAAATTCTCCCCTGCTCTTAGAAGCAAAATCTAAATTTGCTTAAACATGGGTAAACTTCATTGACTTCAGTAAGACTTACTTCCAATTGGTATGCTTAGGCTTTAAAAATCAGCTCAGTTTTATCTCAGGCAATAATAACTTCAGGATATCTCATATCATGTGTTTACAGATTTCTCAGTTCTGTTGTGTCTGAAGAATTTTGAAATGCACTGAACAGGTCATTCTAACCCCTTGCCCATCTCTCTGGCTATTACATTAACCGCATTAACATTAGCACTTTCTATTGATTGTATTCTGAAAACATGATAACCAAGAATCATTTGCAGAGATACTAGAAAAATAATGTTGCACTTTATTATGAGAACCCTTTGATTTGTGCATGTGTGTGTAGATCTGAGGACTACAAAAGAGATCAGGAACCATATGTAATGCTTCACATATGAAGAAATCAAATGATGAAGGACGATAAGAAACACATGATGGGAGATTCAGTTTCGTTTTCGCAGCCATGTTGGACGCTCCTCTCGGCAGGTCCGAGAAGAAGCGGCTGAGCCGCCTGGCCGGGCGGCTGATCTGCAAAGGTTAGCCCCCAGACTCTCAGGCAGGGAGTCTGAGTCCGGGACGCGGCGGGAAGAGCCCTCTGACAGATCGAGGCAGGGGGTAAATTGCCCGTTTGTCCCTATGGAGGCCGGCAGACGAGCGCAGCACCCAGTGTGCTGCCGGGCTATGGAAAACGGCAAGGAACAGGATTAGGCGAAAGCCTGCAAGTAAGCGAATCCCTTCTGTTACTACAAGCATATGTGAGGAGTGGGGGGGTCTGAAGGTTAGAAGACTCGGATTTCCCCCCCCCCTTATAGAGTCTCGGAAGATTGGTGGTTTCCCCCCCCCTAAAATGGCAGCGAAAAAGCAGAGTCCTGCTCTTGGCAAGTCAGTTACGGCTGCCTTGCAGAGGGGCGAGATGTTCGAGGAACTGGTTAAAAGAGCGGTTATGGAAGCCATAAAACCCTTTGTTGACAAGCTGAATGAAACAGATCAAAGGGTGGGCTTAATTGAAAGCGATGTGAAAGCCATTAAAGAAGCAGCGGGGGGGGGGCAGAGAAGTCTGCCCGGGAAAGTGCGTCACTTACGAGAGCAACGAACAGGGAATTAAAGTTGGTGGAAAACCAGCTGATCGGACTGCAAGTGGAGCGAACACAAACCATTTTGCGTCTCCAGAATGTTAAAGAGGAGGAAAATGAGGATTTGTGGGATCTCGCCTCGGAACTTTTAGCGACACCCGTGAGGGCAACTAAAGAAGAAGTGAAAAGCGCCATTTTGGGAGTCCGTTGGGCAGCTGCCTCGCGAGATTGTTATCGAGTTTTCATCTAAGAGGGTCCGGGACAGTATCCTATATAATTCATACAATGCGGAATTGGACTTTCTGGGAAATAAAGTCAAGATATTGAAGGACGTTCCATTTTTAGTTCGGAAGCGAAGATTTAAGTACAAGAAGTTGGCAGCTCTTTTGAGGGAGCGTGACATAAAGTACAAATGGCTACTCCCGGAAGGAATCGGGTTTAGTTATAAAGATCAAGCTCACAAGATTAATTCGGAAGATCAACTAAGGGATTTTGTGGATAAAAATCCAGAATTTGGACCAGACACCAAGCAAAAAGAAGAGGATCCGAAGCCTGAAGGGAGGGGGGAGGCAATGAGCGCTCCGGCGGTAGCTGCGCAGAGGGAATTGCGTCCGAGGCCCAGGGGAGGGAAAAAGATTTAATTTGAACTGTAATTTGTAATTTGTATGATCAACCACTCCGTCACTACTTTATTAAGCTATTTTTTTTACTATGGCAGTATGAAGGGAAAGCATTGAAATGTAGCGTTTAGTGTTTGTAGGTTACCTTCCCCTTTTTTTTTTCCACCCCCCCTTCCCTTTCTCTTTTTTCTCCCTTCTTTCCCTTCCCTTGTGCTATTGTAGTCTTTTGTAGTTACTGTCATTGTAGTTTTGTATGTTAGATATTGAAAAATAAAAAATTATTAAAAAAAAAAAAAGAAACACATGATGGAAATGAAAAGTTTAAACCTTAAAAATAAAACCAAACAGATATCTTCGTATGAGGACAATTATATATGACTGTTTCCTGTGTAAAAGCCAGGAGATTCAAAAAGCGCTTTAGACAAGATTAGTGTACATAAGTGATGAAAGTCTGTGAACCAAGTGGAAACTTGATGGAACCGATTACATTTGATCCCTCTTTAATTACCCTCATTGCTCAATTGCGGATATCTCCTGGAGGAGACTAGAAATTCAATTGGCTTCATTGATTACAAAAATGTCTCTCTTTTTCTAGTGTTGAAAGGACTTTGAAAGAGCATGGAGTGCTGAACACTTTTCCAATTAAATTTTAAAATACTTTAAATGACTTTTTTTCCCCCTTCAAAATATAAGGTTGTGCTGTAAGGAAATGGTTCCAAGAGATGATTTGGTAAAGAGACAGGGACTGTAGGACTATACTGTTGCTGCAAGTATTCGCCTACTGGGTAGATTCTGCATCGATTAATATTATTGCTTATGTTTTGTTTCAGTATTGTGTCAGCTCTGTATTGGATTTCTGCTTGTTTTCAAATTGTTTTGTTTATTGTATTGTTTATTGAATGTCCTATAACTGATTATATTGATTTACACTATCTAATCCACCTTGAGTCTCAGTGAGAAAGAAACACTATAAATAATGTAAATAAATAAATGTGAGGAAACTATGGTGATTTGTTCTTTACTAGTGTAGACCAATGAAAAGAAGATGTCTGTCACAGATTTTTATTTTTAAATAAGAGCCTGCAAAGAGTGGTTTTAATACTTTTGATTATTTTGGATTCTGTAGAATGAAATCCCCTTCTGAGATTGTGTCTGGAGAGTTTAGGAATGCATTGGATAGGCCATTCTAACCCCTTGCCCATCTCTCTACCATATTAACTGTCTGTGTTTTATACCAGCCAATTATTGCCAAGGGGTGCAGAAGGACCCATGTATTTTGTTCTTGTTGGTATAATTAGTAGCATCATATGAAAGGCTGGAAAAAGCACAAGCCCAGCTAGTCTGGCTCATTTTGAGGGTGCTGTAGCTATGCCTGAGAGCTCCTCCTGACCTCTGTCATGGTTTCTCTCTTCTACACTGCCCACCTGTGTTATACACAATCACCTGCTGTTATTATATGAGCCCAATTTCACAAGGGGGAAGGAAGGGGGATCATTCTTATACCACATCAATGGCCTAATAACTGTTCCACATGCAAGCTGAAACTGTAAGGTGAAATATTTTTCCCACACCCCTTCAGAGGAGAGCCATGAACAGCATGCCAGCATTTTTGTCTGCTTGGCATTAGACAAGGGGATGGAATTTAGGACAAGGCAGCAAGCGGGACAACAGACCAGCTGAATCATCACATGGCTACCAATGCAGCTGCCAAACAGCAATCCCACTTGAGGGACAGAAGAAGATGCAAACACAGTTGCATTAAGTCAGTGCCTGAAACAAATACAAATTAGCTACCACAAGGGAAGCCATCAGGGTTTCTCCAACTTACCAACATGACAGGCTTGTGCCAAATATTCTACTACCCTTGGAAATGATTAATAATTCTGAAATGAGACCAAAATCTACAGCTTCTTCCCCCTGACATTTTGAAATAGCGTGAAATATAAAGAAGTGGACTAGATTATCAGAGGCCGCACAACTACACACACACAGGTATCAGAGTCTCAAGATTCAACACACACAAGCAATACTACAAGATCCCAAGAAATGAGGCTTATACCAGCTAAATAAATATGTTTAGGAGATAAATGATTATTAAGCACCAACAGCTGTAGACCCTACAAACGTGTACACTTTATGAGAAAAATCAGTTTCGTATAATACTTGGTAAACAGATGTAACAAATGGGGGGGGCACAAGGACTTGTGGGGGACATCTCATTTTCAACTATATCCCCTCCCCAACTATTTCCTCCTTCTCTTTCCTGGCACTCCCATCACCTCTCTCATTTTCCTGCTTCCATCTCTTTTTCCCACTCACCACCAAACCTACTTTTATCTGCTCACCTGTCTTCAGTATTTCCTCCTTCCCTGTTCCTAGCAGTTTCTTCTCAAAACAAGTCTGGCCAAATTGCGTAGTTCATTGCTTAGTGAGCATGAGGCAGGTTACATGGTAGCTGCCAGCACTGGGCCAACTGAGTTGTGTGGTGGCCAAGGGCAGGCAGGGTCCACTTGTGATGGGGCTGCTACTGGGCCTGGCTGAGTTTTGCAGTGGCAACTGCTGTCAGGCCAGGCTGTACACTAGCTGATTCCGCACACGTTGGATAATGCACTTCCAATCCTCTTTAGAGATCATTTGGAACTGAATTTTTTGACTGTGAAACAAAAAATCCACTTCCAAACGATAGCTAAAGTGCATTGAAAGTACATTATCCAACATGTGCGGAAACAGCCCCTGTTCTGTGGTGGCTGCTGGCAGGCTAGGCCAAACCCAGTTGTGCAGTGGCCACTGCAGGTGCGCTGTGAACCAAGTCACTGCTGGGCCAAGGGCCGGTGCCAGGGTTTCTGGCACCTGAGGCGAGATACCTACTTGTGCCCCTCCCCACTAACCAACTTGATATTGTAGGCTTAAAAATGATGAATTTTAAATACATCTTCAAAATCAGAGCTTTTTTTTCAGCTGGAACGTGGAGGAACGGAGTTCCGAAACCTCTTAAAAATGGTCACATGGCTGGTGGCCCCGCTCCCTGATCTCCAGACAGAGGGGAGTTTAGATTGCCCTCCGCACCAGCGCAGAGGGCAATCTAAACTCCCCTCTGTCTGGAGATCAGGGGGTGGGGCCACCATCCATGTGACCATTTTTTTCTGAGAGCAACCCACTGAGTTCTACCACCTCTTTTCTCAAAAAAAAGCCCTGTTCAAAATTATACCTTTTACAGCTCTTCCAGCCTGCTTTCAGTATTCTTAGTGATTGGGAGGGGCAGTGGCATAGTGTGGTCATGGGGCTCCTGGGGCAGGAGGTGGCAACTCTCACCCTGTGCACACGCATGCTCTGGCCCTGTGCAATGACATCACTTGTGGCATCATCACACAGGAGCGTCCCCCTCACCTGAGGTGGGTGGCAGCGGCGAAGGAGCAGGGAGGCAACCTGCTTCCCAGCTCGCCTCTCCGCTTGCTGCCACACTGCCTGGGCACCCAGCATGCCAGGAGCCAAGTCGAGGCAAGCAGCAGCAGCAAAGGGGCAGAGAGGCAAGCAGGGACATGTCCCGCTTCTGGGTCGGGGGGTCATCGGGAGCCGGCACGGTGCCTCCTTCAGAGTTCAGTGCTCAAGGCGGCTGCCAGCACCAACTTCATGGACATGCCAGGCCTGGCTGGGCCTAATTGTGCAGAGGCAGCTGTCTCTGGGCCTGGCCTAGTTGTGTGAGTATTGAGTGTCTGGTGGTTGCCACTGGGCCTGTCCCCAGTGAGTCCTCCTCCATCAGAGGACATAACAGGGAGGGGGACACAACTTTTCCCAGCACTGTTTTGGCCTCCAAGGGCTCTCTTCCACAATTTTGCTTTGCAGAAACTGAATCAAAGAATGCTTAGCAGTGTTGTTCTGATTGCCACCACCAAAATGGCCACTGAGAGTTCAGTAGGGATTCTTTCCTTAAAATTACAGGCATTGTTCTATTATTTGGGGGAGTTTTAACACACACACCCTCCCCATTTTTTTAAAATAATTCAATTTTTTCTGCAAACTTGGTACTTCCTTCAGGTTTATAGAGAAATTACCCCGTATGTCCCTAGCTCCATTTTCCAGATCTATTGATTTACACTCTATGGTCCTCTTCGGAATTAGATATATGACCAGCAGCATACCAACAAGGACTTTCAGGGGTCAC